>NW_006408597.1:3168474-3174216 GCF_000296735.1 Chrysochloris asiatica
CTAACACTACATCTACCCTAACTCATTGTTGTTATTGTTGAGTGCCACTGAGTCAGTCCCAACCCATAGCGACCCTGTACAGGGTTTCCACAGAGTGGCTGGTGGGTTCAAACTGACCCTGCAGTCCCGTGCATTATCCTACAGTGCCACACCAGGACTTACTATGCCAATCCTATAAAACAGGGTAGAACTCTCCCGTAGGGTTTCCAAGGCTGGTAATTTTTACGGAAGAACACCTTCACACACATCGTTTACCTGTGGAGTAGCTGGTGGGTTCAAACTACTAACCTTTTGGTTCACAGCTGAGTATCTAATCACTGAGCCACTAGGGTTCCTTCATGCTGCCTACACACATGCAAAAAAGTATTCTGTTATCAAGGAAGGACAACATTGAATAGGTAACTGGTAGTCTCTCTGTCACATGCCAAATTGTTTTCCAAAGTAGTTAAGACTTATGCCAGTCTGGCTTGGCACGGTCAGACTTTTGGTGACATAAAGTAGAATTTCACAAGATTTCTAATTTGTATCCCTCCTATTGCTAAAGAAGTTAAACATCCTTTCATATATAATAGACCAAATCATTCCATTCTTTTGTTCAGTTTGCTTATTTTCAAAAAGTTAAATTTATAGTTGTTTTTACTTTCTCAATTTTAATCCTTGCTTAGTTATAAGTATAACTTGTATCATCCTTTCTTTAATAGTGGATTTATCTTTTAATTTTATGGTGTTTTTCAATAAATAGGTCTTAATTTGAATATAATAAAATAGATTGAAAAATTTATTCATCTTTTCATTTATGGTTTGTGTGTTACATAACACATTTAAGGAAGTCTTCCTTACTCCTAGGATCATAAAGATATCCACCTGTTTTTTAAAGTTTAAAAACTTTGTTTTTCTATCTAAATCTTTAATCTACATGTTACTGATTGATGTCTATAGTGTGAGTTTAGGCCTCACAGACTTATATGTAGTTTTCTCATACGGTATAGAGTCATAGATTGAGTTGTGTCCCCTAAAAATATATGTCAACTTGACAGATCATGATTTCCAGTGTTGTGAGGGTATCTTCCATTTTGTGATGTGTTATACGTCCTACCCTCTGTCAATGGACAGCCAGATGAATAAACAAATCTGTCTTGGAAGAAGTACAGCCAGAATGTTCCTTTAAGACTTTGTCTCGCATAGTTTGATCATGTTATCAAGAGGGACCAGTCCCTAGAGGGAAGACACATTAGCTCGGGTGATGGGAGGGCAATATACAAGGATGGGGAAGGCAATACACAATAAGAGGGAGGGTGGCAGATGAACACTGAAGATAGGGGAAGAACTCAGGGAAGTATTGTTGTTGTTGTTAAGTGCCGTTGAGTTGGTTCCGATCCATAGCGACCCCATATAAGGTTTCCAAGGAGCAACTGGTGAGCTTGAACCACCAACCTTGCAGTTCAAACGACTTTGCAGTCTGGTGCATTAACTCACAGTGCCACATCAAGATGGAACAGAGGTAAATAGTGATATACACAAACTCCTGGTGTGGCACTGTAGGATCAGCACTGGACTGCGAACCAAATGGTCTGCAATTCACACCCACAAGCTGCTTCTTAGAAAGAAACCCTATACAGGGTTGCTACAACTTGGAACCAACTCAATGGCACTTAACAACAACAACAACACAACCTTGGAACAACAGTGTTCTGTGAGTAGATACATGGATTGAGACAGAGGCTGAATGAGTAAAGGAGGAAAAGAAAAATTTATGTGTTTGACTGCCTTGTAGATAATGGATTCTCCACCCTAAAATAGGCATTCATATGTTATAGAAATGACAAAATATTGGAAATTATAGTTACAGAAAGCTTATAAGTCCATGTTCAGCTTGATTGATTTGCTTTTTAAAAGGGGAGTTATAATTTGCCCAGAGAAATAGCTTCTTGTTAAACCTTTTGTAGAGCATGGGGCCTTAAGTGGAATCCTGAGCCCTACCCAGAACCTTCTGAGTTGGTATATTTGCATTTGAAAAGACATGCAGACCAACCCAGAACTGCTGGAAGAACAGAAGATACTTATTGAAAAAAGGAAAAAAAGTGAACTATTTGCCTTTTTGAGTTTCCAGCAAAGCTGTTTGCTTTGGAGGTATCAAGGCAAGAATGGCCAGCCCATCTGGAAAAAGCCCCTTCTAAAACTGAAAGTTAAAGGGAACATGTGAGCAGTCTTCGCTCACTTACTGGTGACCAGCTGGGTCTCCTTTTGAGTGGAATTGGGGGAAATGCAGCAATGAAGACGAAGGCTGAGTTTGGACATGTTCCATTGGCACCTGTTGACTCTGAGATGAGAAAGAGAATAGGAAGAGATGACTGGTCTGAAGTTTAGCAAGTTGTGTGAATGTCTAAGCTGAAAGTGAAGGGGCCAGCTGGTCTGAAGTGCAAGGAGGTGTGTATGAACTCCCAAACTTGTAGCTGGTGCCCATTTGACCTAGCTTGGATGGCTAAGGCTGAGCTGACCAGAACACAACTAAATGAAGATAAAGATGTTTGGTATTGTAAAAATGTGTAAAACGCTACATTTTGGTGAACTGGACTTTTGTTTATGGATGCAGTTGCTAAAAATCCCAACTGGAATGGAAGATCCTTCATATCAAGGAACATGCTTATCTCCTCAGTATACTGAGATGATGTTGTTGTTGTCAGGTGCCATTGAGTCGGAACCAACTCATAGTGACCCCCATGCACAGCAGAACCAAACAATGTCCGATCCAGGGCCAACCTCACCACCGCTGCCACACTTGATGCCATTAATGATGCCACCTGGCCAATCCACCTCGTTGGGGTGTTCCTCTTTTTCTCTGACCCTCCATCTTACCCAGCATGACATCCTTCTCCAGTGACGGTTCCCTCCTGACAATATGTCCAAAGTATGAGAGATGAAGCTTAGCCATCTTGGCCTCCAAGGAACACTCTGGCTGTACTTCTTCCAAAACAAATCTATTGGTTCTTTTGGCAGTCCATGGCACTCTTAATATTCTCCTCCAACACCACAATTCAAAGGATCAATTCTTCTATGATCTTTCTTATTCACTGTCCAGCTTTCGCATCCATATGAGATTACTATAAATACCATGGCTTGGGTCAGGTGCACCTTAGTCCTCAAGCTGACATCTTTGCTCTTCAACATTTTAAAAAGTTCCTGTGCAGCAGATTTGCCTAATGCAATACATCGTCTGATCTCTTGACTGCTGCTTCCGCAAATGTTGATAGTTTATCCAAGAAGAATGAAGTCCTTGACAACTTCAATCTTTTATCCGTTGATAAGAATGTTGTTTATTGGTCCAGTGGTGAGGATTTTTGTTTTCTTCACATTGAGATGCAACCCATATCAAAGGCTGTGTTCTTTGATCTTCATCAGTAATCTTCACTTTCAGCAAGCAAGGTTATATCATCTGCATATCGTAGGTTGTTAATGAGTCTTCCTGCAATCCTTACGCCACGTTTTTCTTCATAGAACCCAGCCTCTCGTATTATTTGCTCAGCATACAGGTTGAATGTTGTTGCTGTTGTTGTTAAGTGCCATCGAGTCGGTTCCGACTCATAGCGACCCTGTACAGGATTTCCGAGGCTGTAAATCTTTACAGGAACAGAAAGTCTCATCTTTCTCCCATGGAACTGCTGGTAGTTTCGAACTGCTGACCCTGAGGTTCGCAGACCAATTCGTAACCACTACACTACCAGAGCTTCTTACAGGTTGAATAAGTATGGTGAAAGAATACAACCCTGTCTCACACCTTTCCCAATTTTAAAACATTCAGTGTTCCCATGCTCTGTTCAAACAACTGCTTCTTGGTCCAGGTACAGATTTCTCAGAAGCACAATTAAGTGTTTTGGAATACTCATACTTCACAATGTTGTCCATAGCTTGTCATGATCCACACAATTGAAAGCCTTTGCGTAGTCAATAAAGCATAGGTAAACATCTTTCTGATATTCTCTGCTTTCAGCCAAGATCCACTGGACATCAGCAATGATATCTCTCGTTACATGGCCTCTTCTGAATCCAGCTTGAACCTCTGGAAGTTCTCTGTCAATGTATGATTATAGCCGTTTCTGTATTACCTTTAGCAAAACTTTACTCGCTTGAGATATCAAAGAGATTGTCTGATGATTTCTGCATTCCGTTGGGTCACCTCTCTTTGGAATGGGCACAAATATGGATCTCTTCCAATCAGTCAGCCAGATAGTTGTCTTCCAAATTTCTTGGCAGAGATGAGTGAGTGCCTCTTGTGCCGCCTCACTTTCTTGAAAGATTTCAATTTCTAATCCATCAAGTCCTGGTGCCTTGTTCTTTGCCAATTCCTTCAATGCACCTTGGACTACTTTCTTCAGTATCATTAGCTCTTGATCATATGCTACTTCTTGTTTTTTTGCACACCACCTCCTTACCTTTTGTAACTTTTTATTTTGGACTTTCAAAAATGCTGTACAAACACAACAGAGTTCTTTTATAGCTTTCATTCAGTTTCCCCTAATATTAATAGCTTAAATAACCATAATCCAATGATCAAAATCAGAACATTACTACTGATGTAACTGACTGATCTACATACCTTATTCAACTTCTTCCAGTTGTCCTACTAATACACTTTTTCCAGTTCAGAATTCAGTCCAGGATTTCATTTTATAATTAGTCAGTACATCTCCTCAGTTTCCACTAAGCTGTAGCAGTTCTTCCGCCTTTTTTATAATCTTGACATTTTGGAAGAATTGTTAAGTGCCATGGAGTCATTTTCTAATCGTATTGACCCTGTGTAGGTTTCTGAGGCTTTAAATCTTTGCAGGAGCAAAAAGCCTCATCTTTCTCCTGCAGAGCAGCTGACGGACTTGTACTGTAGATCTTGTGGTTCTCGGTCTGGTGCTTATGAAATGGAGCCACTGGAAGAATACCAGCCACAGTAATTTTGTAGCTGTTCCTCAACTTTAGATTATCCAATATTTTCTTATGATTAAATTCGATTCATATATTTTTGGTAACTACAGAATAATGCTGGGCCTTTACTAGTACAGTACATTGGGAAGCACATAATGTTGATATGACATGCTCTAAGACTTAGTGCCATCGAGTTGATTCTGACTCAGAATAGCTTAAGGGCAGAGTCAGACTGATACCTATGGTTATAAACCAAAACCAAAAATCAAACCCAATGCCATCCAATCAATTCCAATTTATAGCAACCTTATTTGGCGTTTCTGATATTGTAAATCTTTATGGGAGCAGGCAACCTCGTCTTTCTCCCATGAAGTGGCTGGTGAGTTTCAACCACTGACTTTGTGGCCTACAATCCAGTGCTTACAGGTTGCTCAACTTAAAAGTTGCTACTAACTTTTTCTGATTGTAGTTAAGTAGTATGCAGACATGTTTTGAGAATTGGCAGATATCTTGTTTCTCATCATGCTTTGGCACACTAATTTTAGGATCCATCAATGATTCTTACCAGCAGCAATTCTTGCTGTGATGTTATCTTAATGAAGAGTTTCTATATCTGGCATTCCATCAACATCTATTAATTGAAATTCTGTGTAAGGAAGTTTTCCATCTCCCCTATTTGTTTATTATTCAATTATTTATTTACTGTGATTCATGATTGTACGTTTTGTTCTGTTTTGTTTTTTAATATTTTATTGTGAATTATATGATAGTTTACATGGGAGAACTTTAGTTTTACATTCATTCCATCGTATATCATCTCATTGCCAT
>NW_006408597.1:3175106-3176330 GCF_000296735.1 Chrysochloris asiatica
TGTGTTCCATCTGGCGAGGTCCATGTATGTTATGCTGTCTAAAGAAGGTATTTGAATAAACAAATCATTTGTTTTGCAGAAATCTATCATTCGTTCTCCAGCATCATTTCTATCACCAAGGCCAAATTTTCCAATTATGGGTCCTTCCTCTTTGCTCTCAACCTTTGCATTCCAATCACCAGTAATGAGTAATACATCTTGATTGCATGTTTGATCAATTTCAGATTGAAGAAGTTAGTAGAATTCTTCTATTTCATCCTCAATGGCTTTAGTAGTTGGTTCATAAATTTGGATAATAGCAGTATTAACTGGGCTTCCCTGTAGGCACATGGATATTATCCTATCACTTACAGCATTGTACCTCATGACTGATTTGGATATGTTCTTTTTGACGATGAATGCAATACCACTCCTTTTCAATTTGTCATTTCCCTGTACAGTAAACCATGTGGTTGTCAAATTCAAAATGGCCAATACCAGTCCATTTCAGCTCACTAATGCCTAAAATATTGATGTTGATGCATTCCATTTCATTTTTGACAACTTCCAATTTCCCCAGACTCATACTTCGTACATTCCATGTTACAATTTTCACTGAGATGATAGGGACAGGCAATTTAGACACTGGCTATCAAAAATTGGGGGACTATAAAGGCATGAAATGGTTGGTTTACAACATTTCATGGGTGTGCATAGTTTCAGAATGAGGGGAGTAAGGTAGAATCCCCACTGAATAGTTTTCCTCTTTTCCAGATGGGTCTGGTGAAAGAGAGTAGGGGATAATGCTGATAGGATTTTATGATTCAATTGTTAGTTAGCAGAATTAATTGTGATTTTCGAAACTGAAATTGAAGATGTGAACCGAAAACGGAGGTGTGGTTATCTTTCATTTCAGAAACAGAAGATCCTAGGACTATCAAGAAGGAAAAGCAGAGAGGCGGGGCTTGATGGCAGATAGGGTAGAAGTGCAGTGAAGTTCTCCATCAGCAATACCACAGAATACCAGGCGAAGTGAGTTCCAAAACTCTGAACCATATATCTAGGACTATTTACAAATTTGGAAGGCTTATAGCTAGTGGAACTTTTAGCAGAAGAAAGAAATCTCATACTTTAGAATCTGCCGGGCTCAACAGCCCGGAGCCAACAACTTCAACGAGACCAAACAGCAAGACCCAGCTGGGGAGAAAGCAGTCCAGCCATGGAATAATGCCACAGGAACCTTGG
>NW_006408597.1:3194670-3200045 GCF_000296735.1 Chrysochloris asiatica
AATAAACAAACTGTGATACATGCACACAATGGAATGTTATGCTACCTTGAAGAACAACAAGGAAGCTGTAAGCTACCATATAACATGGATGAACCTTGAGGACATTATGTTGAGTGAATTAGTGAGTCACAAAAGGAGAAATACTGCATAGGACCACTACTGTAAAAGACTAAGAAAAAGAATCCATACTAAAAGAGTGGGGGGCGAGGGAGGAATTCTCTGCTGGTTACTGGGATGTGGGGCTTGGAGTGAGGGGAGGGAGGGGAAGGTGTAGCACAGGGTAGGGAATAGGAACAGGATAGTCTGGGTGCTGGGGAGGAGGGCAATACACAAGAAGGGGGAGAGGAATGGAAGAACAAAGTAGATGGGAGACAATTAGGCAGGTTTGCATGGGCTAAATGCGACAGAGGTAAATAATGATGTATGCACAACCTTGGAACAACAGGACACTGGAATACAGGGATTGAGACATGGTTGGAATGGGCAAAAGGGGGCAAATAATGTTAAGATGCTTGGCTGTCTTTTGAATCTTGGTTTCCCTGGCATACCATTATAAAATAGACACTTGAGGGGGAAAGAAAAGAATAGCCAGATATATCACCATAGAAAGCTTGTAAGTCTGTCTTCTGCCTATAACTGATTGGAATACCTAAAATGGGGTTACAATGTGTCCAGTGAAGGAGGCTTCCTACGGAGCCTCTGAATTACATAAAACCATAGGTGGAATCCTGAACTGCATCCAGAATCTTCTGAGGTGGGAAATTTCCACTTGAAGGGACGGGCAGACCAGTCTGAAGTAGCTAGAAGAACAGAAGATACTTCTTGAAAAACAGACTGACAGGAAAAATACAAAACAATAACTACAGTCCAACTGACTACTACAAGAAAAAGCAAGTTGCTCACCCTGGAGACATCAAGGCAAGCGATCAGGTCCCCTCAGGACAACCCCCCTTCCAAGACTAAGAATCAATGGGAAAACACGAGCAGACACATGCTCTGACTGGTGACCATGTTAGTCAGCGATAAAGGGAAGTAAGGGAAAAACAGCAATGAAGCTGTGAGCTAAGTCCAACCACGTTCAATAGACTCCTGTGAACCTGGGTGGAGACTTGGTTGGCTAGCAGTCTGGCAAGACCTGGGGACTCCTGGGCCCAGAGTCAGTGACATAGCCACAGAGGACTAGAGAGGAGAATGAAGCATCCAGCTGATAAGAAGAGAGGGCATATGCACAAGAACACCCACACTTGCAGATAATACCCACTTGACCTGGCTTCAATGACTGGATGATCAGAGCTCAACTAGAAGAAGAATAAAAGAGTAATCTGATATAATTTTATAAACTTGACCTACACCTATGGATGCAGTAGCTCAAAAGAGAGAACAAATCTTTACAGTGAGGATCACTCCCACCCCCTCAAAACACAGGATAGACAAGGATGGGCAACTTGGACATTGGCTACCCAAAATGGGGGAGGAGGGCTACAAAGGCAAGAAGTGACTGTCTTACATGCTTTCAAGAGGGAGCCTAGATCCAGAGGATGCAGTGGTAGAATCTCCATTGAGTAGTATCCAATCTGTCTGGGTGGGACTGATGAAAGGATATGGGGATAGCACTTATGTGGTACAACAGTGAATAGTTACTACCAGGACTGACTGTGACGTTTGGAAATGTAAAGGTAGATGTTTTGTAGCAAAAGGAGGGGAGTGATTGACTTTGCAGTCTAGGAGTGATGTACATCAAGGGAGAAGAGCAGAGTGTGGGACTCTACCCAGAGAAACAGTGACGCCAAAGATGGAGGCAGAGACGATGATGTGGAAATATGGAACGGCTGCGAACTCTAGACCTAGAGAGGTAGAGGGGCTGTGTGCTGACGACCGGGGAGCAGGCTTGCGGGATGTACCCTTTGGTTGGTTGATGATGCATGGAGGGGGATTGTAACCATGGCAATGTAATGATATACGATAGGATGAATGCAAAGCTAATGTTCATCTAGCACACAATTCACAATAAAAAAAATTTACAGCCTCAGTGCAATGAAACTTTGAGTGTAAATCTGATGTTCTCTCATGGAAACTCCCACTCAATTCATTATAAAAACTAAAAAAAAAAACAAAAGAAGAAGAAGGAAGAGTAGGAGTGAAGCATGAGATCCCTACCTAGAAAAGCAGAGATGGTGACAGAAGCAGGGGTATGGAGAGACAGAGCAGCATCAGGCTCCAGGCCCATGGACTGAGTAATGTTGTATGTCTGCAGGCAGGAGGCTCGCTTACAGAAAGTGCCTTGGCTTACAGAAAACGCCTTTTAGACATTTTAATGCATAAATATTTTTGTCTTGTATATGTACATCAATATTTTTGCATTGTTCATTTGTGAAATATGATGTAAATAGGCAACCTCAGGAAGTAGGATAACTGTTGCTGCAAGGAGGACACTGTAATCATGAGATGAAACTAAGTGTATGATTTGTTGAATGAAAAAAAAAAAAAAAAAAAAAAAGAGGGATATTATGTTTAGTAAAGTAGAGGGTCAACAAAAAAACAGAAAGCCCCTCAGACAGACAAAAGCGGCTGCAACAATGGGCTCAAACCTAGTAACAAGGATGTAAGGATGGCACAGGATCAGATAGTATTTTGTTTTGTTTACACAGGGTCCCTATTGTCAGAGCCGACACAGTGGCACCTAACATCAACACATGTTACTGAGGCAGGATTAGTGTAGAGTCTATCTTGAGTCACTACCCTTACTCAAGTCACCACCCTCATTCCAAACACAGCCTTGCTGAGTCACACCTTTTATCTTACAAGAAAGAAAAGGAGAGAGACGCAAGCAGAGAGGAGAGGGACCTCACCACTACCAAGAGTGAGGGGCCAGGAGTGGAGCGCATCTTTTGGATCTGGGATCCCTGCACTGAGAACCTCCTAGACCCAGGGAAGACTGATGCCAAGATACACGGAAACCTCCAAAGAACACTGGGCCTACAGATATTGAAAGGAGACAAGGAAAGGACCTTCCTGGGAGCAAGCACCCTAAATTTGGACATCTAGCCTCCTACACTGTGAGAAAAGAAATCTCTGTTTGTTAAAGTCATTCACTTGTATTACTTTTGTTATAGAAACACAAGATAACTAAGATGTGGAAAACCAGTTTTCTAGTACCATTCAATCTTTTCCCATTGTCTTAATAACACCATCCGTGTCATGTATAAAGTTTTATTTATAGGTTGGGTATTTTCCAAACTTTTTTTATTCTATTACTCTATTTGTCTATCCTTGAACTAATAACAAGTTACCTTAATTACTATAGTTTAACTGTGATATTTGATTGATCAAGTTCTCCCACCTTATTCTTCTTTTACTATAGTTTAGGTTTCCTCGCCTATTGCTTTTCCACATTTTCCACACCAGCGGCTCCTTGGAAACCCCATACAGGGTCACTCTAAGTCACAACTGACTCACTGGCACTTAACAATAACAACTTTATCTGGTCAGAAGTCTTGCTCTTTTATGGTATGTTAGGAGTTTTGATTCTGACTTCTCAAGTTTAGTATTTTTTCTACATCCACTGATAAGATCATATGGTTTTCCCCTTTTAGTCTGTTAATGTGCGAAATTACTTTATAGAAATATTGGTATTATTCTAATCTTACATTCCTGAGGTTAGCTTAATTAATATGTTTCCAGATTTAAATTGCTAATATTTAAAACATTTTTATATCAATTATCTAGAAGAATTAGTATAAGACTAGAATGATCTGTTGAGTATTTGATATCCTTAAATCTACCTGAGTGTTTTTAAATATTGTGGAAACATTTTAAGGCAGTGATATAATTTATCTATCTCTATGACTATTCTGGAGTCCTGGATGTAGGATAAGCACTGGACAGCTAACCACAAGATCAGTGGTTCAAACCAACCAACTCCTTTTCAGAAACCCTATATAGGGTTGCTATGAGTTGGAACTGACTCAATAGCACTTAACAACATTGAATGATTCAGATCAAGTAAAAATTTGAAATCTATCAGTAGATCCTGAAAGTTTAATTAATCTTTTATTTTTTAGATAAACTCACCAATTTTTCCTTCTCTTCTTGGGCTTTTTCCTGTGTTTCAGTCAATTGCTGTTTCAGTTTTTCAATCTGTAGAAGATGGAAATAGAGTCAGGAAGGAAACTGCTCAGTGTCTTACCTCTATTACGTAGCCTGCTTTTCACATGGTACTAAAACCAGTAGGGTTGGACAAGGGCCTAGCAAGGGTATAGAGGACAATCTCTAAATTACACTGCACCACCCCAATATCAAGATGCATAAATGTTGACAGCAGTAATTTGTCAGCAGAAACGCCTTCCCTCTCTTGTCTGCTTGCCTCAATCAGGCACCTTTCATATTTGTGTGACCTTGGAATATCATTTCATGACCTATATGGCGCCCCCCTGGATTTGCACCAGGGGAAGAGTGTCCCAATATGGCCCCCTGGCTAGGCCTCTCTGGATTTGGAGACACAGTGAGGTGTGGATGGAAGAAAAAAGGGAACAGGAGCTATGCCCCTACCTTTAGCCTGTGATTGCTAGTTTGCTAAGTTTAGCTATCATTGAATTACCTGGCCAACTTCTTTTAAAGAAAGGCAGATGAGAATCAGGAAATACAAGTGATACTAATAAATGCAGATCAGTATTAATTATTGTTTTTGGGTGCTGTTGAGTTGATTAAGACAGAATGAAACACCAATAGTTCAGATAAATTAAAAAATCTGCAAGCCACAAAATGTTGATAAAATTTGAAAATTATTTGTACAACTGGCCTAAAAATCTTAAGGATAATACCTACTATTCAAACATACCAACCTGACCGCACTTTAACAACAAAAAACAACAATTATTCAAAGAAAGAGCCCTGGTGGCACAGTGGTTAAGCAGCTCAACTGCTAATCAGAAGGTTGATTGTTCAAACCCACCAGCAGCTCTCTGGGAGAAAAAACCTGGCTATCTGCTCCAATAAAGATTACCCATTGCCATTGAGTTGATTCTGACTCATAAGAGACCCTGTATAGGGCTCCTGAGGTTGCCCAGTGCTTATCCCACAGCATGAGCATAAAGATTGTTGTTGTGAGGCACTGTCAAGTCAGCTCCCACTCAGAATGACTCTATTTTCAACAGAATGAAACAATGTCCTTCCTGTGCCATCCTCACATTTATTGTAAGTTTGAGTTCACTGTTGCTGCCACTATGTCAATCCATCTCATCGGAGGTCTTCTTTTTCATTGGCCCTCCACTTTACCAAGCATGATGTCTTTCTCCAGGGACTGTTGTTGTTGTTAGGTGCCATTGAGTCGGTACCGACCCAGAGCAACCTTATGCACAGCAGAATGAAACACTGCC
>NW_006408597.1:3204539-3218378 GCF_000296735.1 Chrysochloris asiatica
AGAACCCAGCTTCTCAGATGATTTGCTCAGCATACAGGTTGACTAAGTATGGTGAAAGAATACAACCTTATCACACACCTTTTTAATTTTAAACCATTCAGTGTTCCTATGTTCTGTTTGAACAACTGCTTCTTGGTCCAGGTACAGATTCCTCATGAGCATAGTTTTTAGGAGGAACTATTCCCTTGCTCCAGGGATTGTTGTTAAGTACCATAGAGTCGGTTCCGACCCATAGCGGCCCTGTACAGGGTTTCTGAGGCTCTAAATCTTTACGGGAGCAGAAAGCCTCATCTTTCTCCCACGGAATAGCTGGTAGTTCCAAACTGCTGACCTTGTGGTTCGCAGCCCTATTTGTGACCACCAGGGACTAGTTCCTCCTAAAAACATGTTCAGAAGACTGTTATTGTTGTGTAAAGTGTCATCGAGTCAGTTCCAACCCATAACGACCCTATATAGGGTTATCAAGGAGAGGTTGGTGAGTTTGAACCATAACCTTGTGGTTCAAACCAATCTTGCAGTCTGGTGCTATATCCCACAGCGCCACACCAGGGCATCCAAAAGGAGCAATTTTACCCTCTCCTCTAGGATCACTAGTAGTTGGAATCAACTCAGTGGCACACAACTAACTATGCAAAGAGAAAAATTTTAAAGGATAGTTGTCTGGGAAAGGTTAAAAAAAAAAAAAAAGGCATTAACGCATGAAAATTTACACTTTATGTAGTAAAATAAAATTCACACAAATGTTCAGTAGTCTTATGTCTCTAATTTACTTTCAATATCATCTTGAACTTACTTTTGACCCTATCTATTTTTTCAAAGCCTTAGTATACTCACAAACCATGTATTCATTCATAAAAAAATTTTTAATGAATGCCTACTGTGTGCCAGGTCCTATAATAAGCGCTAAAGAAAACTCACTGAAATAAAAAAGAAAAAAAGGCACAATATTCCTGACTTAGGTGAGCTTCTATTCTAATGAGGAAAAGAGACAATAAACAAATACATAAATAAAATGCATATGACAGCAAGCAATGAGTGTTACAGAGAAAATAAACAAAGGAGAAGATGAAATAGACATGGAAATGATTTTAAATTTTAACAAGGTATTAAAAAGGTGGAGTCCTGGTGTGGCACTGTAGGATAATCAAGGTCAGTTTGAATAGCAAAGTTGGTAGTTCAAACTCACTAGTTGCTCCTCAGAAACCCAATTCAGGGTCACTATGAGTCAGAACCAACTCTTCAGCACTTAACAACAGTAAAAAAAAAAAAAAAGCCAGCATTTGAAAAAAGTATGGAATGATTCATGAATTTGCATATCATTCTTATTAAGAAACCATCAATTAAATAATAATATGTGAACAGAGGCAACACATAAACAATGAAAATGGGTGGAGGAACATAAAATATGCCAAGTCACTAGTCTTCAGGAAAACACAAATTAAAACAAATAATAATTAACAACCATGTTGTTGTTGTTGTTATGTGCCATGGAGTCAGTTCCAACTCATAGCGACTCTGTACAGGGTTTCCGAGGCTGTAAATCTTTACGGGAGCAGAGAGCCTCATATTTCTCCCACGGAACAGCTGGTAGTTTCGAACTGCTGACCTTACGGTTCGCAGCCCGATTCGTAACCACTACGCTACCAGAGCGCCTTAATAACAACCATAAGTTTCCAAAAACTATTAAGTACAATAACATCAACTATTGACAAAAATGTGAGCAAAGAGGTACTCTAATAAATTATCACAATATAAATTTGCAATTTGAAATCTTATAAAGTTGACATATTATAGCAATTTCACGTTAGATATCTACTCTAGAGAAATACTCGTGTACAAGTAAACACAAATAAGGATGTTCACTGAGTGTGTTTATAATAACAAAAAATGGGTCTAACTGACCCATGTGGAAGTACGGATAAATAGTCTTCAGTTTATCAATTTTATTGAATATTATAAAGCAGTAAAATTAAAAGTCATTATACATTTTTTAAAAATCAGTGAACAAACTCATCATGTGATTTTTGTGAATATATCACAAAAACAATGTTGGGTAAAAAGCAAGTTGCAAAAAATATGTACAATATGATATTACCTGTCAATTTAAGAACAAGACTATTGTTGTTGTTGTTGTTAAGTGCCATCGAGTCGGGTCCGACCCATAGCGACCCTGTACAGGGTTTCCGAGGGGATATACACTTACATAAAAAAAAATAGGAAAACATACATGGAGAGAATAAATAATACTCAGAATGGTAGACATTTCTCACAGATGCAGATTGGAAAGAGAATAATTTAAGAGTTATACTTGAATTTCACTTTACCCCACATCAGCTGTACAACTTAAGGCAAATTACTTAACCTTTCTGAATCAATTTCTTCATTTGTAAAATGAGGATAAAGGGCTCTGGTAGCACAGTGGGTTAGGCATTGAACTGTTAATAACAAGGTCAAGAGTTTGAATATACCAACTGCTCCATGTGAGGAAAATGAGGCTTTCTGCTCCCATATAGAGTCGATAACTGTGAGAACTAACTCAACAACATACAACAAAGTAAGGATAACCTTGAAAACATCATGCTGAAATAAGACAGTGGCAAAAGGACAAATATGGTTTGATCTCACTTATATGAAATAAGCAAATCAATAGAAATAAAAGATTTGGTCATTGGAAAACATGGCTTGGTACTAGAAATGACACTGAAGATGACATGAACTTATTCATTGCAAACATCCTATTTCAACAACATAAATGGTGACTATACACATGGACCTCACCAAATAGAAAACATAGGAATCAAACTGAGTACATCTACAGGAAGAGATGTTGAAGAAATTCAGCATCATCAGCCAAAACAAGGCTAGAAGCTGACTGTAGAACAGACAAATTGTTCATATGCAAGTTCAGGTTGAAGCTGACGAAAAATGACAAGTCCACAAGAGCCAAATTACAACCTTGAGTATATCTCACCTGAATTTAGAGACCAGATTTGACACACTTAACACTAATGAGTGAAAACCAAAGGAGTGATGGGATGACATCAAGAACATCATATACAAAGATAGTAAAAGGTCATTAAAAAGACAGGAAAGAAAAGAGAGACAAAAGTGGATGCCAGAAAAAACTATGAAACTTGCTCTCAAAAATAAAATAGCTAAAGCTAATGGAAGAAATATGAAGTAAAACAGCAGAACAGAAAATTTCAAAGGATACGTCAAAAACACAAAGTATTACAATGAAACGTGTAAAGACCTGGATTTAGAAAACCAAAAGGGAAGAACACACACAGTATTTCACAAGCTAAAAGAAATGAAGAAAAAAATCAAGCTTTGACTTGCAATACTGAAGGTCCTGGTGTGGCATTGCACGATAAGTGCTGGACCATAAGGTCAATTTAAACTGCAAGGTCAGCGGTTCAAACTCATCAGTGACTCCTTGGAAACCCTATATGGACTTGATGGCACTTAACAACAACAATGGCTACAATATTGAATGAAACATCAAAGGAAGATGGAAGGAATACACAGAGTCACTGTACCAAAAAGAACTGGTCAATGTTCAATAATTTTAAGATGCATCAAGTGATCAAGAACTGGCTGTATTAAAGGAAGAGGTCCAAGCTGCACTGAAGGTACTAGCAAAAAAAACGAGGCTCCAGGAATTGATAGAATACAAATTAAAATGTTTCAACAAACTGATGCAGCACTGGAGGCACTCACTCATCTGGCCAACCAATTGGAAGATGGAAGAGACCCATATGTGCCCATTCCATAGATAATGTGCCCATTCCATAGAAAGGTGACCCAACAGAATGTGGAAATTATCAAGCAATATCATTAATATTATACATAAGCATAATTTGTTGAAGAAAATTTAAAAAGTTGCAGCAGCAATGAGTAAAGAAGACTGTAGAAGAATTGATGCATTTGAATGAAGGTGATGCCATAACTGAAAGTACCATGGACTTCCAGAACAACAAACAAGTCTGTCTTGGAATAAGTACAGCCAGAATGTTTCCTAGAAGCAAGGCTGACGAGATTTCATCGCATGTATTTTGGACATATCATCAGGAGGGATCAGTCCTTGAAAAAGGACATCATGCTTTGTAAAGTAGAGGGTTAAAGAAAAAGAGGAAGACCCCATGAGATAGACTGACCCAGTGAAATGGGCTCAGACATAATAATAGTGAAGATGGGACAGAACTGGACAGTGTTCGGTTCTGTTGTGCACAGGATCACTGTGAGTCACAGCACCTAACAACCACAAAGATTATTAGTGGATGGGAGAAAGGGGACAGGGGTAGTTTTTGCTTAGTGGACAATAAGTTTATGTTAATATGGAGGAAGAATTTGGTTACACAACTTAAGAATGTAAGCAGTGTCACTGAATTGTACCTGTAGAAACTGTTGAGTTGGTGCATGTCATTTTTTTTTTTTAAAAAAAAAGAATTCATTTTATTTAAATATCAGCTTCAGTCCCAGTGAACCTGGTTCAGACAAGTCAATGAACCTCAAACTAGACTGGGGAGGGGGATTTGGTGATAATCAGGAGTGTCAAATAACCACAATAAGTAGAGGCAGATCCTGTGGAGCTTGCTGAAGGCAAGAACATCAGAAGAGAGGGAAGAAACAAGAATAGGATTGTCTCCTGGGTAACAAGACCAAGAGCAGACTTAGCCTCAAGAATCCCCATGGAAAATAGGATGGGACGGGAGTGCAACAAGACAGGGAAAGGGAAACAGACCCTTCCTATCTCCTGGCAGGTAGGCTGACTCAAGCCCCCGACTACACTCACCTGAGACCAGGAAAATGATATGTGGGGCCACCAGAATAAGGTGTCTGCTAGGGCTGAAGAATGAAAAGGAAGAACCAGGGGAAATGGGCTCAAGTCCTGAGTCAGGTCCAGTGGGACTTCTGGAAGCTGGATCCAGATCTCAGAAGGAATGGAGGAGGTCATGTGCTGGAATTTTCCTGTGGGTTCTGATTCAGGTTCATATCTTCCCCAACAGCTCACACTCTGCCTTCAACATTCCAAAGACTAAAAGTATCCCCTACAACGGGCCCCTTGGACGCCTAGAGGAACATAGAGACCCCCTGAGTTGAAGTAGCTGAACCACCTGGCTATCCTAGTCATGTTGCATCCTGTAGAAGACACACTCAACACAATTTGCCTTATAACATATCTGGCAGTATGTCTTCAAGAAACAAGAGGAGTAAGGGCTTGCAGCCTGGGCAGATTCTGATTGATCTATTCTGACCCAAAGAAGGCAGTTCCTCCTCTGCCATGGATGCCACCATCTGAAAGGCAGTCTTCAGGATGTCCAAGAACTCTGTGGGTGAGTCATACTGAATATTGGCCACTAACTCTGAAATGTTGAGAAAGAGCTTTTGAAGTCGGTTCTGGCAGTCATTGGAGTAAGCTAGTAACATGGCAGGTATTCCTAGTTTCCCACCAGAAGTGCTGCAGAGAGGCCATCGGTAAGGACGGGCAACTCTCTTAGGTCCTGACAGCCTCTGTTTACTAGAAGGATAGAAGGTGGTGGGTCTTCAGGCTGGCACTAGTCCTAGCTATGGGCGAGTGAAGTTCTTCACAGTCATTCATGACCAACATCCTTTCCAGAATCACAATCTCTTCCCATGTCAGAGCACTGAGTAGATACTGTATCTCATGAAAGATGACTGTAAAGCACTAGATGGAGGGCAGAGTACTTGGAAACCTCAGGCTGTCAGGGTAGAATAGTATCCCACAGACAGTGCCCAGATGGGGGATGGCCAGCATCAGACTAAGGTCAAGGTTGTCTAACCATCTCTTGGGTCAGACAGCCAGCCATTCCTCAGTACCTTGGCCATTGCCTGTCAGTCAGAACAGAAGAGCCACAATTTGCTGTTCCTCCAGTTGTATTATGTCCTTCTCATAATATAAAACTGATAAAATTGTATTCAAATTTAAACAGGACTTCTTGAAATAAATCCATAGTTAAAAACAACTCCATTGTCATGAAGTCTGGCAGGTTGTGCCCCCATAGCAAAAGGATGAGTTTAATGTCCATCAATAATAACAGTAGAGTCATGGCCAAGGGGGAAAGGTAACTTAAAAACAGAATATCACCATCTGATGCTAGTATGTGCTGAGCCACAAGTAACATGCCAGCAAATAGTTTTGCAAATCTTCCTCAGGGAACTTGCTTAGGTAGGTGAGGCTGATTTGTCTCATTACTGGGATGTACTGATTTAGAATATTCAGAATTGTTTCCATCAACTGCACCTGCTTAATTTCAAACATAGTTCAGAGTTGTTTTATCTCATGTTGTTGGGAAGGTTCTTCTTGGCTTGTGATCTTTGCTAAAAGTGCATCTGAATCCACAAATCCTCGGATAATTTCATCCATTAGCACGGGCTCTATCATGTTGAACAAAGTCAGGGAATAAATTCTTCCCCGGGGCCTGTTATGCATGGTGGCTAGCAGCAAAGAGTAGGAAGCACACAGGACTCAGCTGCCCAAGCACCTTTACTTAGTCTTGCCTGAGCCTCCTGGCCCCGCCCTAGGGGCAGGGAGAGTTGAGCGACCCTCTACTGGCCACATATGGCTCAGGCCTCCAGCCCTCCTTTCCTCTTCCTTCCTTTGGAGCCCTGGGTGGCAAACACAGACTCAGCTGCTAACTGAAAGCTTGGAGATTCCAATCCACCCAGAAACACTTTAGAAGAAAGACCTGGCATTTAATCCTAAAAATGAGCCACTGAAAAACCCTCTGAAGCATAATCCTCTGCAGGTTTTGTTAGGTATATTTTATTTTGTTAGGTATATTTTATTTTGTTAGGTATATTTTCACTCCAACTTTAAAAAATGAAGATAATACTGTAGCTGTATGTATTGTTACTAAAATGATCAAATGAGACAATAGGAGTAACATACCTAGCACAGTGACTGGCACAAAATAAGGGCTCCAGTGCTGACGATGGGGGCTGTGAGGGGCAGGCTTGCAGGGTATACCCTGTGATTGGTTGATGATGCATGGAGGGGATTGGGGGATTGTCATCATGGCAATGAAACGATAGACAGGATGAATGTAAAACTAATGTTCTCACATATAAACTATCACATAATTCACAATAAAACATTAAAAAAATAAGTGCAAAATTTAAAAAATAAATAAATAAGGGCTCCATAATGTTAGTTCCTTTCCCTTTTTCATCCGGATCTGAAATGATAATTGTATTCTTAAGACTTAAATGAGATACAATAAGATAAGATTCAACTAGTCAAAAAAAGATATCCAACTTGCTGTGTTCATGTGATCATGGATTATCAGTTAATTGCTTTATAAATCATAAAAATTGAGTTTTATTAATATCAGACAATATATATCATGATTTTGTCCATAAAATAAACTGGATTGTAATGTTCCTTATAATCATCCAACTCTATTTGTTTCAGACAAAAAAGATGGGTCAAAAAGAGAAAATAAGAAAAAGTCAGTTCCAATAAAACCATTCTGAAATAGCATCCTACTCAGAGATAGTTAAGTCAAGTGAAATGTCTTAACAAGTATGATGGGATTTCAAATAAGTAAAATCTTTGAAATATATAACCACAGAGGTCATAATTATTAAGGCTCAGGGTGCCTTCTGCTTACCTACCATATTATCTTTTTCCTGATCCTGTTTCTTCAGGTAGTTTAATACAGACATTGTGTCTTTCTCCATTCTATATTGCTGTTGCTTTAAGTCCTCATTACTTTTTGCCAATCTCCGGGAAGTATCACGATACTCAATCCTGGAGAGTTCTGTGACTTCCAACCTGGCTTCCCAAAGAGAGGCATTGGCCTTGGCTCTCTGTACCACAGATTCATCTGGCTTTCCTGCCTTCCTACATGGGAAGAGGACATTCACAGGTTACAACTATTCCTTTATTATAGTAGTATTACATCTCTCTGCTTGCTTTGCTAAGCATTACCTGGCAAATATTGGTGAGTGAATGATATTAAAAAATACATATTTATTAATTAGTTTATGTTCTGCTGTGTTTTATCATATTCATAACAACAATAAAAATAAATCTATATATATTTAAAAGGATACATATTTACATAGTCACACAAGGGAGTTAAATAAAGGGCTACAAAAACAAGGCATAGTAAGTTAAATTTACCTTGTATTTCAAACGATTTTGCAGTTTAACGCATTAGCCCACAGCGCCACACCAGGGCACCACTAGATATATATGTTGTTATTAAGTACCATGGAGTTGGTTCCGACTCATAGTGACCCTGCACAATCTTTGTAGGAGCAGAAGGCCTCATCTTTCTGCTGCGGAATTGCTGGTAGTCTCAAACTGCTGACCTTGAGGTTAGCAGCCCGATTCGAAACCACTACGCTACCAGAGCTCCTTAGAGCATATATAGATAGTCAATATATGAAAGACTTCTGTATTCGAATTCTTTTTGTGTTCCTTTCTAAACTGTCACCCTCCATCCCCTCAAATGGTTCTCACTTCTAGTTGCATTCTCCTTTTGTTTCCTTCTAATTACGGCTAGCCCCATCCCCAAGCCTAACTAAGGAGCTCTGGTAGCGTAGTGGTTACTAATCGGGCTGCGAATCCCAGGGTCAGCAGTTTGAAACTACCAGCCGTTCCACGGGAGAAAGATGAACATCCCGGAAAACCTGTACAGGGTCGCTATAACAACAACAACATCCCCCTCTGGACCCCGCTGCAGCCTCTTACAGCTGCTGACTTCCCTTTCCAGCAGGACTTAGGTACTAGTGACAAACTGTCTTGCTACAATCATCCAATTGCTCCCTGAAGTTATCCAGCCTAAACTGCTGCGAGTAACTGATGTGAGAAATCATATGCCCCTAACAATAGGACCACTAACACTGTGCACAAAAAGCAGGGTGTCTCCAACTTTGGGTGGTGGGAAATGTGAGAAACAAGAGGCCTGTTATCTCAGTGTTCCTCAGTCTGCAGCATACACATGGTCAAAATAGAATGAACTTCAGGAATGAGATAAGCCCTTGATACTTTAAAATAAAATGTCGGACTAAATATGCAGTTATATATATATATATTTAATGAGGGAAAAAAGTTATAAGCAAATATGTATGGTGTACTATTCATTTTGTAATGAAAAAAAAAAAAAGAATGCCTCCCCCCAAATGATAATGGTTATCTCTGAATGATAGGGCTGTTGTTGCAAAGTGCCATCGAGTCGATTCCGACACATAGTAACCATATTATATAGGTTTCCAAGGAGGGCTTTGAGATGCTGACCTTACAGTCAGCAGTCCAATGCTTATGCTAAAGCGCCACATTGTTGCTGTTAAGTGCTATAGAGTAGGTTCCCTATATAGGGTTTTCCTATAATCGACCTTGTAGTTCGAACTGACCTTGCAGTTCAAACTGACCTTGCGGTCCAGGGCTTATCCTACAGTGACACACCAGGATGCCACACTGTTGTTATTAAGTGCCATCTGTTCCAACTCTTAGTGACCCTGTGTAGGGTGAGCTTGAACCGCCGACCTTCAGGGTCAAACCGACCTAGCCGTCCAGCTCATTAACCCGCAGCGCTGCACCAAGACTCCACATTTGTTTTAAGCGCTGTGACTCCTAGCGGCCATGTATAGCATTTCCCAGGTGCGAGGTGCTGCTGGTGAGTCTGAGTCATCGACCCTGCGATTTAAACCGACCTTGCGGTCCAGTGCTTATCCTACAGAGCCACACCAAGACTCCACGCTGCTGTTTTAAGTGCCGTAGAATGGGTTCCGACTCATAGCGACCCTGTGTAGGTTTCCAAGGAGCAACTGGTGGGTGTGATCCCACTGCACCACACCAGGAGTCCTTTTACTTCCATTCTTTAGGAACATATTGGCTTCCACCATCAGTGCACTGCACAGGCAGAAGCGGTGTCTAAATTATCTCAGGCCCTGAATCTATCACTCCAGTGTTCGGTTGACTACATAAATACGATTCGTATTTTGAGAATTTCTGAACAGTGGGCTCTTTCCTTCTCAAAGAACAAGTGGCGGGCCGCAAGCGGTGGCCTGAGAGTCAGTTAGCTAGTCCACGCCTCCGGCGCCGACATGCCAGCACCCCGGGCCCGAGGTCCTAGAGGACGGACTCAGAAAGAAGGGCCGCCATGGCGGCTTCTGCTTACTTCTTGTCTTTGCCTTTACCCTTGCCTTTCCTTTTCTTTCCCTTCGACGGCATTTTTGCTACTCCTGGGACCCGGCTACTAGTACTGCGCCGCCGGCTAGGCCGGGCTTCGTCTCTAAGGGAACCGGAACGCCAAGCGGATGACGTTCCTGCCCCAGCCGTTGCCAGCGCGGGAAGAGCGCACGCGCCCTTGACGTAGCTCCTACGCCGTCGCCCAGCCCAGACTCCGTAGGAGGGGGGCAGGGCGGCGATCTCGCCGAGGGCGGCGGCGCGGCCGCCAAGGCGGCGCGAGCGCGGTGAGTGAGAAGGTGGCGAAAGCGCCAGGGACTGCATCAGACGAGGGCAGAGCGGACGGCCTGACTGGCAGAGGGTAGTCGGGCGGAAAGGCGGGAGCGCACTAGTGCCTGGGGCGGCGCGGCGTCCTACAGGTTGGGTGTCTCGGGCGTCGAGACAGTCGCGGCACCCTCGCCTTAGAGACACTTGGTTCCCTGTGGTCCGTCCGACCCTCTGCGGTTGTCGAAGCTGCTGCCCCCCATCGGTGCTGCAGCGTTTTCCGTCTCCGGTCCGCGAGTCCTCCCGGCCCTCCGCGCTGCCGCGCTCGATCTCATCCTTGCGCTGCCTCAGCCGCGCGTAGCGGGTGCTGCCGGGACTCTTGGTTCCTTCTCCAATACCGGGCTTCCAACTCTTGCCAGTTCTACCAAGGATGGCGAATTCAGCCGACTTTCCAGACCAACATTTTTTTTCATGAGGCAGTTGACTTCTTTCCAAGAGTGGTGAAGCTGCCAGGCTCCCAAGGGCAGCGCGCACCGGCGTGCAGAGGTCCGGGGCTGCTGACCTCGGGGATGGGACAGACCCTGGGGACAGGAGGGGGCCTGGCAGGCATGGGGGCAGGTCTAGCCCGATCTGTCCTGTGTTGGCGACGCTGCCTGCCCTGGACCAGCGCCAGGTTTTCATTTGTTCAAGGCATGCGTGCTCAGCACCTTTTTCTGCAAGTTGTGTAAAGTTGAAAGTTCTTGCTCGCGCACATCTCGGAAAAGGAGTGTACTCCAAAAGTCTCGCTGTCATTGGTCAGTGGAGGCGCTCTGTGATCATGCTTTTTCTTTCAAGGTAATAACTCTGAGTCATTAAGGTACTTTGGCTGCCAAGTTGATAGAATCCTTAGGAGACCTGTACTTGAAGCCCCCGTGCTGCGTTACCCATTTCAAAATAAATAGGGAATGTCCTTCATACTTCACTATACATCATCTCTCCATTTCTCTAAGGGAAAATTGAATCCAACACTCCTTCCAGAGCTCTTTGACCTCTGATGCTCTGCCGCCTTCCTTTTTTCTCCCTTGTATGGTTTCCGCTTCTGAAGTCTATGGTTAGATGGATCATGCTGATTTGTTAATGAACCCTCCAAATTGTCTGTTAGACATCCTGTCTACTACCATGCCTGTGACTTCTGACCCGATTTCTGTTTGTATGTTTCTATTTGTCATACTCCTTTGGGTCCATGGATGCTGAAGGGATTACCTGTGATGTGGAATCCATAAAGTTACAACTAATATTTCCTAAACTTCTGAAAATGCTCCTTATTTAACTTGGAGCAAAGCATACAGTAGGGCATATTATACTGCCAGCTATATATTTGGAATTAATTCTAAAATGTGGTTACTTGATAATATGAAAAGCCAGTCCAAGACTCAAAATTTAGCATACAACTTATTTATAAATATTCTTTAAATTGTAACATTTTATGATACATGGATAGTACTTTAGTTGCATGTAGTTGTTTTACCACACAACATGCCTTTATTGACAAAGTTTGATTTTGTAGATAAAACTGATGAGGCATGAATATGACTAAGAGAAATGCCCATCATTCTACCTAGTGAAGGGGGTTCTAGAATCTGTGGTAATTGGAATCTCCACAGTTTCTACCAAAGAACTCGATGCTATTATTATTCAGTCATCTATTGGTGAGAAACAACTAATGGTGAAAGAGTTATAATTGTTGTTAAGTGCTGTCAAGTCACTTCCAACCCATAGCGACCCTACATGTGATTTCCGAGGAGCGACTGGTGAACTTGAACTGTGACCCTTGAAGTTCAAACCGACTTTGCAGTCCAGCACATTAACCACAGCGCTACAGGAGTTCGGGTGGAAGAGTTGTTGTAGTAGTTGTTAAGTACCGTGAATTCTCTAAGAAAAATACATACCCAATTTTCAGGCCCACTTGTCTGCATGTTCATAAGCATGGATCCATCAAGTGTTCATTCATTTGATAACTGCTGTGTTTGGTTGGTATGACCTGTATACCTGGATCTCCTCCGATAACTTGAAGGTTTCATTTGGTGACAAGACAGGAAGCCTGCCCTCAAGTTGCTTGCTGTCAAGTGAATCAGGCTCTGACCTGGACATTGATCTCCAGGAATATACAAACTCATTGATAGAATAATTACAAACACGCAACAGTAAACAGTACCAAACAATGATTGATAAGGAAGCGATGGCATAGACCCTAAGTGCTACCGGAAGTGCTATGAGAGACTGACATTAGCAAAGTTTGCAGAAAGAGATGGGCTGAAAGGGAGAGGGAAGACTTTCTTGAAAGATAGAATAACGTGAGCAAATTCTGAGTGTACAAGTAGTTCAACTAGAGCAAAGTTTGGTCCATAGACTAGCAGCACCAGCATCATTTGGAAATTTATTAGAAATAGGAATTCTGACTCTACAGAGACCTACTGAATCAAAAATAATTGTGGTGTGCCCCAGCAATCTATGTTTTAATAAGCTCTCCAGGTAGTTGTCATGCATGCTGAAATTGTGATAACCACTGGACTAGAGTAGAGGGTGCTTGGGCAAAAAAACTGGAATATTGTGAACTCACATAGAGAATACAAATATTAGGCAAGGAGTTTGCCTTTTATCCTGCAAACCGGAATCACCAATTTGTGGCTTGGGAGCTGAATTCGGCCCATAGCTGTATATTATGTTTGACATGCATAGTGGGTGTTTTGGGTATTTTTTTGTTTTTTAAATGGAATTTAGAAACCAGAAGATTAAAAAAAAAAAAACTTTATTGTGCATTGAGTGATAATTTATGTGGGAGAACAGTAGTTTTGTACTCGTCCTATTGTATTTTGTTTCATTGCAATGATTACAATCCCCTCCATGCATCATTTAACAGTATTTGCTTCTGTTCCTCTGAGTTTGTGTTTTGTTTTTTTGTTTTTATGTACATAAAAACACTCAGGAATATACAATTATTTAAACAACCAAAGGGCACATTCTGTAAGCCAGCCTCCTGGCCACCAGCACACAGCTTTTCTCTTTTGAGGGTCTAGAGTCCTCAGCTGCTCTATCTCGCCATGCTGTTACCTCTGCCTCCATCTCTGGTGTCGCTGGTTCTCTGGATAGGGTCCCATATTCTGCTCATGCTCTTCTCCCTTGATGGTCCTAGCGTCCTCTGTTCCTGAAATGTAAGATGAAGTACTGCCCCATTTATGTCACAAAACTTCTTTTACAGTTGTGACAATCAGTTAGTCATGATAACAATTACTCACTGTTGAATCAAAAGAATCATATCCCCATCTAGACAATATGAAAATTATTCAGTGGGGATTCTATCTTCCCTCAAACACCCTGAAACTAAACTCTAAAATTCTATTATCTTTTTTTTTAATTATTATTTAAGGTTTTTATTG
>NW_006408597.1:3218478-3220658 GCF_000296735.1 Chrysochloris asiatica
TAGATAGGGACAGTCAGCTTAAACATTGGCTACCTAAAATGAGGGGCAATAAAGGCACAAAGTGACTGGCTTACAAGGTTTCAAGAGGGAGTTTAAGAGTATGAGGGGGAAGAAAGAGTCCCCAAGAGTTTACATCTTGTCTAGATGGGTCTGGTGAAAAGCAATGAGCATAGGATTCGTGTGATTCATTAGTGAATAATTGTTATCATGACTAATTGTGACTGTCACAATTGTAAAGATAGAAGGTTTGTAACAAAAACAGGGGAGTGCTTAATCTTACAGTCCAGAAACAGAGGACCCTAGGACTATCAAGGGAGAAGAGCACAAGCAGACTGTGGGACCTTATCCAGAGAAGCAGCTAAGCCGGAGACAGAGGCAGAGATGGGGTCATGCAGAGGGAGAGCGGCTGAGGACTCTAGATTTATGGGAAGAGAGGGACTAAGAGCTGGTGGCCAAGAGGCTGACTTGCAGAATGTGTCCTTTGGAGATGTAAATCATTATATATGCCTGAGTGGGTTTTTTTGTTTTTGTTTTAAAAAAAGCTAAAGTGACTAGAGAGTAATACTGTTTACTGATGGTACGTGGAGGGGATTATAATATTGTTAATGAAACAAGGTGTATGATTTGTTGAATGTAAAATTGATGATCTGCCCTGTAAACTTTCACTCAATGCACAATAAAAACCTTAAAAAAAAAAAGATTAGTTGGTAGCTGCTTATTAGAGGAGTCAAGGGACAGGGCAACATTAGATAATGAGAATAGATAATATGCTGCCAAGGAAAACAGACAAAAGAGCTCAAAAAGCCTAGAACTCTAGGACTGTTTGAAGGTAGAAAGAAAATGGTCCTCTAGTCCTGTAGCCCTTGGGGGCATCCCAGATTTACAGAAAATATAACTGATGATCATAAGCTTAATCACGAACCATAAAGAACAGCCTTTGTTCCATGTCGGAAATTATATAGTTTATTTTAGGAACCTTTTTTACCAAAAATCGTTGAGATAAAAGTGTTTTGTTTTTTTAGAGGGGAAGTATCTTAAAGATATATTTGAGAAAATGTACTTACATAAAGTCCCTGTTTTATATTTAGAGAAATATATATAGATGGAGCCTCAGTTTCTTGATGTATATACATGAAGTGTCAGAATATTTTAGACTGTCTCGTGCTTTATTTTGATTTAGTATGTTTGAAGTATCAGTATTCTTCAGTGGATAACAAGGACGGGAACATTTTTGTTTTTGTGTTTTGAAACCTTCCTTTTATTATGAATTGAGTGAAAGTTTACAGAGAAGACCTTCAGTTTTATATTCAACAAATAGTACACTTTGTTTCATCTCAATGATTATAATCCTCTTCATGTAGCAACTATTCCACTTCCTCCCTGTGGTTCTTATTTCCATTCTACCCTCCTTCCCATCCCTTCTCAATTTAGTCCTTAGGTCAATGTTACACTTTTGATCTGTAATGGTTGACCATTCCCTGATGGGCATACTTTACTAGTGCTATTGTCACCTCTGTGTAGTATCTACTGCTTGGCTGAAAATTGGACCACAAGGGTGAGTTCCATTCCAGACCTGAAGAGTGGTCAAGAGCCATAGTCTCGGGGTTCCTCCAGTTTTTTTAACCAGTAAGCCCAGTTTTTTTTTTTTATTTTTGAGTTTTGTTTCATATTTTCTTCCACTCTTATCTGGGACCTTTTAATGTGATATCTTTCAGAGTAGTTGGTGGTGGTAGCTAGCCACCATCTAGTTCTTTTCGGTCTCAGAGTCATTGCCTTAAGATGTTTGGTAATACCTAAGAAGTTGTCCTCTAAGGAAAATAGTTTTTAATTCTCTTCCTATAATCAAACTTCAGTATAAACAATGACACTGATCCTTGCAAATATTATTCTGCAACTAAAAGCCTCCTACAAAAGATAAAGGCTTAGAGGCTCCCTTAAGCTAAGTCAAGACCACCTTAGGTCATCAAACATATTTGATTATTGGAGCAACATTAACCACCTCTGAGTGATAGTATATTTTTTTTCTGAAGAATTTTTCACTCTTAATGAATTGGTAAAAAAAAAAAAAAAAAAAACCTTGTGAGATATAAAGAAAGGCTATAATACCAAGCAATGATTATTATAGCAAAGTCAAGTCAGAGACTGTAAAGTGAAGCCATACACTGCCTGGTCTAATGTTG
>NW_006408597.1:3220758-3226127 GCF_000296735.1 Chrysochloris asiatica
CGTCACAATTAGTCATGATAACAATTTTTCACTATTGGATCATAAGAATCTTATCCCCATCTCCTTTCACCAGACCCGTCTAGACAAGATGAAAACTCTTCAGTGGGTATTCTACCTTTCCCTGCACACTCTGAGACTAAACTCCTTCTTGAAAACTTGCAAGCCAGTCACTTCATACCTTTATAGCACCCCCCCCACCCCATTTTGGTAGCCAATGTCTAAGTTGCCAGTCCCTATCAACCATGTATACAGAAAGAATAGGATTGATAATTGATATGAAGACTCTTTCCCTCTCAAGTTGGTATTTTGAGCTTCTATATCCATAATTACAGGTCAAGTTCATCAAATTGTAGCAATTTACACTTAAGAAACCAGAAGATTTTATATAGAAATCTGCTTTCCCTTTCTCTTGAAAGATAGAAGACCTGGCATTACTGGGCCTTTATCCAGCAAATGGCTGGTGCAGTAAGCAACTGCCCCTTCAGATAGAACAGGTGCTCTGCAGTTTCCACAGCCTCCACCACTTCCTGTTATTTTAAACGCACCTTTACTTCACATTTCCTTCCTCACCCTGTAGATACTTAGGTAACCTGTGTGTGGGCAGAGAGAAATTAATGGAACTTATAAGAAGGGGTGTGTGTATGTGACATGATTTATGTGTTAATTAATTCATTCAATGAATATTGATTAACTAAACATATAATGCCAGCTTATGCTAAGTAATTAATTTTCAAAGATGAATGAGATGCAGTCCCTGGCATAACCTAGTAGAAACATGATGACAACAGCATTTTAAGAAAACAATGGTGTATGAATTTAAGAATAGAGATGGGTGACTGGTAGACTAAAGTAATGTTGTTGTGAAGTACTGTCCAGTTAGTTATGATTCATAGTGACCCCGTATATAGTTTCCGAAGAGCAGCTGGTGAGTTTGAACTGCTGACCTCGAGGTTCAAACCGACCTTCCAATCTAGTGCTTATCCTACAGCGCCACCCCAGGACTCCAGCTAACGTAATAAGGTCCTAAATTTAGATGGCAGCAATGGACAGGAATTAAAAAGGAAAAGCCAGAAGGACCATCAAGGGAGAAGAGCACAGGTGGAATGTGGGAACCTATCCAGAGAAGCAGCAACACTAGAGATGGAGGCAGAGATGAGGACGTGGAGAGAAGGAACAGCTGAGGACTCTGGACTCATGGAAAGAGAGGGACTGAGAGCTGGTGGCCAGGAGGCAGGCTTTCAGAATGTGCCCTTTGGTGGTTTAAATGATTATATATTCCTGAGTGTTTTTGTGTACACTACCCACCACCCTCAAAAAAAAAAAAAAAACAAACAAAAAAGCCAGAGGGAATGGAAGCAAATACTGTTGAATGATGATGATGCACAGAGGCAGTTGTAATCATTGCAATGAAACAAAGGTGTAAAGCCGATGTTCTCTCATGTAAACTATCATTCAGTTCACAATAAAAACATTAAAAAAAGGAAAGGGTGGTCAACATACTGCAAAGGGACAATCACCAGAACTTGACAACAGATTGGAATATGGAAGGTATGAGAGAACATTCAATGGTGATAAAGAGTTTGATGTTAGGAAATTTGAGATATCACTAATAGAAACAAATTAGGAAGAGAAGCCACTTAAGCCCTACTTGTGCATTGTTTGTTGAAAGAGCCCTTGTGGCACAGCTGCTAACCAAAAGGTCAGCTGTTGAAACTTTCCAGCTGAAACCTCCCAGCCTACGTCAGGGAAGAAAGATGTGGCGATCTGCCTCCATAAGGATTTATTGTTGTTAAGTGCTGTTGAGTCGGTTCCATCTCATAGGGACCCCGCTCTGAGGCTGTAAATCTTTTTGGGAGCAGAAAGCATCGTCTTTTTCCTATGGAGTGATTGGTGGATTCAAACTGCCAACCTTGAGGTTTGAAGTCCAGTACTTATCCAACAGATTTACAGCCTTGGAAACCCTATGAGGCAGTTGTATATATTCTGTCCTGTAAGATCTATGTGTTTGAGTCTACTCTGTATAGCCATGGGTTTTACGTGTATATGTGTCAGAGTTCCTGGATAGTGTAAACAGTTAACACATGGCTGCTAACTAAGAAGTCTACTCGGGGGTACATCAGAAGAAAGGCCTGGTATTCTACTTCCAAAAAGTTAGCCATTGAAAATCCTGGTGGTGGTGGTGGTGGTGGTTATGTGCCGTAGAGTCAGTTCCAAATCATCAAATTGATTCAATGCAGGATAATCCCTATTAAGTAAGCACAATTCTACTCTAACATACGTGGGTTCATCACAAGTTGTAATCAACTTGAGGGCAACTTTTTGTTGTTGTTTATATGTGTGGCGGCAGAGAAAGAAGTGATAGTTAGAGATAACAGTTTGCGTTGTCTTTTGTTCGGAGTTGAGGACATTGGTGTACACACGATATCAAAATAAACCAAAGCTGTTGCCATTCAGATGATTCCCACTCTGGGCAGCCCTGTGGGCTGAATGTAACTACCCTCTTAGAGTTCTCAGTGGCTGTAATGTCAGTGTTACAGAAGTAGGTCACCAGGTCTTTGTTTTTAGGCCTTGCTGGGTAGGTTTGACCTCCCAACCTTTCTATTAATAGCTGAGCTCAAATCATTTGCACCACCCAGAGACATAACCCACAATATTAGTGGTTTTTGTTCTTGTTGTTGTGTGGTTTTTGTTATTGTTGTTTGTTTTAAAAGATGCTGTTTAAAAAAAAAAAGATGCTGTTATTAAGTGCCATGGAGTCAGTTCCAACTCAGAGTGACCTGGTATATGGTTTCCGAGAAGCAGCTGGTGGGTTTGAACCACCAGCCTTGCATTCAAACTGACCTTGTAGTCCAGTGCTTATCCTACAAAATTGCATGCTTAGTGACACCCATTCCATCATAGGATTTCATGGCAACAAGTGGAGAAGATTTTAGTTTGTAATCAACCAAGTTTTTAATTTGTAATCAACAAAGAGGATTTTTTTTTGGGAAATGTTTGCAGTGGAAGCCCTGTAGTTAGAATTTATAACATTGGCTTCATGAATCAAATCCAGAAATTTGATCAAATACTCTCTTGAATGTATAATCCTCCAGTTTTATGTTGCATAGGTAAGTTTAACTTTCCTCTTTCTGAGGAAAAGGTAAACGATGTATAATAAACTCAAATACCTAAAGAGACTTTCTGAGTATCAGTGCTCTTCAGAAGTTAAATCAAGATCAGCTGTGTGCTTATATGATGTACCCTGAATGTGAAGTGTTTGTCATAACTGTGTTCCTTTGTTGAAACGTTGTTGTTGTTGTGTGCCATGGAGTTGGTTCTGACTCATAGCGACCCTCTGCTGGGTTTCTGAGGCTATAAATCTTTACAGGAGTAGAAAGCCTCATCTTTCTCCTGTGGAACAGCTGGTAGTTTCAAACTGCTAACCATGAGATTAGCAGCCCGATTTGTAATTCGTATTCACTACGCAAAATAGTAGCCAAATTTTTCCTCTTAAGGTCTAATATTGGAAGTGCATGGTCCCTTTTTAGCTCTGTAATCATGTAATAAGTAGCCATTCATTAGTCACATTGTGAAACACATGGCTAGTATCTGAGTTCTTCCCAAAGACATAAGAGTACATCAACCATGTACTTTTTAATTTATGGATTAGTGCTTTACTTATGACACACCCACCCCCAATACATATTGACCACCTTTTAGAGGAAGTGTGACTTGCCTTCTTGTGCGGTTACTGATTTTATATATAAACAAGTTGTCTGAGTGGTAGGAGTGGCTGAGGTTGTCATTTGAAAGTGGAAGGAAGAAAGATCCCAAGAGTACTAGTGAATCAGGTGATGAACTTAGTTGTCTGGTTTCTAAAACCTGAACATATTAGAAACAAATAAAGAGATAACTGAACCTAAGGTAGGCATGCTGAAAATTGAGAAGAGAGATGATGTTGCTTTTATCAAGATTAGTTGTGTGTTTATGAGGTGTTCTGGATGTGAAGTGTTGTCATAACTGTGTTGCTTTATTGAAATAGTAGCCAATTTTTTCCTCTTAAGATCTTATCATTGGAAGTGCTTGGTCCCCTTTTAGATGATTATCCATGTCCATCTTCTAGCAATTGAAAAGCTGGTAGAGCAGTTGAAAGAAACAAAAAAGAAAGCCCAGGAAGAAGACGGGCAACTGGTAAGTAACCTGTATAAAATAATATCCCCCTGTTCCATAGGTCATAATTCTGAAAAATTCTGTTTTCTTGTTTATAGCTAAAAGCTTATAGTATGTGAAAAGGGGTTTGTTGTTGTTAAGTGCCATCTAGTCAATTCCAACTCAGCGACCCTGTATAGGGTTTCCAAGGAGCAGCCAGTGGATTTGAACCACCAACCTCACGGTTAGTTATCTTACGCGACTAGCAGTCCTGATCCACACCAGGACTCTGGAAAGGGGTCTGTGAGCTATTAAAAGCTGTCATGAAGTCCGTGGTCCTTACTCTGTTAGAGAGGTCCTCGTTTTCATATAGTGACATAAAATTCTAATAATTATGACTTTGATTCAATATCATATTTTGGATTTAAAAAGAAGATTAGGAGAACAAGCAAGATAGCAGATCAGGTGGAAGTGCAGTGAGGAGCTCTGTCAGAAACAACACAGAATACTGGACCAAGTAAGCTCAGGGGCTGGTCCCAGAACTCTGAACCACATATAAAGGAATACTTAGTAGGTTGGAAGGCTTACAGCAAGGGGAATTTGTAGCAGAAGCAAGAAATCCATTCCTTTCTAATTCAAGATGCTCAGCTGCTCCCGGAGCCACCATCCTGGGTGAGACCAAGTGGGCGAAGGCTCAGACCAGCCATGGATGCCTGACAGGACCACGGAGATAAAGGTGTAGATGTTCTTTTTTTGTATCTGTTCATTGGTCTCTTGCTGTCTGTGCACCTCTATTCTAGTGACTGAGGGGATTTCCCGCCTGAGCAAGTGGACACCTCACCCCCACCCCCGGATAGTTCTACTATGCATGCTCACAGATCTCCTTGAAATTTAAAATGACAGTTTCCACTTAAAACCAAACGGCAATGCAAAACGGCCATAGGCGGCCCTGAACTGCTTATCACAGGTCAAAGGCCTGAACGGGGATTGTGGAGTGGGACAGGCAGACTAAAAAGGAAATGGGCCGAAAATAAAATCCTGAGTTACGTCACAACGACCAACAGTGGCATCTTGAAATTTCTCAGGAAGAAGAGTGAAAAGGGAAGCCCATTGCCTGATCACATCTACCTGGAGGCATTCAGAAAATATAAAAAAATACCAAAATACACACCGTATTAAGGCCACAGATAACTCATGAATATGCCCAAAAAAACAGAAACAGATGACCATATCAGGACATG
>NW_006408597.1:3230442-3238999 GCF_000296735.1 Chrysochloris asiatica
GATAAAGGCTTAGAGGCTCCCTTAAGCTAAGTCAAGACCACCTTAGGTCATCAAACATATTTGATTATTGGAGCAACATTAACCACCTCTGAGTGCCTGTAAACTTTTACTCAATGCAAAATAAAAACATTTAAGTAAAAAAAAAAAAAAAAAAAAAAAAGACCTTGTGAGTTATAAAGAAAGGCTATAATACCAAGCAATGATTATTATAGCAAAGTCAAGTCAGAGACTGTAAAGTGAAGCCATACACTGCCTGGTCTAATGTTGGCATAACACCCAAATGGTTTCATTGTTCAAAACGGGCCTGTTGATACTTGTCTAATGTTGTTTTCATTAAAATGAAACAAAATACAGAAAGAAGCAATCTGTTTATAGGAAAAAAAAAATATTTCTTGGGAGTCCTTGGGAGTCCTGGTGTAGCGCGTTAGGCTAATGTGTCAGACTGCAAATGCGTTTGAACTGGAAGATTGGTGGTTCAAGCTCACCAGCTGCTCCTTGGAAACCCTATACAGGGCCGCCATGGGTCAGAATTTACTCAAGGATACTTAACAACAACAACTGATACAAGGAATTCTGGTAGCATAGTGGTTACAAGTTGGGCTGCTAACCTCAAGACCAGCTGTTTGAAACTACCAGCTGTTCTGCAGGAGAAAGATGAGGCTTTCTGTTCCTGTAAAGATGTACAGCCTCAGAAACCCTATGCAGGGTTGCTATAAATCAGAACAGACTCCACAGCACATAGCCACTACCACCACTAACACATAAACTTCAGTTTTCTTATTGGAGTTTATCTTTAAAGTCTTAAATGTTAAAGGACATCGTATTCAGGTAACCTTCTGATTGATCTGTGAATCTACTTTGGATAAGTGGTCATGTCTCTGGCTGAGCCCTCGAGGCAAGGAGTCGTCCCTCCTGCTATCATAAAATAGTAGGTTATTGAGAATGTTCTCTCTATTTAATCTCTCTCCTCCTATGGTTTCCATGCTTATGCTCAAGGTCTTAGCACAACTCCCTGGTGAGATCTAATAAGAGTTGACTTTTTAAGAAACCTTTTTCTTAATCAAGGAGCATTGGTAGCACAGTGGTTAAGCACACAGCTGCTAACCAAATGATTGGTGGTTCAAACCCACCAGCTACAATGCTGGAGAAACTTGTGGTAGTCTCCGTCCATGAAGATTTACAGCCTGAGAGATCGTATGGGGCAGCTCTACCATGTTCTGTAGGAGAATGATAAGTCAGAATCAACTTGATGGGTAGTGGGTTGGGTTTTCTTAACCATATTTACATTTGAATAGTGCTTGCTGTAGAATTATTATTTGTTGTTGTTAGGTGCCATCAAGTCGGTACATAGGGACCCTATGTACAACAGAACGAAACACTGCCCAGTCCTGGGCCAACCTCACAATTGTTGTTAGTTAGTGGGTTTTAAATCTGTGGCAGTTGTCAGTCCTGTCTGTAAAAAAAAAATCTTTTCAGAAACTTAAGTGTAATTGAACATTTTCTGATTAAAAAGATCATTTATTCCAGTGTATATAATATGAAGAAATTTTGTTTTGTTAATATAGTTTTATCTATGTCTTCCTTAATTTTAATTTTATGATCATACTTAACTCAATTTTTAAAAAACTTTTTATTATGAATTGAATGAAGGGTCACAGAACAGGTCATAACTTTCACATTCAACAAATCATATAATGCATTTCATTTCAATGATTGCAATCCCTTCCATATAACATTAGTTATCCCACTTCCTCCCTGTGATTCATGTTTCTATTTCACCGTCTTTCCCAACCCTTCTGAATTTTGTTCTTAGGTAAATGCTGCCGTTTTGATCTGAATGCTTGATCATTTCATGGTGTGTATGCCTCACTAGTGTTGTTGGCCCCTTATTTGTCTATCAGCTGCTGGGCTAAAAATTGATAGAGTTCAGTTCTAGACATAAAGGGTGACCAAAGATCATAGTCGTAAGTTCCTCCAATCTGTTTCTGATCAGTAAGCCTGGTCTTTTTTGTAATTCTGAGTTTTGTTGCATATTTACTCCCAGTTTATTATGTAGGATCTTCTGATGTGATCCCTTTCAGAATAGTTTGTAATGGTAGCCAGGTACTATTTAGTTCTTCTGGTCTCAGGGTCATGGAGACTGATGTTCATGGTGTTCCATTAGTCCATTGGACTAATTGATTCCAAGAGTCTTCAATTTGCATCACTCTTCTTAAGGAAGAGGAAACTCTGCACTGGGAAAGACTAATATTTGCACCTAAGATGACTACTCATAAGCTCTTAAGATCCCAGTTGCTATTCACCAAAGTAGGATGTACAACACTGTCTTTGTGGACTATGTATGACATTGTCTTTGTGGAATATGTTATGCCAACTGGCCATGGTGTCCCATGAGACCATGGTCCTGAGCCCCTAGGCCAAGGAACTCATCCCCTAAGGTATTTGATAATTGTTCTGTATGATAAGCACTGGACTGTGAACCTCAAGGTTCATGGTTCAAGCCTACCAGCTGCTCCTTAGAAGATGAGGCTTTCTGCTGCTGTAAAGATTTAAAGCCTCAGAAACCCTAAGTAGGGTAACCATGAGTCAGAAGCAACTCAGTGGCACTTAGCTACAATAACAATAAGTTTTCATAACTTTGGCCCCTACATTCCTGGATATGTTTGCAGCAAAGGTAAATACCCATGTACAAACATCCTCTGGCAAACCTTTATATAAATGCAAATATACTTCCACACTCATTCAGCCTGTGTATTTGTCTATGTCAATACCCTTAGATCACTATTATTTGCAGAATCCACAATTCATTTATTCAGGAGCTTTGGAAGCACAGTCATTTCGAGTCAGGCTGCTAACTTCATGGTCAGCAGTTTGAGATTGCCAGCCGTTCCATTGGAGAAAGATGAGGCTTTCAGCTCCCGTAAAGATTTACAGCCTGGGAAACCCTATACAGGGTCGCTGTGAGTCCGAACCAATTCCACCGCACACACCACCATCACCACCACCATTCAATTGTTAATGGATGCCTATATGCTTCAAAACAAATATAAATGACTTGTTAATTTTTTCCCTACTCTTTCTTAAATATATCTTTTATTTGAAGCACTTAAATTCACTTTCACAACATCAAGCAAGATGTTGTGCAAGGTATAGTTTTCCTGACTTTAATTTCCTTCCTTAAGTAAACTATTGGGGCTGTAATTGTTGTTAAGTGCCATCAGGTTAGTTCCGATTCCATCAGGTCAGTTCCGATTCATAGTGACCCTGTATAAGGTTTCCAAGGAGCAGCTGGTGAGTTTGAACCATCATTCTTGTGGTTCAAACCAACCTTGTGACCCAGTGCTTATCCTACAGTGCCACACAAGGACTCCTGTACTAGAAAGTGAAAATCTTCAAGATGTGGGGTATAATAATATTTTCAGAGAAGTTAAAATTCTTTAGTGTTTTTAGTTTTTAAGAGTCAGTATTTTTAGAATAAAATAAACTTCCTACAATGAATTGGAACAGACTTGACTGCATCTGGCAACAACAACAGAAACAAGAAGCATGTAAATTGTATTAACAGAAATGTACATACATCTGAGGGGTGTAATCTTGCTAAAAGGGAAGTTAGAATTTGCCCAGAAAAAACAGGCTTCTTGAGTTAAGCCTTTGTAGAGTATGGGGCTTTAGGTGGAATCCTGATCCCCACCCAGACTTGGTACATTTGCATTTGAAAAGACATGCAGCTCAACCCAGAACTGCTGAGAGAACGTGCAGATTCACTAAGAATCTCCTGTTTTGAGTTTTGGAGGTATCAAGACAAAGAAAGTCAGCTCATCAGAGAAAACTCCCTTCTATAAGGAGCTCTGGTGGGGTAGTGGTTACAAATCCTGGCTGCTAGCCGCAAGGTCAGCAGTTTGAAACTACCAGCTGTTCTGCGGGAGAAAGATGAGGCTTTCTGTTCCCATAAAGATTTACAGCCTCGGAAACCCTATGCAGGGTCCTGTAAATCAGAACCTACTCCATGGCACGTAACAACAATGACTAAAGGTTAAAGGGACTCTTTGAGCTGCCTTGTATGCTTGCTGGTGACCACTTGGGTCTGTGTGAGAGTGGAATTGGGGGAAATGCAGCAGTGAGGACAGGAGCTGAGTTTGGTCATGTTCTGTTGGCACCTGTTGACCTTGAGGTGAGATAAGAGGGAAGGCTGGTTGGCCTGAAGTTTAGGGAGTTTTGAGAACTCCTGAACCCAAGGACACTGACCTAGCTAGCCCCTGGGGACTGTGGCTCATAGTGAAGGGGCCAGCTGGTTTTAAGTGTAGCAAGGTGGGCATAAACTCCCAAACTTGCAGCTGGTATCCATTTGACCAAACATGGATGGCTAGGGCTGAGCTGACTGGAACCTGACCATCTAGATGACAATAAAGATGTTTGATACTGTGAGCAAGTATAAATTGCTACAATTTGTTGAACTGGACTTTTGCTTATGGATGCAGGTGCTCTAAATTCCAACTGGAATAGAAGAGTCTTCAGATCAAGGAACATACTTTTTTGGTTTTTTAGGTTTTTATTGTGAGTTGAGTGATCATTTACATGGGAGAACATCAATTTTACACTCATTGTTTCATTGCAGTCCCTTCTGGGCGTGCATCATCATTCAACAGTATTTGCTTCAATTCCATTTGGGTTTTTTTTGTTGTTGTTGTTGTTTTTTTTTTTGAGGGGGTGGATGTACACCAAAACACTCAGGAATATAAAATCATGTAAACAACTAAAGGTCGTATTCTGCAAGCTGGCCACCAACACACAGTCTTTCAGTTTCCATGAGTCTAGAGTCTTCAGCTGCTTTATCTCTATGTCCTCATCTCTGGTGTAATTGCTTCTCTGGTAGGGTCCCACATTCCACTCATGCTCTTCTCCCTTGATGATCCTAGGGTCCTCTGTTCCTGGAATGTAAGATTACCCACTCCCCCCTTAATGTTACAAAACTTCTATCTTTATAGATGTGACAATCTCAATTAGTCATAATAACAATTACTATCAAATTATAAGAACCTTATCCCCATTTGCTTTCACCAGACCTGTCTAGACAAGCTGATAACTATTTAGTGAGGAGTCTACCTTCCCCCACATACTCTGAAACTAAACTCCCTCTTGAAAACTTGTAAGCCAGTCACTTCATGCTTTTATAACCCCCTCATTTTAGGTAGCCAATGTCTAAGTTACCTGTCCCTATCAACCCTGTGTACAGGGGGGGTAGGATAAAGACTCCCTCCCTCACAGTTGGTATTTTGAGCTACTACATCCATAAGTATAGGTCAAGTTCATCAAATTATAGCAATTTACACTCTTCCTTTAACAAAAATTGTTTTTTATCTTCTAGTCAAGTTCTGATCATCAACCTTTCTCTAGTCATTGGTCTGTCAGCCAAACAGCCCCTTGGTCTCTGCCGTTACAGTTTAACTTTACTAAACAAATGATGTAATTAATGAATATGTATTTTCTTCTAGTAGGCAACTACTGTTGTTAAGTGCCATCAAGCAGTTCTGACTCATAGTGACCTTGTATAGAGTTTCCAAGGAGTGGATAGTGGGTTTGAATTTCCAACCTTGTGGTATGCAGCCTAGTACTGATCCTGTGACGGCACACCAGGCACATAGTAGACAACTACAGTCTCAAAAATATAGATTCAGGGTGATTCATCTTTGTATGCTGTAATTGAAGGTAGAAATAGACAACTGGTATAATCTAGAATGACTAAGTGATTACTATGTGAATGAATGGACTTGGGTATATGAGGCATTAGGAATATTGTCTTAAGCTGCATTCTCTAGAGACGCAAAATCAGTGAAACTTCTATATCTCTATCAATAAAGGGAAGTTTATATCAAGGAGATGGCTCACACAGTAGTAGAGGTGAGAGAGTCCCACATCTGGATCAGATGAACCATGCAGGCAGGTAGGCAGGCAGGCAGGTCTGGCAGATATAAAGGTAAGCTGCTGATAGCTCCCTGGATTGGCAGATAATAGAACAAGTCACTGACTTAAGTCCAAAGAACCAGAGTTTGGAGGATGAGCCAGATTCAAGATCCAGGTCTAGCAGAAAGCAAACAAGCTTTGCCAGAGTGTCCGTTATATTGGAAGCAGACCACACCCCTAGGGAAACACCCTTTCAGTTGATTGGCTGGTCATAGCCAATCATCACAGAGTTAACTACATTGTATTAGATCTCACCATGGGGATCAACTGCCAAACCACTGGGAATCCTGGCCCAGTCAAGTTGACAAAAAACATTAATTATCTTATACCACCCTTGTCTGCTTGGCAGCTATAAAGTGTATGCATAATCTCTAAATAAAGACAATTATAAAGTTATACTTACACCTAACGTGATACGACAAAAATACATATAACCTAAAACACTCCACTTACATCTTGTTTTTCACAAAATGAACAAAGCAAAAATATCTGATGCACTCATACAAAACAACAACAACAAAATATATATGTATTCACAACAATTATAGTCCTTGTTTTTGCAACTGGTTATGTGACTATAGCTGATATTTAGAATTATCTTCTTCCACTATGCATTCTGTATTTCCATTGTCCTTGGAAAGCACTTTAGTTGGTCATGGTTATTTGCCTGTTGGTGTGACCCTAGCCTTCATTCCTGCAGGGCCTGGGTTATTGGTCTTCATGTTGGAATGGGGTTGCTATAGTTTACCATTGGCATGGTTGTACTAAAAGGTGCCCTAAGGAATCTCCTGGATTCCACATATGTTCTTCTTTACTTCCATTACACAACAGTGTCAATCCAATTCCCTCTTTGTAATCAGGATCAGTCACATTACCCAATACAATAACTTCCTTCTTTGCTTGTTGATCAAGAGGCATGAAGAGTACAAAATGACCAGGGGTATTCATAACTTCCAGTTTAATGGAATCAGTGCTGTGTTTCCAGGTGGGAACATTTCTCCTTTTGGAACTAAACTGTCCAGACCTGAAGAGGATAGGGTCACAGGGATAGGGAGCAAAAATTTTGCAAGTGGGTCACTAGGAGTAATAATGAGTGGTGTCACTCCCATTTACACCTCGTAGTTCCTGGATCCATAAATCCTAGCCATTGGAGAAACAACACCATATATTAGAAGCTGGTTTAGAGCATATAGAACTTCATGGAGAACATTGCCCAACCTTACAGGTTATTGCCACCTAGCTCATGCCATAATTGTGTCTTTAGAAGGCCATTCCATTGTTTGACCAAGCCAGCTGCTTCAGATGATGAGAAAATGATAAGACCAGTGAATTCCATGAGCATGGGCCCATTGCCCTACTTCATTTGTTGTGAAGTGGATACCTTGATCTGAGGCAATGCTGTGTGGGATACTGTGTGGGATACTGTGATGGTGAATAAGACATTCTGTAAGTCCATAGTTGGTAGTTTGGGCAGAAGTACTGCATGTAGGGAAGGCAATTCCATATCCAGAATAAATGTCTATTCCAGTAAAAACAAACACTGGTAGTGTAGTGGTTACAAATTGGGCTGCCAATCTCCAGATCAGCAGTTCAAAACTACCAGTGGTTCTGCAGGATAAAAATGAGGCTTTCTGCTCCCGTAAAGATTTATAGCCTGGGAAACCCTATGCAGGGTCGCTATGGGTCAGAACCGACTCCACGGCACACAACAACAACAAATGGACAAAATATTGAATGATGTAGGAAAGCATCAAAAGAAGATGGAAAGAATACAGAGTTCCTATACCACAAAGAAAAGAACAATGTTCAACTATTCTTTTTTTAACTTTTTATTGTGAATTGAGCAGATCATCAGTTTTACATACAAACTATACACTTTGCTTCATTACATGGTTGCATTCCCCTCCATGTACCAACAGTTAACAGCATTTACTTCTATTACCTTTTAATGATTGCATTCCTTCTTGTGTTTCCCAATTCCTTCATCCTTCCTCTGCCAACCTCCCTCTTGTTATATGTCGCCTGTCCTGTCGCTCATATCAACATGTGTCTATCCTCTAGCCCTTGAATAATTTCTCTTCCTCCTCCCCAGAACCATCATAGATTTTTTTTAAATCAAGAAAACCTTTTTTTTTTTTTAACTATCTACAATGTTGGTCTCATAGAATGTTTCCTTTTGTGATTGACTAATCTCACTCAGTATAATGTCCTCTAGGCTGAACCACGTTGTGAGGTGTTTCACAGATTCATTATTATTCTTCAGTGTTTTATAGTATTCCATTGTGTTTATGTACCAAAGTTTGTCTAACCATTCTTCTGTTGATGGGCATTTTTGCTGTCTCCATCTTTTTGATATGTCTCTTGTAGACAGCATATTGAAGGAATCTGTTTTCTTATCCATTCTGCTCTTTATGTCTCTTGACTGGTACATTTAATCCGTTTACATTCAGTGTAATTATCAACAGGCATGAATTGATAGTTGTTATTTTTCTGTATTTTTTTTCTTAAATTTTATTGTGAATTATGTGACAGTTTACATGGGAGAACATTAATTTTACATTCATTCTATCGTATATCGTCTCATTGCCATGGTTAC
>NW_006408597.1:3239129-3253692 GCF_000296735.1 Chrysochloris asiatica
GGTTCATTTTGTTTGTGGGTTTTCTTGTCATTTTGGCTTCTGTTATGTTAATGTTTACTAAACCTTTTTTATTTTCCTCTTGTTTTATTTTGATGTAATTTAATAATTTTTTTCCCATGCTTTAAAGTCTGTTTTATCTTTAAATCTACTTGACTTCCTTGACATTTGCAAGTTCTGTATTTACACTATTCCCTCTTTTTGCTTTGTAGTTCACTTCATTATACATTGATGTCTCTGGTCTCTTATTTTCAGTCTCATAGTTTTGTTTTACTTTAAATACGTCTTTATTTGGATTGAGTTCTGGGTGATGTTGTCATGTATGTTGATCTCAGGTTGTTGTCTACTGTTGTTGGCTCTCAGTCACAAGAACACACTTTAGCATTTTTTGTGAAGTTGGTCTGATCATTACAAATTCCTTTAATTTATGTTAAATGTCCCTAATTTTAAGAAATGTCCTAATTTCACCATCATATTTGAGGGACAGCTTTGCTGGGTATATGATTCTTGGTTGGCAGTCTTTTACTTTTCATTTTATATAGGTCATTCCATTGCCTTCTTGCCTGCATCGTTTCTACTGAAGATCACAGCTCAGTTTTGTGAATTCACCTTATTTTGGTTCTACTACCTAATAGCTTTTAAGCAAGGTGTTATTCAGTTTCCACGTATTTGACTGTATTTCCTTGGTCTTCCTATTGTTAATTTCCAATTTTATAGTATTGTGATCTGAGAAGATGCTTTATATGTATTTTGATGTTTGTAAATTTATGGAGGCTTGTTTTGTGGCCTAACACATGGTCTATTCTGGAAAATGTTCCATGTGCACTGGAAAAGAATGTGTAGTCTACTGTTGTTAGGTTGAATGTTCTGTACACATCTATGAGGTCAAGTTGGTTGATGGCATTGTTTAGTTCCTCTGTGTCTTTGTCAAGTTTCTTTCTGGCTGTTCTGTCCTTTTTCAAAAGTGGTGTATTAAAATCTCCCACTCTTGTAGATTTGTCTATTTCTTTCTTCAATTCTATAAGGGTTTGCTTTATATATTTTGGGCTCTTTCATTGGGAGCGTAGATATTTATTATGGTTATGTTGTATTGGTCAGTTGACACTTTAATCATGAGATAATGCCCTTCTTTATCTCTTATGCTGGATTTTGTACCTGACTCAAGCTGTGATATTTTAAATAGCTTTATATGCTTGTGGAAGTTGGACAGTGTATAAGGAAGACCATAGAATCACTGATGCATTTGAGTTATGGTATTTGAGGAGAATATTGAATATCGCTAGAACAACAAGCAAATCTGTGTTAGAAGTACAGCCAGAATGTTTCTTAGAAGCAAGAATCTCTAATGCTTTGGACATATTATTAGGAGGTTCCAGTCCCTGGAGAAGAACATCATGCTACATAAAGTGGAGGGTTAGTGAATAAAAGGAAGATGCTCGACGAGATGAATTGGCACTGTGGCAGCAGCAATGGACTCAAGCTTAACAATAAGGACTGGGCAGTATTTCTTTCTGTTGTACATAAGGTCACTATGAATCGGAACCAATTTGTTGGCAACTGTTGTGGTAAAAATTGTGTCCTCTGGTCACTCCACATGTTGGTTTATGGTTTTATCCTGATAAGTCCATTCTAACATGCCAGTTTCCTGAAGCTTTTGGATTCCTTCCTCTACAGAATACCAAGGCATGACTTGTACTTCAACTTGATGTAGGCTACCAAACAATCCACACTTCAGTTAACCATCCAAATATATATATATATATAGTTAAGTGCCATCAAGTCTGTTCTGACTCATAATGACCCTGCATAGGGTTTCTGAGAAGTGACTGGGAAGTTTGAACTGCTGACCTTATAAAGAGAAGTTAGTATCAAGGAAATGGCTCACAGTTGTAGAAGTGGGAGAGTCCCAAGTCTGGGTCAGATGAACTATGATTGGCAGGTAGGCAGGCAGGTCTGGCAGGTAAGAAGTCAGGCATCTGATAGCTCCCAGGATCAGAAGATAATAGAGCAGGCCACTGGCTCAAGTCTTTATAACTGGAGGTTGGAAGATGAGCTAGATGCAAGATCCAAGTTCAGCAGAAAGCAGACCTTTGCCTGAGTGTCCAATATGTTAGAAGCAGGCCACGCCCCTGAGGAAACATCCTTTCAATTGATTGGCTGCTCATAGCCAGTCATCATATAGTTAACTACACTGTATTAGATGTCACCACATCTCAACTGCCAAACCACTGGAAATCCTGGCCCAGTCAAGTTGACAACAAAACCATAACTATCATAGATATGGTATACAGGCTATAATGAGACATTGTTGTCATTGTCAGGTGCTGTCGAGTAGGTTTTGACTCAGCGACTCTGTATACAACAAAACACTGCCCAATCCTGCACTTTCCTCCCAATTGCTAGAGCCCGTTGTTGCTGCTATCCTGCCAATCCATTTCTTTGGAGGTCTTCCTCTTTTTCACTGACCTTCCACTGTACCAAGTATGATGCCCTTCTCCAGGGATTGGAGTAGTTTAGCTGTGTCAATTACTACAAATCAAGTATTGCTTAAAACGTCCATGCTAGTTACATTTTAAACTTCCCTTTTATTTAATTTTTAACTTTGTTAAAGCCAACTATCTCTGGAGCTTAGATGACTCGGCAGTGAGAGCTTTTACACTTCACTATTCCCATTCTGCCATTTTGCACTGTTGGGAAAGCCTATGTCATTTTATCCAAGTTATACATTATTAACATTTGCTTAGGGAGAAAATAGAAAGACATAAATAAACAAGTGTCACCATGGTACATATAAGAAAACAAGTTCACTCCTTTTGGAACCTGACTGAATTCCTCCAGAATGCTGCTTTTTCACACCTGCCCTCTTTCTTCTGCTATACGTCTGTAATCCAGTCCTGTTTTTGTTAGCTGCTGCCAAGTTGGCCCCTGACTCATGGGTGACTCTGTGCACAGAGGAATAAGAAGATGTCCAGTCCTACTCTCTCCCCATGATTGGGGTTGGGTTGAACTGTTGTGATATATAAAGTTTTTATTATCTAATTTTCACAAGCAGATCACCAGGCATTTCTTCTAGTCTATCTTAGTCTGGAAGCACCAATAAAGCTTGTTCGCTATCATAGCAACACAGAATTTTCCCCTGACAAATGGTGGTGGGTGCTCATGAGGTACACTGGCTGGGAATTGAACCTGGGTTTCCCTCATGGAACATGGGAATCCTACCATGAACTTTATTCCAGCCACGTTGCTAAATGTTGGTTCCAACTTATAATGACCATGTATAGTCTGAAGAATGGCTGGTGGATTTGAACCATCACCCTTTTGGTTAGCAATCCAGTGTTTATCATACAGCCTGTGAGCTAGTGGACAAACAACCTTTTTGATCATATCCTAACACCAGCCATTCCTACCATGCCTCTCTCTGCTTCTCTAATAGGTTTGATAATTCAGAAGCCGCACTGAACTCACAGACCCTACTCATGGTTATGGGGTTTATTAGGGAAGTTAACAAGGTGCAATTAAGGATCAGAGAGAGCTCAGGATACAGCAGGACTCCAGTCAGCTGTACTATAGGCACACCTTGTGCATGGCCTCACACTTGTCCTCAGCCTGTCAGCCACTGGGACCCTTGGCCTCTGCCCTGATTGGGTAAGTTTTATATAGCTCCTTTATGTTTTGGATAAATGGCCAAAGGGCACATTCTGTAAGCCAGCCTCCAGTCCAGAGGCAATCAGCTCTACATTGGGAGGGCCTGGCAGCTGCAGCTCTGTCTCTCTGTTCCACTGCTTCCTTGGCTGCCACTTCTCGGGGCAGGGATCTTATGGTCCAGAGGACATGCTCCACTCATGGCTCTATTTCCTTGGTGGTCCTGAGGTCATCTATTCCTGCTTCTTAGATGGCTCTTCTTAAACCCAGTGAAATGGCAAAATCAACCAACCCCCATGTTAGAGTCCCCTACGCCTTATTTCCATAATACCATCCAAGCCTGATTAATGTGCTGTGGGTTAATGTGCTGGAATGCAAAGTCAGTTTGATCTACAAGGTCAGCGGTTCAAGCTCAACAACTGCTCCTCGGAAACTCTATACAGGGTCACTATGGGTTGGAACCGACTCCATGGCACATAACAACAGCAGTCCAATTATTTGGTAGGAGTTACAGTTGTGGATAGAAGAGCCATCTCAAGTAAATTCACTGTATTATAGTTATATATAAGACACTCAGTAAACACATTGGATTCCTGGCATGGTGCTGTAGGATCAGCAAGATCAGCAGTTAAAAACCACTAGCCATTCCTTGGAAACCCTAAACAAGATTGCTACGACTCAGAACTGACTCGACAACACTTAACAACCACAACAACAAACATGTATTAATTGGACAATTCAGTGTCTAGCTTTCTAGCTGTGGAGAAGTGCTAGTAACCTTTTCTTATTATTGAACTGAAATTGTAAAGACAACGTAGAATTCAGCTCTTGAGCTACTTATGCCATATAAGCAACAATTCTAGTAGTTGGCACTTAGATGGTTATTATAAAAGTAGATCAACCAGACAATCGTGGTTCATGAACCCACAGATAAAGTACATAGGGAGGAGTGAAGGTTGGAGAAGGGAGTGAATTGGCAAAATACCACAGAGTTGCAAACTAGCACAAAGGTGAATATGGTTAGTAACAATAACTTGATTCAGAATAGTTAAACTAGGAGCAAAGAGCAAAAGGCATCCAAGAGTTGAAAGCAAAGATTCACGGAGAAAAGGCAGACATGATCAGGTTAGTAACAAGCAAGTGGGACCCAGGTCCTCTGGGCTTGTGGTTTCTTGGTTCTGGGTGACATGAAAAGGTAAGGGTGTGAGGCTCTGTGTAGACTGAGTGGAGAGCATAAGTATTTATTACAAGGTATAAAAATTTACTGAAAAGACTGTAGAAGGAGATGGGCCTAGTGACAAACACTAACCAGCACCAAAGTCTTGAAGAAAGAAATGAAGGAGCTTTGTTGTGGAAGAAAGAGATAATTCTGAAAAGAATAGATTGTAATGTATTGATATATACTACTGCTGTAAAGGAGTCCTGATGTGGCACTGTAGGATAAGTATAGACTGCTAACCACAAGTTCAAACTCACCAGCTGCTCCTCGGAAACCCTATACAGGGTCACTTGATTATCTGCATTATTTTGAGTAGCATACAAAACTTTTTATATAATTGGCATTTAGAGAAACACTCCTTCCTTGGAAGCTTAGGATCATGATCTCACAGTGAGTCTGTAATGAGTTTCTTTTTTGGAAAGAAGTCATCTGTAATATTTTTAGTAAATGGATGAATATCTAGGACCTGAATTATTAGATTCCTGTTATTTAGCATCTACTGCGTGTGGCACTGTGAGTTAATGTGGTCAGACTGCAGAGTCATTTGAACTGCAAGGTTGGTGGTTCAAGCTCACCCGCTGCTCCTTGGAAACCCTGTACAGGGTCGCTATGGGTCGGAACCTACTTGACAGCACTTAACAACAACATGTGCTAGCACTGTTCTGGGAGCGGAGAATAAATTAATGAACAAAACAGATACAAACCCCTGTCCATGTTTTGCTTATATTGACTGGGGAGACAAGAAGATAAAACAAAAATAGTAAATTACAGCATGTGTTAGAAGATGAAAAGTTTCTATGGAAGCAACGTGGGTAATGGGCCTGTAGCAGAGCAGTTTCAAACAGGATGGGCGAGGAAGGTCTCAGGTAACATTTGAGCAAAGTCTTAAACAAAATGAGTGAGCCATGTGTGCAACCTGGGTTCGTGTGAAACAACAGCATGCTATTCGTACACTCAAAATTGTAAACCTTTCTAATTTCAAAGTAGCTAATATTATCATTAAACTTTAAACCAAAAATATCCCATGATGTTTTCTTAAAACCACACAGTAGTTTGATTAGTAAAGAATATTTGCCTTGAGCATTATGGTCTTTTAAGAGCTGTCTGTATTCAATCAGATTGACAACAGCAACCAGAAAGATTAGGTAGAAATGGTGAGGGCAGTGAGATGATATTAATGGGAAGAAACAGTACAGAGGAAGATGAGAAAGATTGCACAATTTGAAGACTGTAATCTGTGTCACTGAATTATAAACGTAGAAATTGTTTAATTGTAGTATGGTCTGCTCTGTGTATTCTCAACAACAACAAAAATGTTTAAATAAAAGGAGTTGATCTTCAAAAAAAAAATGAGATTGGAAATGGGGTTAGGAGTTGTAGGGGTTGAAAGCAGAAAGGGCTTTTACTATCATACAGTATTGCTTTGTCTAAAACCTGTTATTTGACAATAAATGGCAGGGAAGTCAAGTAAATTTCAAGATAAACAGACTGTTTTTCAATGCTGCTGCTGTTTCTAAGTGCCATCAAGTCGGTTCTGACCCATAGCAACCCTGTATAGGATTTCCAAGAACTAGCTGGTGAGCTTGCGCTACCAACCTTGTAGTTCAAACTGACTTTGCAGGCTAACCTCAAGAAAATGAATACACCTGCACTTCAAAAGTAAAAAGAGGAAAATAGAAAGGTTTTGTAAACATTAACACGACAGAAATGAAAAGAAACCCCACAAACAAAATGAACTCAGTGCAGAAAATTTTATGGAATAAAGAGACCAGCAGCAACACAGAAAAACACAGCAAAATGGCAACAATCGATTCATACTTATAGATAATTAGACTGAATGTAAATGGATTAAATGTACCAGTCAAGAGACAGAGGGAGCAGAATGGGGAAGAAAACAGGACACTTCAATATACTGTCTACAAGAGACACAGTAAAAATACGGAGACAGCCTAAATGCCCCTCAACAGAAGAGTGGTTAAACAAACTTTGGTACATACACACAATGGAATACTGTGCAACAATGAAGAATAACTATGAATCTGCGAAACACCTCACAACATGGATGAACCTGGAGGACTTTGTGCTGAGTGAAATTAGTCAATCACAAAAGAACAAACATTGTATGAGACTAATGTAAAAAGTTAAGAAAAGGTTTTTTGTTTTTGTTTTTGTTTTGTAAAAGAAACAATCTCTGATGGGTACAGGGAGTATGGGAGGGAAAATTATTCTCAGGCTTGACAAGGAGTTCTGGTAGCATAGTGGGTACGAATCCGGCAACTAATCTCAAGGCCAGTAGTTCGAAACTACCTACTACTGTTCCTTGGGAGAGAGATGAGACTTTCTGTTTCCGTAAAGATTTACAGGCTGGAAACCCTATACAGAGTCACCACGAACTGGAACTGACTCATAGTGACCCTGTACAAGGTTTCCGAGGGTGTAAATCTTTATGGGAGCAGAAAGCCTCATCTTTCTCCATGGAACAGCTGATAGTTTCGATCCGCTGACCCTAAGGTTCGCAGCCCAATTCGTAACCACTACGCTAGACACATGTTAAATGGTTGACTGGGCAGACAATATTCAACAAGAGGGAGATTAGCAGAAGAAAGATGAAGGTAGCGGGAGACAGGGAGCAGTGCAAGAGTTAAAGTAGAGGGCAATACTGTTAACCATTGGTACATGGAGAGGATTATAATCATTATAATGAAGCAAAGTGTATGGTTTGTTGAATGTAAAACTGATGATCTGCTCTGTAAATCTTCACTCAATTTACAATAAAAAGTTTTAAAAGTAAACAAAACCTATTATTTGACTCTAAACTGGTTTTACTGTTGTTGTTAAGTGTCATTGAGTTGGTTTCAACTCATAGCAACCATATATAAGGCTTCTGAGGATCAGCTGGTGGGTTTGAACTTCTGACCTTGTGATCAGCAGTCTAGTGCTTATCCTACACCGCCACATTAGGGCCTTAAGCATGTGAGCATCTGGTAAATGACCCTGCAATTTCCACTCCATGAAATGGATACTCAGACTGAATTTTTTCCCCTTGAAATTTCTTTTGGAAGAAAAACTTAATAGAAGTGGGAAAACTTTTGAAAAACAAAATAAAAAACCAAACTCCTGCTGTGTCAGTATGACGCATAATGACCTTGTAGGATAGAGTAGAACTGTCCCATGGGGCTTCCTAGGCTGTAAGGTTAACAGAAGCAGATGGCCACATCATTCTCCCATGGAGCAGCTGGTGGGTTCGAACTACCAACCTTTGGTTAGCATCTGAGTGCTTTAACCACTGTATACCTGGGCTCTTTGAGTCTTTTCCAGATACCCCAATAATGTGAAAACATGAGTGACCCCTGAAGAATCAGTCACAAAGATGGAGGAAGAAGCGCTTCTAAATGTACTTCCCAGGAAGAAAAGGGCCCGCCTGTGTTCAATACAGTTTGAACTTTATATATATAAATAATTTGTAGTTGTTGTTGTTGTTAGGTGCCGTCAAGTTGGTTCTGACTCATAGTGACCTTATGCACAACAGAAAGACACACTGCACCAGCCATATCATTGGGGGTCTTCCTCTTTTGCACTAACCTTCCACATGACTCAGCGTGATGTCCTTCTCCAGGAACTGGTCCCTCCTGATAATATGTCTGAAATATGAGAGATAAAGTCTCCCCATCTTAACTTCCAAGGAGCATTCTTGTTGTACTTCCTACAACACAGATTTATTTGTTGTTCTGGCAGTCCATGGTACATTTTATATTCTTTTCCAACACCATAAATCAAATGCATCAATTCTACGGTCCTTGTAATGCACTGTCCAATTTTCGCTATGTATATGAGGTTATTGAATATACCATGGCTTGGGTTAGTCCTCATACTGACATCTTCGCCCTTGAGCACTTTAAAGAGGTTTTGTGCAGTAGATTTGCCTACTGCAATATGTCATTTGATTTCTTGACTGCTACTTCTTCCATGACTGTTGGTAGGTGGATCCAAGCAAAACGAAGTCTTTGACAACTTCAATCTTTTCTCCAGTTATCATGATGTTATTTATTGGTCCAGTAATGAGGACTTTTGTTTTCTTTACCTTGAGGATCCTGTATTACTCCGATAATCCAATAAGGTTGTTTCTGTTTTCAGTTCTTTAGATTGATCTACATGACCAACTTGATTGCTGTAAAAGAAAATCAACCAGAGCAAGTGATTTAAGATGTGAGTATGACTCTAGCCAAACAGCTGCCCAGTTTCTGGGGTTGATTTCCTGGGATAAAATTTCCTTTGTTTGAGATTCCAAAAGTTGAACAATGCTGTTTGTTCCTCTGATAGCCATAGCCACTGGTTCTCTCTCTTAACTACAGAGTACAAATCCAGCCTTTTGAATAGCGTTCAAAGTGATAAGTCTAACTCTCGGTTTGTAGTACATCAAAACAGCTTTAGTTTTTTAAAAAAATATTCTTATGTTCCAAATGCAATTATTTTGCTATATTTTATGTAATATATCACCTGCAATAAGAAAGAGAATTTTATAAAATAAACTCTCAGAGACTGGCAAGCTTGAAAAGAGTTGAAAATCATCACTCTGTATTCCACCACTATGGAATATCCTGCTTGAGAAAATGGGGCTGGAAATGGAAACTCTGGAATTAGATCTCGTCGCTTAGCCAGTGAACTAGCACTCACACAAGAAGTTGAGAGATGAAAACAGGATTGGAAGACCCAAAGTTGTTTTGAGCAACATACATAAAGGACAGTTTTTAAATTAAAGAAGCCTAAAATTTTAGAGTCCAGATTTGGCATTCTTTATTAATGTCAAAAGAAAATATAGCTTAGAGCAGTGGTTCTCAACTGGGGCTGATTTTACTTCCTGGAGGACGTTTGGTGATATCTGGAAACATTTTTGGTTGTCATACTTCAGGAGGGAGGGACTACCCCCACAACAAAGAATTATCCAACCCAAAAGTGAATAGGGCTGAGATTGAGAAATATCTTTTGGGATGTTAAGAATTAGCCTGATCTAAATCACCACAACAAAACACTCAACTAGAATAGTTTACATTGTTCCGTAGAATGCTTTTAAGGATTTTTTAATCTCAGACTTTAAATTAGATACTCAGTGTAATGGTTACATTGCAGAATGATACCCACTCCTCATCCCATCTCATCCCCAAAATCAGAAACACTATACATTTTTAAAATTACTTCTCAGTGTATTAATAACAAATCTTTTCTCTCCTTTCACTTTCCACAACCTCAGCTCTGGAAAAAGACTACAAGATGTTACATAATATTTGATTAGTGCATTGATTTTCTTAATAACTGTGAAACCATTTTACAGATATGCAGTCTCAGAGAGGCTAAATATCTTCTTCAACCATATGCCGTTTGGCACTGCAGGATAATGTGCTGGACCATAAGTTTGGTTTGAAGCGCATGATAAGCGGTTCAGACCCACCAGCCACTTGTCGGAAACCCTTCCCAGGGCTGCTGAGTCCGAACTGACTCCACAGCACTTAACAACAACAATAACAATAGGCAGAGAATTAGGACTGAAACCCCAGGAACTCTATCCCCAGACTTTGTGCTCTCCTCGCTGTGTGCCATGTCACCTTATTCTAGATTTTCAGCATTTGTATCCAACCTACAAAGACACACACACACAAAACAAACAGTGCTGGGCACATTATGTTGTTTATCTTTGTTAAGGAAACATTAGGAAATATGGGCAGTAACTTGACATAAGGAGGGCATTTTGGAACCAAAGAAAAAGCTTGGCAAAAGTTGAGACGGATTTCAGATCCTGATTTCACCAAGTCATCAAACCCTTAATCTTAAATTGGCCACCTGCTATAGATTCTTATGGAGATTGAGATGACATGTCTGGAAACCCATGAAGAATGTTTTAAAACCCATAATGGTGGATGTAAGTGCTTTTAAATTAACTTGGTTTATTTGCTTAAAATGTGATTGTGTGTGCAAGCCACTGGCAATATTGTTGATCATAATAGATTGTTTCTGGTCTGGGTTTTGAAGGCTTTGAGCTCGCCAATGAGAGGGACATTATAACTTCTTAGTAATTTTAGAACTTTACTTCAAAAATTGAAGCTTCTTATCTGGTTACGAATCGGGCTGCGAACTGCAAGGTCAGCAGTTCGAAAATACCAGCTGCTCCACGGGAAAAAGATGAGGCTTTCTGCTCCCGTAAAGATTTACAGCCTCAGAAACCCTATTCAGGGTCACTGAGTCGGAACCGACTCGACAGTACTTAACAACAACAACAACAATCTGTCAACTAAAACGAAGGCAGAGAGAGAAAGAATGTTTGTGATCTAAAGACAATTGCCAAAATAAGAAGGAAAAATACATTAGACTCAGCAATAAGAGCAGGGTAGCTAAGAGTCTTTAAGTACATGAGAAGCACACTATAATTAAAAGCAAAACGTGGGAAAATACATTTTAAGCCCTTACTTCCCTTTGGAACCAGATACCCTTCTTGCTAAGAACCTTTGTCATCCTAAGTGATTGAGCCTGTTGTGCCCGTTATTAGAAATTGAGAAGGAGCACCTTTGGGACAGGGTGAGATTTCTGTAGTAGGCGTTTCTTCCCTTATAAATGTTAACACACAGGCCAGTTGGTCTAATCTTGTGTGTGTTTGTTCTGTAAGCCACTTCAGGTCTGTGAGCAGAGCTACATCTACAACCAAAGCCTAGACCCACCACATCTTGGGGAGAGAATGGCCACTGTCTGGGGTGCAGCTTTCTTCATGCTGGTGGTATCCTGCGTTTGCAGCAATGTCTTCCACAGAGACCAGCAGACTTGGTTTGAGGGTGTCTTCTTGTCTTCCATGTGCCCCATCAATGTTAGTGCCAGCACCATGTATGGAATTATGTTTGATGCAGGGAGTACTGGAACTCGAATTCATGTTTACACTTTTGTGCAGAAAGCGCCAGGTGAGTGTAAATGGTAACCTCAACAGAGACTAAGCCCACTTGTTGGCATCTCCTCCCAGAGTGTGTGTGGCATGAATTACAGACTCTAAGGAGTCCTGGTGTGGTGCTATAGGATAAGCACTGGACTGCTAACCACAAGGTTGGCAGTTCAAACCCACCAGCCTCTCCTCAGAAAGCCCATGTAGGTTTGCTGTGAATCAGAACCTACTCAATGGCACTTAACAACCACATAGACAGTGAGTATCTTTCTTCAGATAATGCTTTAGACTATCACTGAATATTTGACTTATTTAATGTGAAATTAAGAAAGACCTGGACTGCCTGTGGTTCAAAACCCATATGTCAAACAAAGGATTGTAGTAACCTTTTATCTAAAGGTAGTCAATATTCCGGAAGTCCAGAATATTGAAGGTTGGATTCAGAGCTGGAGATGGTCTTAGGAGGAGGATCACATGAAAGTTTAATCATTCTTGGAGAAGAGGGTGAGGAGGGACCTTGAGGTCAAATAACTTTTTCTTAATGTTTAGTGTTCTTTCCTCAGGTTACATGTAGAGCCTGAGCAAAGAGTAGAAGCTAGAAGTCCACCAGAGAAATGGCAGAGGGACCCTCAAGGGTTGCCTGTGGCATTTTCTTCCTCCTCCTCCAATACTCTTGAACAAAACATTCCTCACAGATCAGATAGGTTGAAATAGCTTGGGGAATTAGCAGGGTAATCTACAAAATTATGTAACGCCTAAATCATGCAGCCTAGTATCAGAAGCAATCTAACTTTTTGTAATCAACCCTTTCTCTTACATTTTATGTTACTATAGGACAGCCTCCAATTCTGGAAGGGGAAATTTTTGATTCTGTGAAGCCAGGACTTTCTGCTTTTGTAGATCAACCGAAGCAGGTGAGTTTCTTATGATTAAACATTTAGATTCTCAATGCCTTGATAACTTTACCATGTTACTGCTGTTAGATATTTTATGTTGCTCACTGATATTGAGGCTGTGTATGTGAGATCAGCTTTCTGTCCTCAGCTAATCTCCTAGATCACAGTAATTCTATACCGCAGGTTCCCTAGGGCTTGGGAGGAAGGAGGCTAGAAAATAAATTGTGGTTATACAGGGCTAACACTATGTTTTTACTCTCTATGTATTTACTGTTTAAGATTTCAAGTTGAAGCCCTCAGCTGCATTGTTTAATATAGATACAGCAGATAAACATTCTGTAGAGTATGAGGTAATTGAGGGGCATAGACCCAATGAACTCCTTTCCATTGTGCCCAGATGCAGAGATAGTCCCTTGCCTATGCTCTGGAAATAGACAAGAACTCATGATGACAAAAACATTTGGCAGTAGAGGAGTAGAGTTTTGTGATAACCATATTTCACATGTGAGCACCCAAAACCTACTAGACTCCGTGTTAGAGACCACACTGAAATAAAGTGAAGTAAAGGCAGTAAGGACCTCTGCTAGTGTAGTGGTTACGAATCGGCCTGCGAACCTTAAGGTCAGCGGTTCGAAACTACCAGCCACTCCGTGGGAGAAAGATGAGGCTTTCTACTCCCGTAAAGATTTACACCCTCGGAAACCCTGTACAGGGTCGCTATGGGTCGGAACCGACTAGATGGCACTTAACAACAACAACAACAACAAAGGCAGTAAAGCCTTGAACTCTGTTAGCAGATGTAAAAGCATTGTTCAAAGTCACAAGCATCCCCATTACCACAAGAAAGCCTGACGTGAGAGCAGTTCTTTTCTCAGCTTAGTGTTATGTATTAGCGTGAAGTGCTATCTTAGTTCTCTAGCACTGCGCTAACAGAAGTGCCACAGTGGATGGCTTTACCAAACAGAAATTTATTTTTTTACAGTTCAGGAGGCTAGAAGTTTGAATTCAGGGTGCCGGCTCCAGGGGAAGGCTTTCTCTTTTTGTACCCCATGTCTGAAGGAAATTCCTTGTCTACAACTTCACCTTCTGCTTCCTGGTTCTTTGGGGATCTCCATGTGTATTCACATCTGTCCTACTCCATCTCTCCTATGCTGGTTTGTCAATCTCTTCTTGTATCTTAAAAGAGACTGACAGACTCAAGGTACACCAGAGACTGATAAGTACTGCATTAACATAACAAAGACAATTCATTCCCAAGAGATGATAACCAGGGCCTGTTGTTGTTAAGTGCCATTTTGTGCCTTGAGTGGATTCATAGTGACCATGTGCACAACAGAATGAAACACTGCCCAGGCCTGTGCCATATTGACAGTCTTTGATGTTTGAGCCCATTGTTGTAACCAATGTGCCAGTTCATCTCTCCTGGGGTCTTCCTCACTTTCAGTGACCCTCTACACAATGGTTAGGAATTACTACACAGTTTTGGGAGATAAAAGTCAATCCATAATAAATGATAAATGGACTAAAAATTGGGCATTGTTGAAAGCAGCTCTGCTTTCAGAAAGTGATTGGACATTTAAAGAAGGTTGTGATATGATTGCTAATAATAATGATGATGATTAAGAGACAGTATGTTATAATAGATGTTGCCTTAGGAAATAGTGGATTTAAAGTGACCTTTGTTTTCAATTTCTTATAAATTAAACTTCTACTATGTGCCATGCATGTAGACACTGATGATATAAAAATGAATCTAACATGTTTGCCCTTAAGAAGAGATTAAAAAAGAGCAGCATAACAACAGTTACAAGTAGTCTTTGTGTGGTAGCTACACACACACTGCCTCACCAGATACAACCGATGGGCATCTCCCCTCGCAGCTACACACAC
>NW_006408597.1:3254117-3255738 GCF_000296735.1 Chrysochloris asiatica
GATGGGCATCTCCCCTCGCAGCTACACACACCCTGCCTCACCAGATATAACCGATGGGCATCTCCCCTCGCAGCTACACACACCCTGCCTTACCAGATACAACCGATGGGCATCTCCCCTCGCAGCTACACACACCCTGCCTCACCAGATACAACCGATGGGCATCTCCCCTCGCAGCTACACACACCCTGCCTCACCAGATACAACCGATGGGCATCTCCCCTCATAGCTAAGGAAGCCAAGCCTTGGATCAAGGAACCTGTGTAAGGCCGCAGGGCTAGCAACAGGTCTGCAGACTCCAAACCCAGTCTTTCCTTCACTCATACTCCTTTCTGGCCTAAAGCTAATTTATATGAGACACAAAATAACTTTCAACTAAAGTGACTGAACTTTAAAAGAATCGTTTTTATTATGACTTTATCAAAATGAAATGAATTTTGTTCAGAACAGCCTGCTTCTCAGGTTTCTGCTCCTGCACGGGGCTTGTTGAGGGAGCAGAGCAGTGTCACTAAATGGACTCTTCCTTGGATGAGTAGGCTGTCTCTCTTTTGAAGGGTGCCGAGACTGTCCATGGACTTTTAGAGGTGGCAAAAGACTCAGTTCCCCGAAGTCACTGGAAAAGGACCCCAGTGGTCCTGAAGGCCACAGCAGGACTGCGCTTACTGCCAGAACACAAAGCCCAGGCTCTGCTCTTTGAGGTAATTTTTGAAAATTGCTTTATCTTGAAAAATTTTTTCCTATGTGAATTTTTTAAAAATTGGTTTTTAGCCCTTTGGCCTGGGACTGATAGCCCCAGTATTGTACCATTGCTAAAGGATTATGGTAACCATGAGGTCTTGCCATTACTTTACATTTTTAAATTTTACTCTTGAATTTATAGAGCTCCTCTTCCTAAAAAGTTTATAAAGTACTTCCTATCCATGATTCCTTAATTCCCTTAACGGTTAAAGCAGAATCATAGATTTGTTTTTCATGAACTTTATTGAAGTATAGCATTGTTGTTGTTAAGTACTGTGGAGTCAACTCCCACTCATAGTGACCCTGCACAGGGTTTCCGAGGCTATAAATCTTTACGGGAGCAGAACGCCTAATCATTCTCCTGCCGAACCGCTGGTAGTTTCGAACTGCTGACCTTGAGGTTGGCAGCCCGACTTGTAACCACTGTACTCCTTACTAAAATGTATCCATTTTAATGAGTTTTGACAAACATAGTTAACTTATGCAATCCCCTTGAAACCTGCTAACCACTGATGTGCTTTCTATTACCATAGATTGATTTGCTTGTTCTTGAATTTCTTATCAATGGAGCTATACAGTTTTTATTACTTTGTGCATGTGTGTCAGGTAATTTGTCTCTTAGCATAATGTTTTTGAGGCTAATTATTGAATTTTAAAGTGAGTAAGATTATAATTTTAATCTTATTTGAACAGAAAGATTTTTTAAAAAATTAACTCAATATTTTAAATTGTATATCTTTATTATGCTATGCCACCAGTGTTTTAAATAACCAGCAGGGTCACCCATGGTGGACAGGTTTCAGATGAGCTACAAAACAAAGACAGACTAGGAAGAAAGAGTGACAAACTACTTCCGAATCGCTAGTCACTGAAAACTCTATGA
>NW_006408597.1:3258598-3289779 GCF_000296735.1 Chrysochloris asiatica
TGCAATGAACATGAAATTAATAAGATTCAAATTGCATACTGTAATATTTATAGTCAGAATCCAATTATAACCAAAAAAATCACCATAAAGAGTTTTCTGAATTACAGGTATACTGATTTATTGTTTGAAAACTTTTTTTTTTTTTTACTATCAACACTGCAGTGCCTTGTGCCTAGCATTTCTCCATGAGAATCTGAATCTTGACTTCTCCCTCATGGAGCCTAGGACATTGTTGTTGAGAGGAGATAGAAACTAATAGAGTATGCTTGGTGAACCAGTAGATGCTATAGACAAAAATAAAGCAGAGTAAGGTAGTTAGGGAATGCTGCTGGTGGTATAGGGGAGACCCTATGGTAATACTGAGGTCAGTGAAGGCCTAACTGATGAAATGTAACATTTGATTAGAAGTCTGAAGAGAGGGAGGACTCAAGCTGTACAGGACATTTGTGAGAAGAGTATCCCAAGCTAAAGAGACTGCAGGGACAGCCTAAGGCCAGATTGTGCTTGGTATGTTTGAGGAATGCTCTGCGGGAGAAAAGACCGGGTGATCTGCCTAGGAAACCCTATAGGGTAGTTCTACTCTGTTCTATAGGGTCACTGTGAGTTGGGATCTACTTGGCAGCACACAGTGGCAACATTCAGGAGTCAGTGAGCCTGGAACAAGTGAAAGATGGGAGAGAAGAAAGAAATGTGATTGGAAAGATATATGCTGTTGTAAAGTTACCTCAAGTCAGTTCTGACTCTTAGTGGTCTTTGTACAAGGTTTCTGAGGAGCAGCTTCTGGGTTTGAACTGCTGACCTTACAGTTCACAGTTCAGTGCTTATCCTACAGTGCCACACCAGGAATCCTGAGGTATGTTGTTGTTAAGTGCCGTCGAGTTGGTTCCGGCTCATAGCAACCCTGCTTAGGCTTTCCTAGGAGCAACTGGTGAACTTGAACTGCCAACCTTGCAGTTCAAACTGACTTTGCAGTCCAGCACATTAACCCACAGCACCACACCAGTACTCCCCTGAGGTATGGGGGTAGAATATATCATGTAAGTCCTCAAAGGACTTTGGCTTTTATTCTAAAAAGGAAGCTCTCTGGAGGTTTGTGTTAAGGAGAGCTACCATCCCACATCTGTTTGAACAGTACCATTCACTGTGTTGAGAACAGAGTCACATGGGGAAGGTGTGAAGGCTCAGGAGCAGCCGCTCTGTGTTTTAGTCCTGCTTAGCCAAGTGGTTATGAGTCAGGCTGCGAACCACAAGGTGAGGCTTTCTGCTTCCGTAAAGATTTACAGCCTTGGAAACCCTGTACAGGGTGGCTATGAGTCGGAATTGCACATAACAACAACAACAACCATTTATCTGCTGCCTCCTTAAAAGCTCCTGGTTGAAACAGGGTGCAGAGGTCACTGTGTGGTGTTTTTTGTCACTTGAGAACAACCAACAGATTAGAATTCCTCCTTATTCCTATTTGGAGAATCCTTCTCTCTACCCATCCCTCACTCGTAATAATCATATACAAAAGAGACATGACACCCTTATCGTTCCCTGTATTTATGGAGAGTCAACAGCATCTGTTCAAGATCTTTATTCCCACCTCCTAAAGAAGGAGTCCTGGTGTGGTGCTGTGGGATAAGCACTGGACTGCAAGGTCGGCATTCAAACTCACCAGTCGCTCCTCGGAAACCCTATACAGACAGGGTTGCTGTGAGTCAGAACTAACTCAACAGCACTTAACAACAACAAAATAGGATTGCAGAAGTGTAGCTCTGGGGTCTCTAGACTTGTGAAGCCCCAGCCATGTGCCAGAATCTGCCAAGGGCTGGTAGCAGAATACTGGCATCAGCCCTTGGATGTGATCTCCTTCACCAGGAAGGCACAAACTGCAGGATGTGAACTGGAGGCAGGAGAGCCTTTCCTGCAGCTTCAGACACTACCCAGGTTCATCTTCAGGTGGCAGGAGAAGAGGTTCTCCAGCATTTTTGTGTCCAGGTAGAAGGAACCTAGTGTTTTATAAAAATTACAGGGTCCTGACCTACACCTATGGATGCAGTAGCTCAAAAGAGGGAGTAAGTCCTTACAGCAAGAATAATTCCCAACCCCTCCACACACAGAATAGACAGGGATTGGCAACTTGGACATTGGCTACCCAAAATGGGGGGTTGGGGGGGGGTGGTTCTACAAAGGCAAGAAGTGACTGGCTTACAAGCTTTCAAGAGGGAACCTATATCCAGAGGGCCTGGAGGAAGGTAGAATCTCCAGTGAGTAGTATTCAATCTGTCTAGGCGGGACTGATGCAATGAAATGCATAAAGGTCTCTTGTGATACAATAGTGAATAATTGTTATCAGGACTGATTGTGAGGGTCGGAAATGTAAAGGTAGATGTTTTATAGCAAGGAGGGGAGTGATTAACTTTTCAGTCTAGGAGCAGAGGTCCCTAGGACCATCAAGGGAGAAGAGCAGAGAGTGGGACCCTACCCAGAGAAGCAGTGATGCCTGAAATGGAGCCAGAGATGATGACGTGGAGCGATGGAGCAGCTGGAGACTTTAGATCCAGAGAGGGAGAGAGACTGTGTGCTGAAGAGCTGGGGGTTACGGGGGAAGGATTGCATGGAGGAGATTGTAACCATGGCAATGAGATGATATACGATAGAATGAATGTAAAACTAATGTTCTCCCATGTAAACTATCACATAATTCACAATAAATCATTTTAAAAAAGTAAATAAATAAATAAAAATTACAGGGTCCTGATCTGAGCTGATAGGGTTAAATGTATGGCGCTGTCTAGTTCACCTAGAAGTCCAGATGGTTTGGTTTAGATTTGTTTTATAAAGTCATTTTTGTTTTTTGTAAGAAACTCAGTGACTTGCCTAGTTCCTTCTGTAGTTTCTTGGGGAAAACTGCTAAAAAATTTTTATCTAGGAAGAATAAAGAGAGTGGTTTTCCAAGCCTTCTAGGATATAATCAAAATATAGAAATCTGTCTTATTGCCCTGGAGAATCCAGATGTTTGTTCTTTTTTTCTAGGTAAGAGAAATCTTCAAGAAGTCACCTTTCCTGGTACCAGATGACAGTGTTAGCATCATGGACGGATCCTATGAAGGTGGGAGAGATGTTGGTGTGTGTTGTTGGGGGAGAGGGGCAAGGTCAGTAAAAACTCTAGTGAAAGGAACTGGGGTCAAAGAAAAGGAGCTAAGTAAGGAGAAATCAAACCTACTAGCCGCTCCTCGGAGACCCTACACAGAGCGGTGCTTGACACCACCACCAAGGAGAGACAGAGGAGTGGGAGCAGTGGGATTGAAGGACACAGAAGGACAAGGAGAGAATTTCATAGTCTAGGTTTGATATTTAGAGAGAGAAAGAATTAAGATGGGACCAGGGAAGAGAGGGAAAAAAGCCTGGGATGTAATCCTTTGTCCTTTTCTCTCTTTTCAGGCATATTAGCCTGGGTTACTGTGAATTTCCTGACAGGTAATAATTCTCAAGTTTATCATTACCTGGGTTTCACACATTGTTAGGAGGTGAAGAGTCCTTCCTTGTCTGTACTGTTCTTTCATTTAAAAAAATAAAAGGAAGCCAACTAACATTTATAGCCTTCCTTCAAGGCCACAGCTGCAGCAGCAGCCATTTGGGGAGGGGAATAGTAGAGTATTTTTGAACTACCTCCAGTGTACCACAAGAGCAGGGGAGAAGTTACCAAGTACTGGACTGCTCAGGATAAAGAGGATGTTCATGTCTGGTTCTCATTCACAGGTCAGCTGCATGGCCACAGCCAGGAAACTGTGGGGACCCTGGACCTCGGGGGGGCCTCCACGCAAATCACTTTTCTGCCCCAGTTTGAGGTGAGTCATTTACATGAATGTTTGGATAATAACACATGTGTACACACATAATGGTGCAAAAAGGTGGCACCCCATTTTCAGACAGTGGCTCTTCCACAAATAGACCTTCATAGTCTGGGCCCTCTTCACTGTTCAGTCTCTGATTCCTCAAACCCTGTGGGACTACCAGTTTAATCCATTTCCTTTATCTCTGGTTTTGTGTGTGTGTGTGTGTGTGTGTGTGTGTGTGTTTTTAGGGAGAGGCAGGGAAGGTGATGATAACATCTTCAGATAATTGCAGATCCTGAATAGTCTGTTTGCTTTTTCTGATTTGCAGAATACCTTGAAACAAACTCCTAGGGGCTATATCACTTCCTTTGAGATGTTTAACAGCACTTATAAGCTTTATACTTATAGGTAAGGAGGGGGACAGGGAAAAATAATAATAATATTTTGTGTTGAATGATTCTCCTACTTTTCTAAATATTTTCATATCTATTGTACATTCGATCTATTTTATAAAGTCTTTGCCAATACCCTAACCCAAACCACTTACTAAAGCCCTGGACCCAAGCGATTCCTTTGTTCTTGGCCTCAAAATTACATAACTTAAGATTTTTCTCTTGAGGGAAGACACCCTGAGAAGGCTTAGTCAGCGCTCCATGGGGCAAGTCCTTTGAGCTGGCCTTCAGATGTTCAAAACACAGCCTGGAATCTTATCTGAACACTGAAATGAGAGACCCATTTTCTGCACATGGTTCCCAGGTTGAGATGTTAGGGATTGTTATTACTGTCTTCTGACCTCTAAAGCATAGTTTTAGGGAATTCCTGCTGCATAGCCTTGGTCTATTTAGAAATTGCCTCTTGTTGATCACATGGGATGAAATAAATCATAAAGCAGAACAAGGTGTTCCTCCTTTCAAAGAAAGACAGGGAAACATTCCATTGCTACAAATACTATGTTACTTTGAAAGAGGTAGCTTTAGACTGGAGACCTTCAGGAGCAGTGTGAAATTAATAAATCCTGTATTTCACAGCTACTTGGGATTTGGATTGAAAGCTGCAAGACTGGCAACCCTTGGAGCCCTAGAGACAGAAGGTTCGTCTGGGCCATGTGCTGGCTGGTACTGACAATAGTCTTCCCCTTCCTTGGCAGTGATAGGAGCTCTGGTGATGCAGCAGTCAGAGTTCTTGGATGCTGAACAAAATGTCATCAGTTACAACCCAGCAGCCACTCTGCAGGATAAAGATGTGGCAACTTGCTGCTGTAGAGATACAGCCTTGGAGATCCTGTGGGACAGTTCTACTCTGTTTTATGGGTCACTATGAGTCAGAATGGTCTCAACTGCAATGGGTTTGATTTTGGTTTTGGCAATGTTTCTTGAAAAAGAAAGAGTTATTCTGAACTGGGAAGCATATCTTGTACAAAGTATGTAATAGTAAATTCCATTTCTACTTTATAAGTTCAGATATTTTGGTATATTGTGGAGATGATTGTGTATTTCACTGAAGTCTCACAATAGTCAGTGAGGAAGACAGAAGAAATATTTCCCTCCCTTTTTTAGAGAGAAGGAAATTTATTCTATTGTGGGTCTTAGAGTTATCCTTTTTTTTTTTTTTTTTTGAGAATGTGATGAAAGCTATGGGCTCCTCTGCCAAATGCATGTGCACAGAACTTTGCCTGTGGTCTTGAGGGTTCACTACAAAGTCCACTTGTAAACCCTGAGTTAAGGATTCTGTCATAGGATAGCCATAAAACTAATTTCATAAGATTTGAAGGCCCCACCACTTAGAACTTTGTGCTCTGTTTTCTTCCAGGGATCGATGGACAGACCTTCCGAAGTGCCTGTCTGCCAAGATGGCTGGAAGCAGAATGGATCTTTGGGGGTGTGAAGTACCAGTATGGTGGCAACCAAGAAGGCAAGTGATATTTTTCCTCTGACTAAAATTGTATTACAAGGAGCTCTGGTAGCATAGTGGTTACGAATCGGGCTGCAAACCGCAAGGTCGGCAGTTCAAAACTACCAGCCGCTCCGCGGGAGAAAGATGAGGCTTTCTGCTCCCGTAAAGATTTACAGCCTCGGAAACCCTGTACAGGGTCGCTATGGGTCAGAACCGACTTGAAAGCACATAACAACAACAAAATTGTATTACAATAGAAGTGATGGAAGAGTCCCCAGAGCTCAATAAAAGCTTGTCATGTTGCAAGGACTTGTTCCAAATAGATCTTAGTATACTTTCAAGAAATAATTTGAAGGGACAAGAGAGTAAGGCAGCCGTCATTTGGTGTCCATCATATTTTCCTTGGCCCACTGTTATGGATTTGTTAGAAACATGTTCTTACTCTAGGCCTAGTCATTAAACAGTCTCTGCCCTCAAACAGGGTGAAAGGCCATTTAAATTAATGTAAAATTGTAAATGGAGCCAATGGGAAGAATATCTTAGGTATTCTGAAAGGCATAGTCCTTGAAATCAAGGAAGGAATTTGCTTTCCCAGTTAAGGAGCTAGGCGAGCCCTCTGGAGTCTTGTTTATAAGTACGTCAGTCATATACTAGAAGCAGCAGCTCTAGCTCCATTATGGTTGTTTTTGGTGAATACAAATTAGGGAGGGAGCTGCCATGGAGACATAGGTTCCAGAACAGTGAAGCTACAAAAGCTTGCTCCTCTTCACTGTTAAGTATTTTGTCTTGAAACCTCAGCCTCCTCCTACTTTAATTGACCTTTCTATTGGCTCCAGCAGCTTGTCATTTTCTCACCTTACCTCTGTGGCAGGGGAGACTGGTTTTGAGCCCTGCTATGCTGAAGTGCAGGGAGTAGTAAAAGGAAAACTTCACCAGCCAGACGAGATCCGGAGAAGCTCCTTCTATGCTTTCTCTTACTACTATGACCGAGCTGTGGACACTGACTTGATTGGTAAGTTCACTCCAGGTTTGGGTCCAGAGAGGAACCTGGCCAGGGCTGGGCTAGAGAAGGGGAAGGGACAAGTGGTATTGGGAATGCTTTATCGGGTATGATACCTTCTCTTCTCCAGTGCTAGCTGTTTGAATGTAAACTAGTTACTCAAATGGAAATGGAATTTAATTTAGAATATTTTGAGCTAGACGATGAGCTAAACAAATATAAATGAAGTATTTTTTCTTAAGCATCTTTATTGGGGCATAACTGACTTATTGTGTTGTTATTTTTAAGTGCCATTGAGTCTGTTCAGACTCATAGTGACCTTGTATAGCGTTTCTGAGGAGCAAACAGCTGGTAGGTTTGAACTGCCAGCCTTGCGGTTTGCAGTCCAGTGCTGATCCATCCTACGAGGCACATATTTAAAGTGTAAACTCTGCTGAGTTTTGAGAAAAGTTTTGTTTCGATGTGGAAGTGTATGTACATGATCTGTCATGGCCTGAGAGATATAAGTTGATTTCCTATTTACTAATGTGTTTCTGCACCTTCTGTATTTTCTGTGTGTGGCGCCCTAGCACTCAGCCTCAAGGTTGGTTTGAACTACAAGGTCGGTGCTTTAGACTCACCAGCCACTGCTCGAAATCCTATACAGAGTTACTATGAGTCGGAATCAACTCAATGGCACTTAACAATAACAACACTTCCTGGGGTTTTTGCTTTACAAGTTTTATGCTCTATCATTCAGTGCATAAATAGGGCATAGATACTGGAAAAGCTATTAGATCTTTATTGTGGATTGCATCTGCTTCACTCAGAATCACTTGTTTTGCATAAAGCTTTTTGCCCTGAAATCAACTGCATCTGTATCAAGATCACGGCCTCTTCCTCCTTCTGACTTTCATTGACCTTCCCTGCTTTGCCTTTCCTTGTGCTGTAGCCTGTCTCAGTCATTTTGATTAGAGGTGTTTCTTAGGTGCAGTTTAGGATTGGATTTTGTTCTGTATTTCAACATAAAATTTCATTTCTTCCTTGCAATGAGTCAATCCTAATTAATAGTGACCCTAAAGAAAAGGGTAGAACTGCTCCCACAGTGTTTCTGTCTAAAGACCTTATTTATTATTTCATCTTCCATCTTTAACAATGCTCATGTTAGGTTTGTCTCTTACTTTGTGTCCTTTCTAAATTGTGGGAAGGCCATAATTCTGTTTTTAGTTCTAAAGGAATATTCTTATAATTCATCTCTTAGTTTGTCCTACTGTGGTGGTTTGTGAGTTGCTGTGATGCTGGGTGTTTGCCACCAGTATTTTAAATACCAGCAGGGTACATCCATGGTGGGCAGGTTTCAGCTGAGCTTCCAGACTAAGACATTAGGAAGACGGAGAGACTGATTACTTAGGAATGTTTTTAGCCACTGAAAATCTAAAAATAGCAGTAAAACACTATCATATAGCACCAGAATATTTTCAGATATAGTGCCAAAAGAAGAGTCCCTCAGGTTGGAAGACTCTCAAAATATGACTGAGGAAAAGCTGCCTCCTCAAAGTAGAGTTGACCATGATAGCACAAATGGAGTAAAGCTTTCAGGACCTTCATGTGCTGATAGGGCACAAATCAAAATGAAGAGAAACAGCTATTAGTATCCATTAATATTAAGAATATGGAATGTACAAAGTGTGAATCTAGGAAAATTTCAAGTTGTTGAAAATGAAATGGAATGCGTAAAGGTTGATAATCCCAGGCATTAGTGAGCTGAAATGGACTGGTATTGGCCATTTTTAATCTAACAGTCATTTGGTTTACTATCCCAGGAATGACAAACTGAAGAGGAATGGTGTCACATTTTTCACCAAAAAGAATGTTTTAACATCTATTTTGAAGTATAATGCTGTCTGTGATAGGATAATATCCATAATCCTACAAAGGAGACCAGTTAATAACATTATTATTCAAATTTATACTCTAACCACTAAAACGAGTGATTATTAAATTGAAAAATTCTGCCAACTTCTCCAGTCTGAAATTGATCAAATATGCAATCAAGATGTGTTGATAATTACTGGTGATTGGAATGCAAAGATTGGAAACAAAGAGGAAGGATCAGTCATTGGGAAATAGGGTCTTTGTGATAAAAATGATGCTGGAGATCACATGATAGTATTTTGCAAGATCAGTGACTTGTTCATGGCAAATAACTTTTTAAGACAACATTATGGCATGAGTCCTGGTGTGGCGCTGTGGGCTAATGCGTCAGACTTCAAAGTCGTTTGGACTGCAAGGTCTGTGGTTCAGGCTCACCAGCTGCTCCTTGGAAATCCTATACAGGGTCGCTATGGATCGGAATCAACTCAACGGCACTTAACAACAACATGGCATACATAGAAATCAAACTGACAACATCTGCGGGAAGACATAGTAGAAAAGCTCCATATCATCAGCCAAAACAGGCCATGGGCAGACCATCAGTTGCTCATATGCAAGTTCAGGCTTAAACTGAAGAAAAGTTAAGTCCACAAGAGCCAAAATACAACCTTGATTATATCCCACTGGAATTTAGAAATCATCTCAAGAACAGATATAATGCATTAGACACTAATGACCAAAGCCCAGAAGCATTGTGGGTTGACATCAAGAGCAACATACAGGAAGAAAGCTAAAATTCATTAAGAAGACAAGAAAGACGGCAAAGACCAAAATGGGTGTTAGAAGAGATTGAAACTTGCTCTCTCACATAAAGTTGCTAAAGCAAATGGAAAAAATGAAGAAGTAGAAGAGCTGAACAAAAAATTTCAAAGGGCAGTTTGGGAAGAAAAAGTCAAAACAACATGTGCAAAGACCTGGAGTTAGAAAACCAAAAGGGAAGAACATGCTCAGCATTTCCCAAGCTGGAAGAACTGAAAAAAGTTGGGCAATGAATAAGGAAGTTGTTGTTGTTGTTAAGTGCTGTTAAGTTGATTCCGACCCATAGCAACCCTGTATAGGGTTTCTGAGGAGCAGCTGGTGAGCTTGAACCACCATAGAAGAATTGATGCATTTGAGTTGTGGTGTTGGAGAAGAATATTAAAGGTACCGTGGACTGCCAGAAGAACAAACAAATCTGTGTTGAAAGAAGTACAACCAGAATGCTCCTTAGAAGCCAAGTTGGCTAGACTTCGTCTCTCATACTTTGGACATATTATCAGGAGAGACCAGTCCTGGAGAAGGACATCATGCATGGTAAAGTGGAGGGGCAGCGAAAAAGAGGGAGACCCCCAACAAGACAATTTACCATGGCAGCAGCAATTGCAAGGATGGCGCAGGACTGGGTGGTGTTTCATTCTATTGTACCTAGGTTAGCTATGAGTCAGAACTGACTCAACAACACCTAACAACAACAACAGCTCTGCCAATGGAGAGTGGGGTAGTAAGATTGCTCAACATTTCTTCTCTACCTGCTGTTTTGTGTCCTGGTGCCAAGCAGAGTTCTATTTCACAGGACCACAGAAGTTCATGTACACCTATCCCATAGCTCCATGCAAAGAGTTTCAGGTTTTTAATGCCTCTAACCCTCAGGACCTCTACATCCTTTGGCGAGCCTACCAATTTTGTTTGGGAGCAGTAGCAGCAGCCCCTTCCTCCCAAACCCTTGCTCAATCTTCACTGCATTTGCTAGCCCTTCCTCAGATACTGTGGTTCAGGATTACAGTTGTCATCTAGTTTCTTTGGTGATGGAATATGTGTATCTGTTTGTTTTATTATTGTTTTGAGGTGATTTTAGAGAGAATCTGTAGAGATGTCTTTCTTTTACCACTTTAAAATTGTTTTAAAACATGTATCCAGTGATTACATGTTTCTTGTATAAAATTTTGAATGCACTGAGAATTAAAAGGAAAAATCCCCCAATAATCTCACCTTCTAAAATGCAGCAAATGTGGCTACATTGATTCTGTTGGCTGGATATGTCATGTTTGTTTATCCTGTCCATGAACATTGGGAATTTTATTTCTAGTTTTTTCCCCAGCCACTCTGTGGGAGAAAGATGAGTCGTTCTGCTCTCACAAAGATTTAAAGCCTCAGAAAGCCTATACAGGGTCCCTATGAGTTGGAAGTGACTTAAATGACACTTAAAGACAACACCTGTATGACCAGGATGAATTTCCTTGTTTCTCTAGGGTTTTTTCCATCAGTTACTGTTTTTTTTTTTCATTTCAGACTATGAAAAGGGAGGTGTTATAAAAGTTGAAGATTTTGAAAAAAAGGCCAGGGAAGGTAAGTGTCTGTGGAATCCCTGGAAGTTGAGCCTGTGAGGCTGTGCCTGCCAACCCAGTGACCTTAATGTGACCCAGTGACCTTAACATGATCCATTGCCACTGAGGCAGCTCGAAAGCCTCTCAGAAGGCCAGGTTTTGCCAGGAGCTAAGGTGTCCTGGTGTGGCGCTGTGGGTTAGTGCTCCAGACGGCAAAGCCTTTTGAACTGCAAGGTCAGCAGTTCAAGCTCATCAGCTGCTCCTTGGAAACCCTATACAGGGTCACTATGGATCAGAACCGACTCAACAGTACGTAACAACAAGGAGCTCTGGTAGTGTAGTACGAATCGGGCTGCTAACCTCAGGGTCAGCAATTGGAAACTACCAGCTGTTCCGTGGGAGAAAGATGAGGCTTTCTGCTCCCGTAAAGATTTACAACCTTGGAAACCTGTACAGGGTCGCTATGAGTCAGAACCGACTCCGCGGCACAGAACAACAACAGAAGCATTACGTGGCATAGAATCTGGAAACAATGTGAGTCCTTGGGAAAATAGTGAACACCTTTTGTTCTTTCTACACTTCTTTTTATCTTTCCTTTCTTTTTAAAAATAATCTGTGTTCATGAAATAGTGAGCACCAAAAACAGACACAAGCCACAAAGTGTCCTTGAAAGAGTCCACCTAAAATACAAACTCTCTTAACTAGTGTTAAGAGCTAGGGCTAACTGACATTTCCTTATCTTCTGGGACTCAAAATGAATAATAGAGGAGGAACTTAATATAGGTCATAGAAATTTACCAAATAAACTCATTAGTTGTTAGGTGCCATTGAGTCAGTTCTGACCTATAGTAACCCTACACACAACAGAACTAAGCATTGCCCGGTCCATGCTATCACCAGATAAACCAGGATACATGGAAATTTGAGTAGATGAGATGCTACATCAGACATTTGCAATTTCTTAAGAAACTGCCACCTTTCAGAATTTAGCTGCACTGCCTCCAAGAGGCCTAGGCATCAACCAAATGGAGAATTCTGCTTTGTTTATTCTAAAACTTTTAGTTTAGGAATCTACAGCCCTATAAGGTAAATGACAACACCAGGGAAGTAGACTCTTAGTACAATCAACCTTAAAGATCAAAAAGGCAGCATTTGCCCAGGGCTAAAAGCTCCAGTGGGAAGGGAGAGGAAAGAAGGATAAATGGAAATGATAAAAAGTGCTCTTAACATTATGGGAATTACAATCCATGCCACATCAACATATATATGGATTGTTGACTGGAAAGCCGATTTGCTCTAAACTTTTAGCCTAATCACAATAAAAAAAAAAACTTTTTAAAACTTATCTAGAGAAAATTCTACACCTTCATTTAGTTGCAAACTTGAATCCACTGTTCTGTCCCTTTCAGTGTGTGATAACTTAGAAAGCTTCACCTCAGGGAGTCCTTTCCTGTGCATGGATCTCAGTTACATCACTGCCTTGTTAAAGGATGGCTTTGGCTTTGCAGACAGCACTGTCTTACAGGTAAGAGGGCCCAAGAGTCTTCTAACAGTCTTCTCTTGGGGGGTGGGGAGTGGAAAAGGAGGAGTCAGGAACTTGTTAATTAGTAATCAGACTAGCTATTGATGAAACAGTGTACTTTTTTTTTTTTTAAGTAAATTGCTTTATTTCATTCATTTTTTTATTTTTAAGTTTTTATTGTGAATTATGTGTTAGTTTACATGAGTGAACATTATCTTTATATTCATCCTATTGTACTTTGTTTCATTGCAATGATCACAATCCCCTGCATGCATCATCAAACACCCACACTCCTGCCTCCCAGCCGCTAGCACACAGCCCCCCTCCCTCCCTGATTCCAGAGTCCCCAGCTGCTCCTCCTGTTTAAGTCATTGCCTCTGCCTCCATCCCTAGTGTCACTGTCTCTCCGGACACGGTCTCACACTTCACTTTTTTCTCATGATGGTTCCAGGGATCTCCACTATTGGACTACAAAATCAGCCACTCCCCTCCTTTTGTTACCAAACATTTACATTTACCTTTCCAACACTCACTGTCAGACCTGATAGCAATCATTCCCTATTGAACCACAGGACTCCTTTCTCCTCACCTTTTATCAACCCCATCCAGACAGGTTGGAAACAATTCAGTGTAGATTCTACCTTTCCCTGTATCTTCTGGAGCTAGGTTCCCTATTGAAAGTTTGTAAGCCAGTCACTTCTTGCCTTTGCAGCCTCCCCATTTTGGGTAGCCAATGTCTAAGTTCCCCCTCCCTGTCGTGGGAATGATCCTCACTGTAGAAATTTGTCCACTCCTTTGTCATATCCACAAGCTTGCATCCACAAGCATAGGTCAAGTTCATCCACTTATAGTGGGTTACTCCTTTTTTTTTTCTCCCCTCTTCTTTCTTCCTCTAGTCGTGTTCTGATCATCCAGCCATTGATGCCAGGTCAAATGGGTACTATCTGCAACTGTGGGTGTTCTTGTGCATCTCCCCTCACTTCATATCAACTGGATGCTTCACACTCCATTCTAGTCCTCTGGGGCCATGTCCCTGCCCCTGGGCCCAGGAATCCCCAGGTCTCGGCATACTGCTGGTTAACCAGGTCTTAATCCAGGTTAACAGGTGTCTATTGAATGTGGTCGGACTTAGTTCACAACTTCATTGCTGTTTTTCCCTCTCTTGCCCTTATCGGTGACCAACGTGGTCAGCAGCAGGACCATATGCCTGCTAGTGTAGTCCATTTGTGTTTCAGTTTTGGAAGGGGGTTTGCCTTGATGGCTCCCTGGGAAAACAGTGTACTTTTATTTAGGCTCTGGACAAGGTATTGACTGCATTGTTGTTGTTAAGTGCAATGAAGTTAGTTCTGACTCAGCGATCCTGTATAGGGTTTCTGAGGAGCAGATGGTGGGTTTGAACTGTTGGCCTTGTGGTTCACTGTCCAGTGCTGATCCTACAGTGCTACACCAGGAATCCATAAATTTAGGAAACTGCTTTGATGTCATTGTAGAGCCTCTTAGTACATAACCAGGCAGGTTTCCCCGAGATCACAGAACAGAAAGGCTCAAAGACTCAATGAAGATGCCCAAATTACATGGCTTATTAAATCAGTTTAAAACTCAGGGAGAAGCAAGGGGAAATACATGGGGCAGGTGAACACACTTAAGATAGGGTGTGAGTGAGTTGGAAGTTCCACAACTTCTGGAATCCTTTGTTATACAAAGTTCATACAGCCTAACTCTCTCTCTGCCACTGATGGTTCAGTTACAAAAATACTAGGGCAGACATTTGATCCAGGAAGCCCAACAGATGGACAGTACTGGGGACATCACACATACTTGCTCAGTTCATTGTGATACAGGTGTGGTTACACTTGGCTAGTAACTTAACTCGCCCATTCTCAAAATCGATTGCCATCAAGTCAAATCCAACTCACAAGTAATCCTGTATAGGGTTTCTGAGACGGTACATCTTTCCCCCATGGAGTAGCTAGTTGAACTGACGACCTGTGGTGAGAAGTCTAATATTATTCTACACCACCACCCAGGGCTCCTTATTAGCCCATCAGATGGACTTTATTTAGCAGAGTACCCGAGAGACCAGAAGGTGTCACTCAGTGGCTGATTTAAGCCCTCTCAAACAGTAAATGCCTTGTGCATGTGCAGTGTATCCTGGGTGTTTTATGCCTGCCTTACATATATTTAGTATCTCTTTGTCTTGTCTTTCTTCATCTGTTTCAGCACATGCTGGCTGTACTTTATATTAACTTATCTGTACTAAACACACGTGTATCATTTGGGCTGTTAGGAAAATTAAGTGAAATCATGCAGAGAAAGCACAGTGGTTGGATATAAATTGGTATTACTGTTAGTGGAGGCATTTCACATCAGTTGAAGATAGAATTATGGACAAGAGAGATCTCCCAAGCCTCTCAACACTTAAGTAAACAACTGCTTCTACTTAATCAACAATACCCAAGTTATTTTAGGAAGTTTTTCTGTCATTTCCAGTGTTGGCATCCTTTTAGTTCCCATGATTTCACTGGGGGCAGAATTTCAATGCAACATCGACGGTGGACAGTCTGTCCCTGCCATTTCACTTCAGTATCTGTACCATAGGCTGCCAGCTCAGTTTTGAGGACAGAGTGAGAACATTTTGGAGGCCCCACTCATTTGACACTGCTCCTCAGATTAAACTTGAAACTGCCTGTACTTTATACGCAGCATACCATATACCCAGTTCTAGCCCCAAAAATTGTACTCCTGTGTGGCGCTGTAGAATCAGCACCAGACTCTGAACCACAAGGTCAGCAGTTCAAACCCAGCAGCTACTCACTGGAAACCCTATACAGGGTCTCTATGAGTCAGAACTGAACTTAATAGCAACCACCCCAAAATTAAACCATTTAGGAGACTAAGTCAAGTGCCATCCTCCTCAGTTTTCAACACAATAACTAGATTCCATCAGGGTGACACAACTATTGTGACGCAGGAAGTTAGCACTATTTTACAAACTTCCTTTTTATTATTATTTTGTATGTGTGGTGGTAGAGAAGCGTTTGTATTCAACAAAACCTTCTGCATAATGCTAGTCATACAGTGCTGATCAGAGTGGACTTATTCTGGTTAGAGCAGAGGCTGGGGGCCTGAAATTCCTTCCCCTTTGGCCCCTTTTTCCTCTGAAGCTCTGTTATGAACCCCTGGGATGCTGAAGAAAACAATCTGGTCACCACTGATCGAATCCTCTGGTTGCAGAGTTGAGGAACTGGGAGCTAAAGTCTTGCATAAAATCACTGAGCTGCTTGGGCATTGCTGTTGCTGTGAAGTGTGGTCCAGTCAGTACCGACTCATAGCAACCCTGTATAGGGTTTCTGAGGAGCAGCTGGTGAGCTTGAACTGTCAACCTTGCAGTTCAAACGGCTTTGCAGTCTGGCGCATTAACCCACAGCACCACACCAGGACTTGCTACTAAGTATAAATTCAGAAATTTGGGATGTCCTTTCCTGCCCCTAAATCTGTTCCTAACTCCGTAGTGTGCCCTTTCTACCATATCCACTGACATCTGATTGTAAGAAACTGGTGATTCGAAAAGTAAATCTGGGGGATGCTATGTTTAGTGTTAAACTTGAGAAAGCGCTTGAAAGACTGTCTAGAAGACCTGAGCCAGAACATTCCAGAATCAGAATGGCAGGTGTAAGAATAAAGTCAGGGAGGGAGGAAAACTTACAGAACAGGGGTAGCAGGAAGCCTCCAAAGACTTGCTTTTCTCTATTTTGTATTGGTTTAGTCATGTGGGTGGGTGTTCTTTGCCGATATCATTTGTCCAAATGCCATGTTTGCTAAGAGTTGAAAACTATATGAAAATATGAAGTTTTTTTTTTTTTTTTCTCTTGTCTCAACAGCTCACAAAGAAAGTGAACAACATAGAGACAGGCTGGGCCTTGGGGGCCACCTTTCACCTGTTGCAGTCTCTGGGTTTCTCCCATTGAGCCCAAGCACCTCGGAGGCCTGAACCATTCTCGAAGGAGAAGACTCAGTCATGCTCTGAGCTAGTGTGGGGACAACCCGGCTGCTCACTCCCTGAGGAGGAAGAACTTTGGTAGATGGCTCTGATCTTGGGCCTAGAATTTTGGGTTTAATGCATTTTACACATCTAATGTGAACTGTTATCTAACCACTCTGAGTGCACAGCTAACACCAGAGTCTAAACCTTTGAGATTCTTTGTGTCACAGAGAACCCTGTGAGCCAGAAAGAGTAGCTGAAGAACTTGACCTTGGCGTGAGTGCCCAGGGACAGGTCCTTGGGAACCAAAGAAAATTCTCATTTTTACCCTTTCAGTGCCTCATTCCTTGGAACATTTAAATTTTATTCTTACGTGCTAAATTAAGCTGACTGATGGCAATCCCCTGACTTATCAGTACGAGTTATTTTTTTCGTACCCACATTCTGCCCTACCCCATGCTTGTCTCCACCTACCACTCTACCCTCCCAAATAAGAGAACAAAATACCTGGTTTCACTTTGCCTATGTAATTCCAGGGGGACAAAAGGCTACCATGTATGAAATTCTTGTGTGATACTGCTCTGCACATGCTTCCATCAGTCAGCCAAGGGCCATCCTAAATACTGTTGTTGTTACTAAGTACCCGTGAGTCAGTTCTGACCCATAGTGACACTGTCTAGGGTTTCGGAGGAGTGCTGGTGAGTTGGAACCACTGACCTTGCTGTTCAAATTGACCTTGTGGTGGAGCGCTTACCCTTCAGTGCCACACTAGGACTCCTATCCTAAATATGAGCTGAATGGAAAATTTCTCAAGTAGCACAAGTCCTGAGCAACTCCTAAAGGTACACAGACTTGCATTCTTAAGAAAGGAGGTGATCCAATCTCTAGGGACATGTTTTGGGAAGGGTGTGGTTGCCTTGCAGAGCCTATCTTTTAATCAACCTTTTAGGAGTTTGTTTACATAAAGGGCCAATACCACCTTCCAGGCTAGTGCACTTATAGTGCTTTGTAGGGCCCTAACCTTTTCTTAAAAGGGTCAGTGAAAAAGAAGACCCTCATTGAGATGGATTGACACATTTGCTGCTGCAATGAGCTCACAACTGTGTAGATGGTGCAGGACTGGGCAGTGTTTTGTTCTGATGAACACAGGGACACTGTTCATTGCCAACTCAGTGGCAACTAACAACAAAACTTGTCACCTCTGTATTGCTAAGAAACGCAACTATCCCCTAGCATTTTGGTTTGTGGTTAAGAGGTGTCTGTGCTATTCAGGGTTATAGATTTTGGTCATGGCCCCTCTCAGTTTGCCCTTTTCATTGTCTCCATATACAGCAGTGCCTCTTCCTGCACAAGCCCCTCATCATTTGAGCTATATTCTGAGTTCCTGGTCAGTCCCCTTCTTGATGACCTCCGTCTTTAAGTTGGTTGGTTGACTGTTGGGCCCACAGCAGTAGACTGCACCAGCCTTTCCAGAGACTCTCAGGTTTCCTTTTTGTGCTTTAGTACTCAGAGCTCTTGATTTTGTGAATGGTTTCCCCAAAAATTCATCTCGTACTTTCCCACATGAACTTCACCCAGTTCCTGTCTACTGTTGTGCTCGTGGACTTGAAAGATATTCCCTGTAGCTAGGCTCCTTTGCCTTGGCTCTCTACTCCAGCCTCTTTCTAGGAGAGTTTGTTTTTCCCCAGAGCTTGCACAGTAGACTCCTTTCCTTTCAACCTCTTCACTAAGGATGTTAAATACGCCTAGCCTTCACACCAGTCCCTGAGAACTTATTTTTTAAAGTTTCTATACATTGAATTAAGTACTTAAAATATATTTTGAAGAGGGCCCTTAGCTTCCAAATTTAAATTTTTTTTAATTGTGAATTTTTTTCTCACATCTCATCAGTTTTACTACTAATGTAACAGTTATACCTATCCCCTCCTGAAAGAATGCTAGTGCACAAGTCATAGTGTCTCTAGAGTTGGAAACAGCACAAGTTTAATCCAGTCATCTCCTCAGCATGATGTTCTCTTAACATTTCTAGGTTATCACCCAGCTCATTCAGGCATGTTGTGTTGTGTTCAGACAGCCTATTTCATTGGGACTACAATAGTGTTAAAAAGTTCTTCCCTAGAAGGGACTGAAATCTACCATCTTTCGATTGGTCTTGTTGCTAGTTGCTGAGTACCGTCGAGCTACAATACAGGGTTCTGACGCACAATGACCCTACATAGGGTTTCCAGGAGCAGCTGGTGGGTTTGAACCATCAACCTTATGTTTAGCCGCCCATTGCTTATCCTACAGTGCCACACCAGGACTCCTCCACTGGTCTTAGGCCTACTCTAATCCTTCCTACCTCAATAATTTGAAGAAAACTCAACACAGGTCCTTTATGGTTTTTTCTTTCCTATACAGCATGGCTTCCAGACCCTTCACTAAGAACAGGTAGGAACAACTCATAACCCTCTAAATGCTGTTCCCTATAATTAAAGAGGCTGTTTCCTCTAGAAACCACGTTTCCTTTCGAGTTACACTGTCTTCTCTTAGTGTGGTGGCGTAGGATCAGCACCAACTATGAAACACAAGGTCAGCAGTTCAAACTCACCAGCTGCTCCTCGAAAACCCTCTACAGGGTCACTGAGTTGGAAGTGACTCCACGGCACTTGGCAAGAGAAAACTTGGTGAAATTCCTTAGTCTCTGTCACACAGCCTACCTGAAGCTTCTCTTATAAACTTGCAAAGTACATGTGCTTGTCAGCAGCCCCATTTGGTCTTGTGAGAAACGTTGTGTATACTGACAAATGCTCAAGTGATCCAGCTGTACTCCTTTTTAGTGAGAGTGAGGTTTTCTTTATTTGATTTTGCAAAGTCGGGCACCCAACCCAATAGACATGGCCAGACATGCCTCATGGCCCATCACAAACAGTTTTTATCCTTGTCTCCAAAAAGTCCCTCCTCCAGTTCCCCATATACATTTCTATGGCCTGTCCCATTTCCCCTCCCCCCAGAGAAGCCACAATGGCTTGTCCATTGTCTTAATGGCTGTATTCTTATTTAAATGTCCTAGTCCTCTATGTAAGTCAACAATCTGTTCTCCAGCCTAGCAGTCACACGAATTCCCGAAGATGGATCCGCACCCACAACTTATTTCTCACAGTCATCTGTTACCTTCCAAACTTGGAGTTGTTTATTATTAAGTGTTGTCAATTGTTGTTGTAAGGCGCTATGGTAGCGTAGTGGTTGCAAACTGGGCTGCTAACCTCAAAGTCGGTAGTTCGAAACTACCAGCTGTTCGCGGGAGAAAGATGAGGCTTTCTGCTCCCGAAAAGATTTGCAGCCACAGAAACCCTGTGCAGGGTCACTGAGTCGGAACCGACTCCACAGTACTTAACAAGTTGTTGTTGTTAAGTGCCATCAAGTTGGTTCTGACCCATAGAGACCTTATATAGGGTTTCTGAGGAGCAGCTGGGGAGTTTGAACCGCTGACCTTGCAGTTCAAACGTATTTGAAATCTGGAGCGTTAACCCACAGCGCCACACCAGGAAGTGCCGTCACTAGCTGCCCTATATGTGGAGTTTCCAAAGAACTACAGGTGAGTTTGAACCACCCACCTTGCAGTTCAAAACGACCATTATCTATACAAGGAGGCTTAAAGTTTGTGGAAAATGGAATGAAAAGATAATTTTCCACAAACTTTTTGAAGCCTCCTGGTATATATAATTAATTTTGATTAAACATTTGGTGCTTTAACCAACTTACCCATTTTAAGAACAACTTGAAAGGAAAATTTGTTTACTTAGAAAAAACATTTGTCCATGCCTTTTCTGCCCTTTAGTGTGCCCTGTGGGCCTCTTATCAAGGATCTTCTAGCTTCTAATAATTGCTAGCTCATGTCCTCCTCCCTGTGAATGTATTTATTGTTAGTATCTGAAGGACATTCTCTGTGGGCTCTGAAAGTCCCTGTAAGGTGGGCCTTAAAACTGCTCCTGATTTGCCAGATTTGTGGTTTGCATCGTCTGGCGGAGTCTGGTTTGTAAAAGCTGCCTTTTCCCTTCAGTGACCTTTCTAGGCTCCACCTACTAGTAGTCACACAGCTTTTCACAGCAGCTGCCAGTTTTTGTTCTAGTCACATTTTTTGAGACTCCTGGAAAATCACTTTTCATTCTTAGTATCTTATAAATTTTCTACATTTGCCTAAAACGCTCCTCAAGACTTCGCATGACCTCAAAAATTATTCCCAAAAATAGCTTCTTGTTGTTGTTATTGTGGTGTGAAGTGCTGTCGAGTTGGCTCCGACCCATAGCGACCCTGTATAGGGTTTCTGAGAAGCAGCTTGTGAGCTTGAACTGCCAACTTTGCAGTTCAAACAACTTTGCAGTGTGGCGCATTAACCCACAGCGCCACACCAGGACTTCAAGAATAGCTTAGCTTGGTTTAAAAGCTGTTTCTAGCATTTCATCTGCAAATCAGACTGCTGGAGAAGACCTTCTTTACAGCATGCAGGGGCTCTTCAAGAAGCATCCATCTGTGGTACTGTGAACTGAGCTCTTTAGAAACCCACAGTAAAACACCTCCTCCTCCAGTCTGCCACCACACATGGACAACTTCTGCTGCTGATCTGTGTTTCTCTTTAGAGCCGGTTCTTTAAACCTATGCAATGAAATTATTCATTGTTTTCATACTGAACAACAAAGAGGAACCATCAATAAAATGAAAATCTGATGCTGTGATGAGGAAATAAACTAGCATTAAGACAAACTTTCTTTCCAGAAAGTTCAGTGCACTTATAACAAAGGTTAACATAATTTATATTTAATTTGCATTCTAATGTCAATCTTTAAATTGCTATGCTAGCAAAAATGCATTAACTGAGTATTTCTAATTCCTACATCTGTCAAAAAACAATTATATACAACTCTTCTTTAGAAAGGATTGTTAACAAGTGAAAATACATGGTTTAGTAATAAAAAGCTCTTCCCAACCAAGCTGTGTTTTGTTGGCTTGGTTGGTACACTCCCCACATAGCAAAATTTCACTCGTTCTTTGTGGGCTCTGTGGGCTCATGAAGAGAAGAAATACAGACTGGAGGATTATAACAGAAAGCAAATTTACTCAATTAAATCTTTAAAATACACATGATGGACTGGAGCAGAATGTTCTTTTTTCATCATGAGAATCCCCAGAAGAGGAGCGTTCATTTGCTTGCAAAGGCCATAATCTGCTCCTGGAGAAAAATGAAGCAAAGTGAGTTGTACTCTAACAATGTAATGTGGGACACCTCAGCATCTATTCAGGGTCCAAAGGTGGAGAGGAGAGAAACTTCACTAAAGTCCCAAATGGAGAGAGCTGTTGGCTAAGCAGCAAAACAAGTAAGTTAAGCATTTTTATCTTTAAAAAGTCCCTATTCACTGACTTCCTGGACAAACCCTCGGTAACACGGACAGACACTGGAAACCAAGGAAAAGATACGAAGGGTGATTCTGGAAACTGGAGCTTCAGAGGAAAGGACCGAGAGGAGGGTTGCGTGCCAACTGGAGAGGAAGCTGAGCAAGAGCTGCCAGGGTGGTGACAGACGGGCAGCCTGGCAGCAAGGTTCTCCTTTGTTCCCCACACCCTCCAGTCCCTGCCCTCATCTGCCCAGCAGCCAGTGGCACCCCTTTACAGCCTCTACTCTGCCTGGGGCCAGGTGCTGGCATAACAACCCCACATCCACAGGCACGTGATCTTCGCCTTATCAGATCTTTTACTGCTGTTTGTTTTGGGGAGACAGCAATTGTGCCCATATGGCGCAACCACATCTGTACCTCCGTGGCTCCACGGCTCACTCGTGTACTATCTGATATCAGACAAACCTGCCCTGAATTACACTACACAGACAGTGATCAAAGAACAGCCTACACACTCCCAGTTTCTTTTCATATCCACCAGGAGACAGGTGATGTGGCCTAATAACACAAGAACATAATTAAATATAAATACACTACCACAATGTCTCAAAGGAAACAATTTCAGCTTGACATGAAGAAATGAGTGCCTCAAACAAGTGACCAAAATACAATCAGAAAACATATTAAAAAGGGTATTGGAACTAGATAAGAAATTTTAAAAGTATTATCAATGGATTGAGACAGAATAATCACAAAAACTACAGATAAAAACAAGGAAAGCATAGACAATATTTCAGAAAAGTTCAGGAAAACACTAAGAACAAATGGACAAAATCAATGAAAAATTAGAAACCAAGTGCTGTAAATGTACCAGCTGACATTCCTGCTTTCCTGTCTATTTACATGTTCAACTTTCTGAGGAATTGCTACTTTCTACTGCAGCTACCTTTTTATATGCATGTTTCTCCACAATCTTGCTTTTTATAAAATTCTGTATGATAAAGATATAAAAACTAAAAACCCATGGATTAAAGAAAAAAAAAAGAAACCATACAAAATAGCAAACAGAAATCCAAAAGATTAATACTAAGACTTCACAAATAGATAATACATTGAAAGCTCAAAGAAGTAGAATTAGAAGGGAGTTCTCTGGACAGAACCAACAACAGTAGACATCTACCTGAGAATAACACAAAAGATGACATCACCCAGACCTCAACCAAGATGCAAGTATCCAAAGTAAAACTTACAAGACTGAAAATAGGAAACCAGAAATACTGGTCAACAACAGAAAAGCCCATAAGTGAAAAAAAGAAATAATATAGTTAAAGAACTTCCAAATGAAATGGAAATCTAGTAGATTTAAATAAGTACAACCTAACTGTAACCCTAAAACTGTATCAAACCTCCTATTCATTGTTTTTAAACCCTTCCTATATATTGAGTCCTGGTGTGGCGCTGTGGGCCAATGTGTCAGACTGCAGTCGTTTCAAGAGCAAGGTCGGTTCAAGCTCACCAGCTGCTCCTTGGGAACCCTATACAGGGCCGCTATGGGTCAGAATCAACTCGACAGCACTTCATACCATATATCGAGCCGATGCTTAGATGTGGGCCCTATCATCAGTAAGCCCAGCTAGTTCTTTTTCCTCGTAATTACTAAAGAAGGTGAACAGAAGCAGAACATTTCACAGGCAAGAAAACAGATTTAGAGAAATTGAGGTGTTTACAAAATCGACCCTCAATGAGCACACAAGACTCTTGGAAAGCCTTACTTTGAGTGGGGAGACTGCATTTGTGGCCTGTAAGCCCCATGTCCTGAGCAGCACAAGTGGCGTGGCACTGGTGGAATAGAGCCTTTTGAGTAAGTCTGTAGCAGCCAGAAGAGCAGTGTTGTGCCGCTGTCGGTCTGTTTCATAACCTGTGAGGTGGCTCATGCAGCCTGGAAAGGGGAAAAGTTAAATCCTTAGTCCAAGAATCAGCTTCCCTTCCCTCTCCTGGAAAGCTAGATGTTTTACTCCCCCCTCCCATCTTGGTAAAGGGGGCTATTTTGGGTCCTTACCTAAATCTTTCCCGTTGAAAGCTGCAGCACTGAGGTGATGGACCAAGCTGCTGACATCACCAAAGCCCATGTTGGCACCCTGTCCTGCAAGGGGATGGACTCTGTGGGCTGCATCCCTAAGAATGAAGCAGAGTTCAGGTGGTCTCCAGCAGCACTGACAAGAGAGAGTGGTTCTGCTGTGTGCTTTTCTTACCCAATGAGCGCCACCCGAGGCCGGACGTACTCAGCAGCGTGTCCCAGCCCCAGAGGAAATAGGACCCGGCTTTTGGCATCCACCCTGGCTACACTTGGGGGTAGCTGGCGAGCTGAGACTTTAGTAGGTCTCAGAAGGCCAACAGCCTGTTGTAACATGGTGCTGGCCGAGTCAACGAAGTCCGTGTGGTTAGCATCACTCCACTGAGCAGCAACAGCCGTAAAACAAGGTAAAATTTGATTAGCAGGAAGTTAAAAATTCAACAAAACCCCTTTTTATAACCAACGTCACCTAACATGTCTCAACTGAACGGAACTGAAAATGATAAATCCTCAAATGTAACACACAGCTGCCATCACTCCTATAGGACTCAAGATCAAGGTAAATGGCCCCGCCCTCAGTAACTAGGTGCCAACCACAGGGGAGCTCCGTAAGTGCCTTTGGGAATCCACCCCGTTTAGAGCATCCAGAGGGTATTATCTTTTTGGAGACTTCCCACATCCTTTATACTCTAATAATGTCCTATACATACTTCTGTCACTGTGCTAAAATTGTCAATTGTCTCTTTCTCCAGCACTGGAGAATGAGCTTCCCAAATGCACGAAGTGTGCATAGTTTGTCTATCTCAAAAGCCTACTTCATGGAAGGCACTCAATTGTTGAAAGGCTGAACGCACTGCAAAGGTCCTGGGCCTATGCCAGGAATATGTGAAATGATACGGAGAGGGGCAGTATCCACTATTTAGCTTGGAATCCACAACAGTATGTTCAGGTCCTTTTATTCTTGCTACTACTACAGAGCACTGGAGCTTAAGTTCTCCACTGTAAACTGGGTGTGAAAACACCAAGAAGTAGTAGAGTTTGGTGGTGAAAAGCAGAGGCACTAGGGCCAGCTTGATCTCAAAACCCAGTACTGCTGCTAGCTTTCTGAGGATCCTAATAGTACCCACTGCAAAGGTTTACTGAATTCAACAAATCCATGTTAAAATGCTAAGCCTGGCACACAGCAAACACTCAATAAACGTCACTATTAAAATTAGTGAATTTATATGTGGTACTTAAACCAAAATAATCTGGTGCCTATATTACCTAGGAGCACCAGAGGCACTGTAGGGTCAGTGCTGGTGTTAGAGAGTGACAGAGCACAGCAGCAGCTGTGAACACCTGTCAAATATTCTTTAAGGCCAGGAGTTCAAACCCATCAGCTGCTCCTCAAGGGAAGGATGAGGCATTCCATAAAGATTTACTGCCTTGGAAACCCTATACAGGGTCCCTATAAGTCAGGACTGACTCACTGGTACCTAACAACATATTACCTGCACGTGTGTCTACTCCAGAGTAATTAGTACCATCTGTTGAGCACCTACACCAAGCTATGGATGTTCTAGGCCATTTACATACATTCACACATTTTAAATGTCTACTAGATCCTGAGTGAGGGAGGGGACATTAGTCCCATTTTCCCAGAGAGTAAGAGGAAGCACCAGTAGTGGAACCCAAGTCAATCTACAAAGCTCACTCGTCAGCTCCCTGCTGCAATATGCTCAGACCTCCCTGGGGACACCTCCAGTGGATCACATTTAAGGGTACCTATAAGATCTAGTCAAAAGCACATAAGTATTATCACTTTAAATACAAAAAGGCCAATGTTGTCCGGCAGCATAACAGCAGCCCTTAAAACCCCAGTTACTGCCTTTCTCCTTACTAAAAACTCCTTTCTGTACTAACTCTGCAACACAGCGGCAGACGGACAGACTCACAAAGGCAGAGTTAATGGCATCCACAAACTGTTCTTCATCCATGCTGACCAGTTCTACTGCATGTTCATGGGATGTAGACCAAACCAGGGAACTCAAGGTGTCTGAAAGCTGTGTCAAAACAAGACCATCAATAATGAGTGTTAAAACTCTTCTGTACATGAGAGCTTGCAAGCAAGAAGGGGAAACAAAGCTAGCCTGGGCACATTCCCTTGAAAGCAGAATTAGACTGAGAACATGAAGTCCTAAGGGAAGAAGGCTGGATACAAGCAGGCTAGCCTAGAGCTCTTACCGGGAGCAGAGCAATGGGCCCGGAGGGAAGAAACCTCTGCCAAGCGACATTGTTTTCTGTGGCCTACAACAGACAGGAGGAAAGTGCTTGTGAGAAGTGCCTAGTTTCCAGTAAGCATGAATAGGGTCCCCAGATGATGGGCTAGGCATTTTACCTCTGATAAGTGCAGAGTAGCTACAACAGCTGACTGGTCATAGTTCCAGCTAACATTCTGGATTCCAGCAGCCTGCCTCACAGCTGAGTTGTGACCATCTGCCCCAATCTGCACGGAGACAAGTGCCGGCTAAGTCTTCTGATCTTTTCGTAAGTGAAAGTGCTCCAGAAGTCTGTCTCTATCTCCTAAGGTTTTCCCTATAATGTGAACTACCAGCAAGTCTTCTGGGGGCAGACCTTACATAGATGACCCCAATCTCAGCTAATAGAACCACAGTAGACATTCAACCCAAGAGGCGCCAGCCTTAAGTTAAACTCAAATCCTCTTGGTAGCTGAACTAGGAAGCAATAAGGAAAGCTTCAGTCTGGGGCAGGCATTGGAGCCAAAGAGTCTTGATACGTGGTTAGGAATGGCTGTGTGTAAAATGGGAAGCTGGTGAGCAGAGAGAGATGAGAGATGGACAGAAAAGAGAGGCTGTAGGACTTCTGAGCAAACAAATGCGCAGCCTCAATTCCCACCACTCTGGTTGTGGTCCCTGTGAGGCCTGGCTCTCCTCCTTTACTTCCTGACCTAAGGTGGTCCAGGAGATTGTTCCTGGACAGGATTTACAACATGCCACCTTAACCTGGATGGGCTTGAGTGGTACTAGTCCCTATAAACAAAAGTCTTGCCTAAAATTTACTTATAAACTCCAGCTTATCCCTAAAACTAGAGGCCCTAGTGTCTAGGATAAGATGTAGCTATGCAAGACTACTGGCAAAAATAAGAATCTTCAACTACCAACAATTTGGTCTGGAGGGTGCTGCCATCACCTAGGGTAATCTGAACCCAAGGGCTGGAATCCGCCATGGGAAAAGGGTATGGCCAGGTATAGCCCACTGCTTTGCTCCTGTAGAGAACAGTCACTCGATCTGCGGAGGTCAGAAGGAAAACAACATTAGAAAGGTGGCCTTCACAGGCTGAGAAAAAAATCATAGTAAACCTGAAGCAAGGTCCCAAGACAGCTGTTACTTGTCATTTCCTCCCAAACAAGAAAAATAACACTGAAAAGGTGAGAGGTGACAGGACCACAGATGAGTCGGAATCATGTCAACTCTCACTGGGTCATCAGTCTACATCAGGCACTCTTGCTCTTTGAGCTCTGCAGTGCCTCAATGTAGCCAGGTGCTGGCAGAGTAGCTGGGGGAATGAAACACACTCAAACATGCATGGGATTTGAAACGGTTTTATTCCTTCCCACTGAAAATAATTTTCTTTTTCTGGTCATAAAAATAATATAATTATTACAAAAGACCAGGCTTACTGGTCAGTTAAGAGTCTGGTGGAACCCCCAAGACTCTGGCCCTTAGTCGCCCGTCAGATCTGGAACTAAACTCACCCCCATGGCTGACTTTTCAGTTAAACAACAGATCCATCTCTAAGGGGAAACTAACACTAGTGAGGTACGCAGACCTTACAATAATCAACCATTTGAGATCGAAAGGGTAGCACTGACCCAAGGGTCAGAAGGGTCAGAAAAGAAGGAAGACTAGAAACAGGGAGGAAGTGGGGTACGTGATATTGCACTGAGGGGACTGAAATCAAGGAGATGAAACAAAATTGTATTATTGACAATGTAACACTGATGATCTGCTCTGTAAACCTTCACCCAATTTACAATACAAAGTTAAAAAGAAAACAAATAACATCCTTATGGAAATAGTGTGAACAATAAAAGAAGCTTTAAAAAGGGGGAAAATCACCCTCAGTCACCCTTATTACCACAGGGAAAAAAACAACAGTTAAAACTTAAATATATGCTTTCCAGATGATTTCCTATGTGTGTATGCCCATTCAGGCACACACACACACACACACACTCACAGAAAGTGGGATCATATGACACATTTTTTTCACCAACATATTATGAGACATCTTCCTACGAGACTAAATCATAGAGCTGACTAACTGAGGATAGCACAGGATGGGCAGTGATTCCTTCTGTTGTGCACAGAATCACTATGAGCTGGAACCAACCTGACAGCACCTATCAACAACCAACGGCACTTATAAGCTGCATGGTAGCTCATGACATGGAAGGACTGCTATGCCAGATCAAAAAGCATCTCAGCTGCTTCCTCTTTTGCCCTTCCTTCCTAAAACAACCCTGAGATACTGCAAATCATGTATCTGATAAGGAACTTACATAAAAAAATGTAAGAATTCTTCTAACTTACAGATTATTAAAAACCAAGCAAAAGGTCTGAATAGACATTGCTGCAAAGAAGATATACAAATGACCAATGTTGTTGTTCCGACTCATAGTGACCTGTGGTTTCCAAGGAGCAATAGTGGGTTTGAACTGCCAACCTTGCAATGCTAATCCTATAGTGCCACACCAGGACTCAAAATAGCCAATAAGCAATGAAAAGATGCTCAGCATTATTAGTTATTAGGAAAATGCAAACCAACAACAATTATAGCACTTCATACCCAGTGGTGGTGGTGGTTATGTGCCATGGAGTCAGTTCCGACTCATAGCGACCCTGCACAGGGTTTCCGAGGCTCTAAATCTTTATGGGAGCAGAAAGCCTCATCTTTCTCCCATGGACAGCTGGTAGTTTCGAACTGCTGACCTTAAGGTTTGCAGCCGGATTCATAACTACTATGCTACCAGAGCTCCTTCATACCCAGTAAGGCCAGCTATAAGAAGAAGATCAGATAATAATCAATGTTGCTGAGGGTGTGGAGAAATCAGAACCTCTTACACTGCTGAAGGAAATGTAAAATGGTGTAGCCACGGTGGAAAAACAGCAAAGCAGTTTTTCAAATGTTAAACAGAGTATTATTATGTGACCCAGAAATTTCACTCCTAATTAGCTACCCAGGAGAAATGAGAACATAAGTCTTCATTCAAATGTGTATATGGAGTCCTGGTGTGGCACTGTGGGTTAATGCGCTGGACTGCAAAGTTGGTTTGAACCGCAAGGTACGTGGTTCAAGCTCACCAGCTGCTCCGATGAAACCCCATGCAGAGTCATTATGGGTTGGAACTGACTCAACGGCACTTAACAACATATGAATTATCATAGCATTATTCCAAGACCCAAAAAGTGGAAATTACCCAAATCTCTACCAACTGATGGATAAACAAAGTGGTATTCTCACAAAATGGAATACTATCCAACACTAACAAGAAAGAAGTACTGGGTAGAAGCCCCACTGAATAGTTTTCATCTTGTCTAGATGGGTCTCGTGAAAGGAGGCAGGGATAGGATTCTTTTGATTCAATAGTGAATAACTGTTATTAAGACTAATTGCAATTGTCACAAATGTAAAGGTAGAAGTTTTGTAACAAAGTGGGGAGTAGTTAATCTTATATTCCAGGAACAGGCGACCCTAGCACCACCAAGGGAGAAGAGCATGAGCAGAATGTGGGACCCTAACCAAAGAAGTAGTGACACCAGAGATGGAGGCGGAGGTGATGGCATGGAGAGGTAGAGCAGCTGAGGACTGCAGACTCATGGAAAGAGAAAGGCTGCATGAAGGCAGCCAAGAGGCAGGCTTGCAGAATGTGCCCTTTGGTTGTTTAAATGATATGTATTTTTGAGTGTTTTTTTGTACATCAAAAACAAAAAAACAGGATGGCGGCTAGGGTGGAGGTGCAGTGAAGTTCACCATCAGCCATACCACAGAACACCAGGCAAAGCAGATCCAGGGCAGAGCTCCAAAACTCGGAACCACAAAGCTAGGTATATTTTTAAACTTTGAAGGCTTATAGCCTTCAAGTGGAACTTGAAGCTGAAGTAAGAAATCGTGTACTTTTGAATCTGCTGGGCTCGGAGGCCTGTAGCCGGTATCTTGGGCAAGACCAAACGGCAAGACCTAGCAAGGGAGCAGAAACACCATGGAAAAACGCCGCAGGTCAGTTTTGCTCTGTTCTAATTTTCTTTTTTTGTATCTGGTCATTGGCCTCCCCACTGTTTGTGCACCTCCATTCTGGTGACTAGAGGGGGTGCCTGAACGAGTGGATACCTCCACCCTCACCACTGGTGTGGGTTCTTCTGCCATGTATGCGCACAGATACTCAGCCCAAGATAGGCCCTGACACATTTTTTTTTATTTTAAATACAGGAAAGGCCAGGACAGGGCTGTAGAGAAGGAAAGAGAGATTAAAAACAAAACAGGCTGAAAATTAAATTAAAGCCTGAGGTATAGCATAACAACCAACAGTGGCATCTTGAAATCTCTCAGGCAGCTTTGAAAGCAAGAAGCTGAAGAAAGGACATTAAAGTCATACTCATATTAGACTACAGAATTTTTAAATTATTTTTTTCTTATCTCCCTCTACTCCCTTTTCTGTGATTACAGACTGCAGTATTCAATCTACTTTTGTTTTGTTGTTGTTTTTTGTGGGGTTTTTTGCTGGAGCTGTTTTGCTGTTTTATGCTCCCCTATCTACATTTGGGGGACTCACTCTCTACCTATATTTAACCCAAGAAGAGTCAGCAACTGCTGCCATATAGTCAAGCTATAATCACACTCTATAAAACACCAAAACCCAGGCAAGACCCAATACCAACTGCATATACCAGGGAGGCAGACAACACCTGTGAAAGTTACTCTGAATTCAGCAATAAGAAGAGTGAAAAGGGAAGCCCACATCCTGATAACATCTACTTGGAAGCAATCAGACAGCATAAAAAATACCAAAACACATACTCAATTAAGTATTAAGCCCACAGATAAACACTGAATATGTAAAAGAAGCAAAAGCAGATGTCCATATCAGCACATGTCCAGAAACAAGATCAAATGTCTCAGACAAATGACCTAGAGGTAGACCTGGACTCCATTCTGGAAGGAGGACAGGCCTTGGAAATGCCTGAGAAGGAATTTAGAAAAATGATTATAAAATGTTTCAAAACACTTTACAATGGA
>NW_006408597.1:3291046-3292117 GCF_000296735.1 Chrysochloris asiatica
GTCAGATTAAGCTCGGATCACTCAGCTGAAACCATGCAAGAAAGAAGGCAATGGGGAGACGTATATAAAACATTGAAAGAAAAAAAATTGCCAACCAAGAATCCTTTACCCAGCAAAACTATCAATCAAATACGATGATGGTGTAATCAAAACATTCTAGGATAAACAGAAGCTAAGGGGTATTGCCAAAGCCAACCCTGCACTACAATACATCCTAAAGGGAGTTCTGTGGACTGAAAACCAACAAGAACAGACATCAACCAGAGATTGGCATACATGGCAGCACCTCCCAGAATTAAATCAACAGAAGGAAGAGTCGAGAAAAGAACAAAACTATAAGAACAAACTCAGAGAATCTGGGAGGTTAGTCTAGATCAAAACAATTACAATGTAAAAGAAGGTAAACACGTAGGAACAGAGATCCAGATGGTGAGAAGTTCAGGTAGATTACAGGATAAAATAGACTGCACTAAATGGAGAAAAAAGTTAATGGACTATAAGGCAACATCGAAGAAAATTAACACTTCACAACATACCAAGAAAATGAAAATCCAAGAAGAACATGGAAACATTACAACTATGAGGAAACTCACAAGGAAGAACACAAAAAGCATGAACTCAACAAAGGAAAACACACAGAACAAAGAAAGCAGCAACATCACAAAAAAACAAACAATGGTAGCAATTAATCCATTGCCAATCATAATTACACTGAATGTAAACAGATTAAATGCACCTGTTAAAGAGATGGAGAGGGGCAGAATGGATAAGAAAACAAGATCCTTCAATATGCTATCTGCAAGAGACACATCTCACACACAGAGAAAAGAAACAGATTAAAAGTCAAAGCATGGAAAAAAATATACCAAGCTAATTGCAATAAAAAACGAACAGGAGTGGCAGTACTAATCCCTGATACAGTAAACTTTAAGGCAAAACCCAGCATAATAGATAAATACGAACATTATCTCATGATTGAAGGGACAATTGAACAAGATGACATAGCCATAATAAATATCTATGCTCCCAATGAAAGAGCTCCAAAATATATAAAGCAAACTCTAATAGATT
>NW_006408597.1:3300133-3321869 GCF_000296735.1 Chrysochloris asiatica
GGCTGTCTTTTGAATCTTGGTTTCCTTTGCATACCATTATAAAATAGACACTTGAGGGGGAGAGAAAGGAATAGCCAGAAATATCACCATAGAAAACTTTTAAGTCCATCTTCTGCCTATAACTGATTGGAAAATCTAAAATGGGGCTACAATGTGCCCAGTGAAGGAGGCTTCCTGTGGAGCTTCTGCATTACATAAGACCATAGGTGGAATCCTGAACAGCACCTAGAATCTTCTGAGGTGGGAAATTTCCACTTGAAAGGACTAGCAGACCAGTCTGGAGCGGCTAGAACAAAAGATACTTCTTGAAAGAAAGGCCAACAGGAAAAATACAAAACAATAACGGCAGTCCGACTGATTACTACAAGAACAAGCAAGTTGGTTGCCCACAAGTCATCAAGGCAAGTGGTCGGGTCCCCTCAGGGCGAACCCCCTTCCAAGACTAAGACTCAACGGGAATACACAAACAGACATGAGCTCTGATTGGTGACCACGTTCATCACCGATAAGGGGAAGTGAGGGAAAACAGCAAGGAAGCTGTGAGCTAAGCCCTACAACGTTCAATAGACTCCTGTGAACCCGGGTGGAGACCTGGTTGGCCTGCAGTGTGGCAAGACCTGTGGCAAGACCTGGGACTCTTTGGCCCAGAGTCAGTGATATAACCACAGAAGACTAGAGTGGAGAGTGAAGCGTCCAGCTGATAAGAAGAGAGGGCACATGCACAAAAACACCCACACTTGCAGATAATACCCACTTGACCTGGCTTCAATGACTGGATGATCAGAGCTCAACCAGAAGAAGAAAAAAGAGGAAAAAAAGAGTAATCTGATACAATTTGATGAACTTGACCTACACTTGTGGAAGCAATAGCTCAAAAAGGGGAACAAATCTTAACAGTGAGGATCATTCCCATCCCCTCCACAGAGTAGACAGGAATGGGCAACTTGGACATTGGCTACCCAAAGTGGGGGGCTACAAAGGCAAGAAGTGACTGCCTTACAAGCTTTCAAGAGGGAGCCTAGATCCAGAGGGTGTAGAGGAAGGAAGAATGTCCACTGAGCAGAGTAGTATCTAATCTGTCTGGGTGGGACTGATGAAATTAGATGTGGATAGGTCTCTTGTCATACAATTGTGACTAATTATTATCAGGACTGATTGTGAGGGTTGGAAATGTAAAGGTAGACATTTTGTAGCAAGGAAGGGAGTGATTAACTTTTCAGTCTAGGAGCAGAGGTCCCTGGGACCAACAAGAGAGAAGAGCAGAGAGCGGGACACTATCCAGAGAAGCAGTGATGCCAAAGATGGAGGCAGAGACTATGACGTGGAGAGATGGAGCAGCTGGGGACTTTAGACCCAGAGAGGGAGAGGGGCTGTGTGCTGAGGACTGGGGGGCAGGCTTGCAGGGTATATACCCTTTGGTTTGTTGATGATGCATGGAGGGGATTGTAACCATGGCAATGAAACAATATACGATAGGATGAATGTAAAGCTAATGTTCTCCCATGTAAGTAAGCTACCACATAATTCACAATAAAACATTAAAAAACAAAACAGAGACTAGAAGCAAATACTGTTCAGTGAGGATGCATGGAGGGGACTGTAATCATTGCAATGAAACAAAATATGATAGGATGAGTGCAAAATCCATATAAAGTATCACTCAATTCACAATAAAAACTTTAAAATAAAGAGGGAAATACTGAAGGTTACAGAGATGACTCTCTGAAGTATTTCTGCTCAGTGAGAAAAGTCAGACAGAAGACATACTGTATGATTCTATTTCTATGAAATAGCCCCAAAAGGCAAACCCAGAGAGTCAGAAAATTGATTAGGGGTTGCCAGGGGCTGGGACTGGGGCAGGAGGCTTCTTCTGAGGTGATGAGAATGTTCGCAAATCACACTGTGGTGGTGGGAGCACCGCTCTGTAAACACACGGAAACTGAATTGTCGACTTAAAATGAGTGAATTACAGGGTCTGTCAATCATACCTCAATAAAAACTGTTTAAAAGGAGAGCCCTGAGGTATCTTTATAGTGAATGTTTAGTATTTGTAAGTACTAGAATACATCTAAAGCGTGAAAAGTAGATGGACTCCCACCAGACACGGCCTCCAGCTGTTTAGTGATAGCATGCATGATGACATCGTTCTCCACAATATAGCCCATGTCCTCTAACTGGTCCTTATCAAACATTATCAGGGCCTCTGAGCAGGCATCCCACACCTGGAAGAACAAAGGGAAGATTTCCATTATAATTCAAGAAATGCTGCTCCAATCAGAAACTGAATGTTGCTTTCCAGAGTGACAGAAGCAGAAAATCACTATTTGTCAGCCACACAGGCGAGAAGAGAACTCTGGGAATGCTTCTCCCTCCCTCCTCCCACACTCAGAAAACCCGGTGAATGTGAACTACATTGTCTTAACACAAGACAGACCAAGATACCTCGCCAGAAGTACAATAAAGATAAAAAGAGGCACCTGCATTCGCCGGAAGGCTCTGTGTCTCATGTTGCAGATGTGGTCCCAGGCACCAAAACCTACAGGAAAAAGAAAAAAGGTGTCTATATCCCAGAGCAAATTCATTAGGGTCCATGTCCCTTCTGGGCTCCTGTTTGTCTTTCAATCTGCTTAAGTAAAAGGCTGTTTCAATGTTCTCCAATAACAGGAAAATACTGTCTAATATTATCCTGCTAATACTAGGAGCTAAGCTAATCTGTTGCCTAGTTCTAAACTGAAAAGCACAAACAAAGACCTGAAAGGTCAAATCATGGTAAGTGGGGAAATAAAAAAGAAAAACAAACCTATACAGTTCATCTTTTCCTTCATCATCATCTTTAACATCATGATAAAGATGCAACTTTATTAACATGAAATTACAAACTCTCTGGACAAAAAAAATCTTTAAAAAAAAAAAAGCTCTTCACGGCACTGAAAATATTCACTAATTGACAAACTACTTAAGTACCAACTAGGTACCAGATAAAATTCTAGGTTACTAGGTACAAAGTGGAACACCCAGGGCATCATTCCATCCAGATCAGTCATAGACACCGAAGTAAAACTGGAACAGACCTGAATTTGTCAAATGTGAGTGTACTGGAACAATGACTGGAATGGGAAAAATTACTGGTGAAGGTCTTGCTAAACTTGATCTCCCTCTTACAAACCACAGGCAGCATGAATACACTACTAGCAACCAAATCTCTTGACTTACATAGTCGGAAACATTGCTGCCTTGATCAAAATGGCAGATAACTGGGTGACTTTGAATCTGGTTGCTCCCCAGAGTCCGGACTGTAATCCAATTTCCTACCATCAGGCTCCTAAAAGGGCTACTCTACTTCTGAGTCCCACATTCCAGGACTCTGACCATAATTTCAGGGGTCCTCATCTTCCACTGTGCACTAGACCACCAAAGTCAGGGAGCCCTCTTCCCGACTCCCTCCCCACCACATGCTCTGAACTCCACTTGAAAAGCCACAGAAGAAGAGATTGGTTCTAAGAATAAAAATCTACTCACTACTGAGAAGAGTGGCAGATCCAGGTGAAATGGAGCTGACCCTGTTGCTGTAAGTTTCTGGCAATTTCTCCAATACTTTCTTTGGACCTGCTTCTAGCAACAGGATTTTCTTGTCATGAAAGTGAATATCATATCCTAAAAACAAACAAAAAAATCACGTTTATTCCCTCCCTTTTCCATTTGCAAGAGAAATAACAGGTTTAACTAACTCCTTGTTGTTGTTAAGTACCATCAAGTCAGTTCTAACTCACAGCAACCCTGTAGAGTTTCCAAGGAGCGGCTGGTAAGCCTGAACCGTCCATCTTGCTGTTCAAACCAACTTTGCAGTCCAGCGCGTTAACCCACCGCCCCACCAGGACTCCTAACTAACTTCTTAGGATGCACTTTTTTTACAGGGAAAATTATACGTTAAACACATGAGGAGTCCTAAACAATTTCATTTCAGTCCTTATCAGACGCCACCATTTCAGCCCGCCAACCAGAGCTTCTCCTGCAGTCCTACACAGGCCAAATGCAAAGAAGCAATTAGTGTAAAAAGACTGGCATTTAGATACCAGATATTTCCAATCTTCCAACTTCACATTTCAAAGGATCATTAAACATTACACATGTGCTAGAACAGAAAGCATTAAATATGCAAGATTCATAGTAGCTTCAAGATCAAATCAAGGTTACAGAAATTGTTGTTGTTGTTAAGTGCCTTCGAGTCAGTTCCGACCCATAGCGACCCTGTACAGGGTTTCCGAGGGTGTAAATCTTTACGGGAGTAGAAAGCTTCATCTTTCTCCCGCGGAGCGGCTGGTAGTTTCAAACCACTGACCTTAAGGTTCACAACCCGATTTGTAACCACTATGCTCTGTAAAAAAGATAACAGAGAAATACATTAATCATGTCTATAAAATCTGGTCCTAAAATATCTGTGGAGTCCTGGTATGGTGCTGTAGGATAAGCACTTGACTATTCAAACCCACCAGCAGCTCCTTGGAAACCCTATGTTGTTGTTATGTGCCATGGAGTCAGTTCTGACTCATAGCGACCCTGTACAGGGTTTCCGAGGCTATAAATCTTTATAGGAGCAGAAAGCCTCATCTTTCTCCCGTGGAACAGCTGGTAGTTTCGAACTGCTGACCCTGAGGTTCGCAGCCTGATTCGTAACCACTACGCTACAAGAGCTCCTTTGGAAACCCTATACAAGGTCCCTAATGGTTGGAACTGACCACTGGCACTTGACAACAACAAAACATCTATAGTGGGAGATCAAGTGGCCAAGGGAGCCTCCATTCTAGCTGCCTGACCACAGCACAGATGTGGAGCTGGCTGGTAGTGTGGGAAAGCTACAAGGGAAAGAAGAGAGTGTGAGGGGCAGCTGCTAAGAAATATAGCATTACCAGATAAAGACAGACTGCGGGTTTTATTCACCAAGGAGAACAGAATGAACATCCACAAACCTTCACCCTATTTCTCTTCATATTTCAGAGTCTAAATAAGAAGAGAGGCTCTATTACAACAAAGTTGTTGTTAAGTGCCATCGAATCGATTCTGACCGATAGCAACCCTGTATAGGGTTTCTGAGGATCCGTTGGTAAGCTTTAACCGCCAACCTTGCAGTCCAGCACATTCATATTTTAGAACCTAAATAAGAAGAGAGGTTCTACTACAACAAAGTAGTTAGTGTGAAACCCAAAGTGGGCTCCAGTCTAGCGGGCAGTGGGCTTCATCTTCCTGTGAGGCAGCCCTGCACTATTTTCTGCTGCAGAGAGTAGGAGGAGAGGTCCAGCTCTGCACAAGGAAGACTTTCCGGTCCATTATGCCTTCCCAAAGTCCATTCACCATCCCTCGCAACCCATCCTTCTCCTCAATCCTTCCCTCCCCTCCCCACCCTCATCTGACCCTAGGAGTCTTCAAGTGTCTGTCCTCCAGGGCAGCTCCAGTACATTCTGCCTTTTCTTAGTTATTTACAAATCTTTTTCCATCTCTAAATTCCAAGGGGACAGGAACCATTTCTTAAAGCTAAAATCCTCAGAGCAAACGAGAATTCAATGTCTGTTAGATGAGAGAGGCCGGGAAACAAACAGGAAAGAATATGATTGCCAAACACATCATAAAAATACAGCCAGGTTAAATCTTTTCTCTTTTATTCTATAGCTATTTAATGTAATATTAAAAAAAAAAAAATTCATCTAGATAAAAAATACTCAAGACTATAACTTACAAATAACAATGTGAACAAGAAGTACAAATGTCTCAAATCTGAAACATAAAATGAGTGAATAATCAATGAAACAGTTGATAAGTAAGAATCATCTGGGGAGCTAAAAGAATCACCTAGAGATCGTATCAAAATGCAGGTTCTGATTCAGTATATCTACATAGGAGTCCTGGTGTGGAGCTGTGGGCTAATGTGTCAGACTGCAAAGTCATTTGATCTGCAAGGTCGGTGGTTCAAGCTCACCAGCTGCTCCTTGGAAACTCTATACAGGGTCACTATTGGTCCGAATCAACTAGATGACACTTAACAACAACAACAACACATAGGAAAGGCAAAGCAAAGAGTTGAACCAGAATGAACCAGTTTGAAGCCCTGCAGATCTGTTGTCCATTCCTGGTGCACATCACTTAACCTTTCTGAGCTTTAACTTGCTCATTTGCCAATCTACAATCTGCCAATCTACAATTCAATTAAATAAGAATGTAACTGTTGTTGTTAAGTGCCTACCCTTTGCAACCCTGTATAGGGTTTCGAACAGCGCCACACCAAGACTCCAAGAATGTAATTAGAAAGATGTAAGTCTTATGGAAGCTGACTGCCACATCTCCTTCAGAGCAGCTGATGGTTTTGAACTACTGACCTTTTGGTGTGCAAACTAGCACTTTAACCATTGTACCATCAAGGCGCAGAGCTCCTTTCATGATCTTTGTCAGGGCAAATGAAATGTACAAAAACCTGGAGCCAGAAAACCAAAAGGGAAGGACACATACAGCATTTCTCAAGCAAAAACAACTGAAGAAAAAAATCCAAGCCTCAAATTGCAATATTGAAGGATTCTATGGGCAAAAGGTTGAATGAAACAGGAAACATCAAAAGATCAAAGGAATATGTAGAGTCGCTGTACCAAAAAGAGTTGGTCTATATTCAACCATTTCAAGAGGTAACATATCTATCCCCTCTGTACACAGGGTAGCTAGGGATGGGCAACTTAGACACAGGATACCTAAAATGAGGGGGCAATAAAGGCACGAAGTGACTAGTGTACAAGGTTTCAAGAGGGAGCTTAGTTTAAGAGTATGGAGGGAAAGAAAGAGTCCCCACTGAATAGCTGTCATCTTGTCTAGATGGGTCTGGTGAAAAGAGATGGGGATAAGATTTGTAAGATTCAATAGTGAATAATTGTTATCATGACTAATTGTGACTGTCACAATTATAAAGGTAGAAGTTTTGTAACAAAAAAAGGGGAGTGGTTAATCTTACAGTCCAGAAACAGAGGACCCTAGGACCATCAAGAGAGAAGCGCACAAGCAGAGTGCAGGACCTTATCCAGAGACACAGCAGCGCCAGAGATAGATGCAGAGATGGGGGCATGGAGAGGGGGCGCAGCTGAGGACTCTAGATTCATCAACTAAGAAGAGAAGGACTAAGAGTTAGTGGCCAGGAGCAGACTTGCAGAATGTGCCCTTTGGAGATGTAAATTATTATATATGCCTGAGTGGGTTTTTTGTTTGAAAAAAGAGGTAGCATATGATCAAAAGCCAATGGTACTGAAGGAAAAAGTCCAAGCTGCACTGAAAACATGGATAAAATAACGAGGCTCCAGACTTGATGAAACTTTTAACAATTCATCTATGTCAAGAGATATGGAAGACAGTTCGCTAGTAAATCGACAGGAAGAGCTACATATTTGTATCTATTCCAAAGAAAGGTGACCCAACGGAATGCAGAAATTGTTGAACATCATTAATACCATACAAAGAAAATTTTGCTGAAGATAACTCAAAAACGGTTGCAGCAGTACATCAACAGGGATCTGCCAGAAATTACGCTGGATTCAGAAGAGCATGTGGAACTAGGGATATCATGGCTGGTATCAGATGGAACTTGCCTGAAAGCAATTTTAAAAAGTTTACTGGTGCTTTATTGACTATATAAAGACATTCGATTGTGTGGATCATCACAAACTATGAATAACATTGTGACGAATGGATATTCCAGAGCCTTTCATTGTGAACCTGTACATAGACCAAAAGACAGTAATTCAAACAGAACAAGGGTTAATGATTTAAAACAATGGTTTTAAAACAAGAAAGGTGTGTATCATGGCTGTATCCTTTCACCATACTTATTCAATCTGTTTGCTAAGCATATAATCTGAGACGTTCAATTATATGAACAACATGACATGAGGATTGGAAGACACATTGGTGATACGCAAGTAACACAGGCTTGCTTGCTGGAAGTGAAGAGGACTTGAAATACTGATGAAGATGAAAGACTTTAGTTTCAGTATGGATGGAAACCTCAATGTAAAGAAATCAAAAATCCTAACCACTGGATTAATAAATAACATCCTTGTTGCTTGTCATTAAGTACCGTGGAGTCGATTCCGACTCATAGTGACCCTGCACAGGGTTTCCAAGACTGGAAATCTTTATGGGAGCAGAAAGCCTCATCTTTCTCCTGCGGAACAGCTGGTAGTTTTGAACTGCCGACCTTGAGGTTAGCAGCCGGATTCGTAACCACTACACTACCAGAGCTCCCTTAGTCATTAGGAAAACGCAATCAAAGCCACATGTGTTAGACTCCAATCCACTAAGGTGGCTATAACTTTTTTAACAGATAGTAATATGTGTTGGTGAAGATGTGGAGAAATTGGAGTTCTCATATGGGAATGTAAACTGGTACAGTCACTTTGAAAAATTTGGCAGTTCTTCAAAACTTTAAACAGTTACCATACTCCATTCTTAGACATATACCTGAGAGAAATTAAAACATTATGTCCACAAAACAAACCTGAACGTTAACAGTCATAGCAGATTATTTATAACAAACAAAAGTGGACACAATCCAAATGGCCATCAACTGTTGAATGGTTTAACAAATTGTGATATATCCAAACAGTGGGATATTATTCAGCCAAAAAAAAAAAAGAATGACATATTGATATATGTTATGACATAGATGAATAAAACATGAAAATATGCTAAGTGAAAGAAGTCAGACACAGGTCATATATTGCATGATCTTGTTTCTATGAAGGAATCTTGGTGTGGCGCTGTGGGTGAATGCGCTGGACTGCAATCGGTTTGAACCTCAAGGTCCGTGCTTCAAACTCACCAGGCGCTCCTAGGTTGGAACCGACTCAATGGCACTTAACATTTGTATGAAATATTTAGAATAGGCAAATGGACAGACAAGAAAAGAGACTGGTGGTTATCAGGGGCTAAGGGGAGAGGGGGTAATGGGGAGTGACTGCTGATCGTTAGTTTCTTGTGTGGGGGGGATTATGAAAATAAACCTAAAATTTACTGTGATTATGGCTGCACAAACATGACTATACTAAAACCCATTACATTGTACAATCCAAACGGGTGAACTTAATAGTATGTAAATAAATCTCAGTAATGTTTTTGTTATTTTATTTTAAACCGTGGAGCAATAGGACAAGGCCTGAGGTCTTCTGACCATTCTATAACTCGGAGCTCTCGGCCAAGTCTGTTTCCCACACGCTGGAATGACACTTAAGGCCCCTCCCGCCTTTGACCATTCCTGACCCGGAGGGACCCAATCCGCGCCCCGGGGTGCCTCTACGAAGGGCCTGGACCTCGAGATTCAGGACTCAAGTCTTCGGGCAAGCACTGCCAGATTCCCACGGTCCACCTAGCTACCTCCGCGGCCCAGCTCCCCACTACCGGTCTGGAGATGCGCTTACCCAAGGCACAGGCCATGGCGGCTCCCACCAGGCCTCCGCCCGACACCACCACATCGTACACAGTGTCCGCTGGGGCGCCGGACCACTTACGACAGGGGACCAGCGGGCCTCGGCGGGCCGTCGCACGCCCAGCTCCCCACCCGCTCATAGCGAGACGGGCTGCCATGATGCCTGGCTGACCTACGCGGGACTTCGCGTACCTCTCCTAAGGTCCTCCTCCGGAAGTGATTCCGGAGCAGAAATCTCCAATCATATGCCACCTCAACCCCAGTCTCCGAACCGGAAATAAAACTATCGAAAAGACTAGGCCAATAAGAAAACGACCCTTTGCCTCTTGTTGTTGCTAACTGCTGTCTAGACGGTTCCGACTCGTAGCTATTTTGATGTTGTTGTTAGGTGCCATCGAGTCGGTACCGATTCATAGCGACCTTCTGCAATAGCAGAATGAAACACTGCCCGATCCTGGGCCAACCTCACTATTGTTGCCACGTTTGAGCCCACTGATGCTGCCACTTTGCCAATCCATCTCGCTGCGGGTCTTCCTCTTTTTCTCTGACCCTCCTCCACTTCACCAAACATGATATCCTTCTCCAGCGACTGGTCTCTCCTGACAATCTGTCCTAAGTATGAGAGACAAAGTTTGGCCATCCTGGCCTCCAAGGAGCACTCTGGCTGCACTTTGTCCAACACAGATCTGTTTGTTCTTTTGGCAGCCCATTACACTTTCAATATTCTCCTCCAACGCTATACCTCAAAAGCATCAATTCTTCTATGGTCTTCCTTATTCACTATCCAGCTTTCGCATGCATATGAGGTAACTGAGCTCCTGGTGGGTTTGAAACTCTAATTTTGCGATTAGCAGTCCATTGCTTATCCTATGGGGGCCACACCAGGGTTCCTTGGGCAGGATTATTTCCTCACACTGAAACTGGTTTATGTCGTTGTGGTGATTTGGTGCCTTGAATCGGCGCTGACTGAACTTTGTGCCATCCTCAAAATTGTTGCTATGTTTGAGAACATTGTAGCAGCCACTGTGTCAAACCATCTCTTTGAAGGTCCCTTTTTTTCACCGAGTCTCTACCCAAGTCTGGAGGGACTGACTGGTCCCTCCTGATAACATGTCCAAAGTACGTTCGTCAGCATTTCTTCCAAAACTGAATTTTTTTTTTTCTCCTGTCAATTAATGGTATTTTTAATATTCTTCACCAACACCATAACTCAAATGCATTGATTCTTCTACGGTCTTTCTAACTCATTGCCCAACTTTCACATGAAAATTAGATGATTGAAAATACCATGCTTTTGATCAAGTGTACAGTCCTCAAAATGACATCTTTTCTTTTTAACACTTTAAAAAAAGTATTTTGCAGCAGATTAACCCAGTGCATCCACCAATCAGAGGCCAAAACTAGAATGGGGGCGGAACCTGACTCGGCGTTGCTAGCGCCTCCACCGCCGCGGTTACTGCTGCAAACCCTCAGCTGCGGTCACCCTGGCTCCGCCTGGCTGACAAGATGACTGTGGGGAGGCCTGCGGGAGCCCCCGGAGGCTCGGAATGGGGCGATCAGGTGAGGAGGGGAAGAAAAGGGGAGGAAGAAAGACTGCGCTCCAGAGATGTTTGATGTTTCCTAGGAGACCGGCAGGGGCGTGGCACTGGAGGTTATGTGGGATTAAAATAGGCTTCATTTTGGGGCCGAGAAGCAGGGTCTGACTCAGGGACAGTTTCAGATTTCAGGCTGTTCCTAGAACCATAGCAAGCGCACTCCGTTTTGGTTTATCCCTCGCAACTACCTTCTGACCAATAGTATGGTCATTGCCCGCATTTCGTAGATGAGAGAGATTAGGAAATTCTCCCCAAATCCATAGAGACAGAAAATAGATTGGTGGTTGCCTAGGACTAGGGAAGTGGGTGTTGGGGGAATTGGGAGTGCCTGCTAAAGAGTATGGATTTCTTTCTAGGATGGTGAAATTGTTCCAAAATTGATTGGGATGATGGTTGTAAATATATTAAAAACCATTGAATTGTACGATAACAATGAGCGAATTGTATGTGATGTGCTGCTGCGGGCTAATGCATTAGACTGCAAAGTCGTTTGAACTGCAAGGTCGGTAGGTGTGTGTGTGTGTTGTTGTTGTTAAATGCCATCGAGTCGGTTCCGACCCATAGCGACCCTGTATAGGGTTTCTGAGGAGCAGCCAGTGAGCTTGAACCACTGGCCTTGCAGTTCAAAGGGCTTTGCAGTTTGACGCATTAACCCACAGCGCCACACACAGCTTATATTTGTTGTTGTTGTTATGTGCCATCGAGTCGGTTCCGACCCATAGCGACCCTGTATAGGGTTTCCGAGGGTGTAAATCTTTACGGGAGTAGAAAGCCTCATCTTTCTCCCGCGGAGCAGCTGGTAGTTTCGAACTGCTGACCTTAAGGTTTGCAGCCCGAACGCTACCAGAGTTCTCTCTCTCTCTTACATATATATATATATATGGAGCTCTGGTAGCGTAGTGGTTACGAATCGGGCTGCGAACCTTAAGGTCAGCGGTTCGAAACTACCAGCTGCTCCGCGGGAGAAAGAGGAGGCTTTCTGCTCCCGTAAAGATTTACAGCCTTGGAAACACTATTCAGGGTCTCTGTGGGTCGGAACCAACTCGACAGCACTTAGCAACAACAATATATATATATATATAATGAACTTGCCCAGCCACATGCTCCTTAGTAACAGTATTCTCTCCAATGTTACCTCTGGACATTAGAGAACCCAGTAACCATCACTTAGTGTCATCTGGAGGACTCAGTGGTCACCTCCAGCTGCTCTGCCTGCTGCAGCCACTTGGCCTCTGCAACCCATCCTACCTCTCCAATGTCATTTCATGCTTCTCTGCTCCAAGCATGCTGGTCATCTTTGTACCTCTCCAAAAGCCAACTTTGTTCCTCTCTCAGAAGTCTGCCTAAAGACCTTTGCGTTTGGTGTTTCTTGAGCCCAGATCTTTCTTTCCCCAGATGTTGGCCAAGCTGGTTCCTTCTTATTCATCAGGTATCCATCCAAAATTCCTCCAAAGTGAGGAAATAAATATAAATCAGCCTGTGCCTGTGAAAGATAAACTCAGATTAAAACTGGTACAAATCAGGCGGGCAAGAAGAGCAACAGAAACAGTTACTTACTTCCAGAGTCACACCTTAGCTGCAAAATTACCAATACCCACTTGTTCTGATATTTTACCAATTGTCTGGGAGAGTGGTGGCTCTGTAGGTTAAGCCCTGGACTGCTAACCACAAGGTTGATGGTTCCAGCCCACCAGCAACTCTACTAGAGAAAGATGAGGTTTTCTACTCCTGCAAAGATTTACAGTCTTGGAAACCCTATATAGGGTCTCCATGAGTCAGAACCAACTCAACAACATTTAATAACAACAGCCAATTATTTACCCATTTCTGCTTATTTTCTCTACCTTTGGAAAAAAAATTGCTCAGTCACCCACTTATTAAATTGTCCCAACTTCTTAGCAACAATAAATCGACCAGCCCACCAATTAAAAATCAGTGCCTGTTTCCCCTAATCCTCCTTAGCATAAGTCAAGTTTACCAAACCTTCCTCCCCAGCCTTATTACTGAAAACTCCTTCATGCCCTGTGACTTTGTATCCCATCGAATGCTGCAACAAAATAAGAAACCTAGCTTTGATTATAGGCACATTCCCAATGGGCTTTATCATCAAAAGAACTTTCCAGAAAGGCTCCATCACCCTCTGTAACCTCAGTGTTTTATAGTCTTCACTGAACTTATCATCAATTTATTTATTGTCTGTCTCCCCTCACTAGACTGTTAAGATGTCATGAGAGAAGGGTCCTTGTTTGCCTTGTTCTCAGCCAAACATAACAACGTTGTATAGGGTTACTGAGAGTGGCTGGTGGGTTTGAACTGACAACCTTGAGGTTAGCAGTCCATTGTTTATCCTGTAGAGCCATATCAGTACACATGTCATTCAGTTGGTTCTGGCTCAAAGCGACTCTACATAGGGTTTCCAAATCTGTAAATCTTTATGGGAGCAGAAAGCCTCTCCTTTCTCCCTCAGAGCTGCTGGTGGCTTGGATTTACAGACCTTGTGCTTAGAAGTCCAGTGCTTATCCAACAGCACCACCAGTGTCCTAGTGCATAACAACCCTGTATAGGGCTTTCGAGGAGCGGCTAGTGGGTTTGAACCACTGACCTTGTAGTTAGCAGTCCAGGGCTTATCCTACAGTGCCACACCAGGACTCCTAGTATACATTTTGTTGTTAAGTACTGTCAAATCGGTTTCAATTCATAACAGCGTTGTATAGGGTTACTGAGAGTGGCTGGTGGGTTTGAACTGACAACCTTGAGGTTAGCAGTCCATTGTTTATCCTGTAGAGCCACATCAGTACACATTTTTTTTTTTTTAAGTTTTTATTATGAATTGAGTGAAAGTTTACAGGGCAGATCATCAGTTTTACATTCAAGAAATCATACACCTTGTTTCATTACAATCTCCCCATCTCTTTTTACCAGACCCTTCTAGACAAGATGAAAACTATTCACTGGGGACCCTATCTTCCCCCACACACTCTTAAACTAAACTCCCTCTTAACACCTTGTAAGCCAGTCACTTTGTGCCTTTATCTCCTCCTCTTTTTAGGTAGCCAATGTCAAAGTTGCTTGTCCCTATTTGCCCTGTATACAGAGGGGATAGCATTCAGTGCACATTTTGTAAAAACTTTTTATTGTGAATTGAGTGAAGGTTTACAGATAAGATCCTCAGTTTTACTTTCAACAAATCATACACTTTGTTTCATCTCAATGACTACAATCCCCTCACTGCAACAGCAGTTGTCCTGCTTCCTTGCTAGGATTCCTACTTCCAGTCCACCCACCTTCCCACCCTTTCTCAACTTTGCCCTTAGGGAAATGTTGCCCTTTTTTTTTTTTATGTTACCCTTTTGATCTTGAATGACTGACCATTCCATGTTAGTTCCTAGAACACATTTTTTTTTTTTAAATAACAAAACAAAACATTTTATTGTGCTTTAAGTGCAAATTTACATCACAAATGAGTTTTCCCAATTCATAGTTCCATACACAAAAATTCTTTGGTAACACTGCTAGCAATTCCTACAATGTGTTAGCACTCTCTCTATTTCCTGTCTGAGTTTCCCATTCCCATTTGTCCTGATTTTCCGTCCCTCCTTGTTTCCTCATCTTAGACAAATGTTGCCCTGTTAGTCTAATATAATTGATTGTTCTGAGGAGCACATTCTTTACACTGTTTGCTTCATTGTTGTTGTTGTTAAGTGCTTTCCAGTCAGTTCTGACTCATAGTGACCCTATGTAGGGTTTCCCAGTAGTGGTTAGTGAGGTTGAACTGCTCACCTTGTCTTTCAAACCAACCTTGCAGTTCAGCACACTAACTCACAGAGCCACACCAGGATGTTTGTTATTTGGCTGGAAGGAGGCCTCCAAGATTGTCTTCAGGTTTTCTCAGGACAATGCCTTAAGGGTTCCTCTAGTCTCTTGCTGACCAGTAAGTTTGGCCTTCTTTTTGGCTTTGAATTTTCTTTTATGTTTTTGGGTTTTTTAAATCATTCTAACCATAACATTCAACTGTAATTAGAGTGGTCAGTAGTGGTAGCTAGGCACCATCTAATTCACCTGGTCTCAGGGTAAAGGAGGTTGTGGTTCATGTGAGTCATTGGTCCTTTGGACTAATTGCTTCCTTGAGTTTTCTTTTTTCTTTGTTCCCCTATCTTCCAAATGATAAGAGACCAATGGTTGCTTCTTAGCCTAGTACACATTTTGTTGTTGTGAAGTGCTATTGAGTCGGTTCCAACCCATAGCGACCCTGTATAAGGTTTCCGAGGAGCAGCTGGTGAGCTTGAACCGCCGACTTTGAAGTTCAGATGGCTTTGCAGTCTGGCACATTAACACCAGGACTCCATTCGACTCATTGTGACCCTGTATAGGGTTTCTGAGAGCAGCTGATGGATTTGAACTTCAGAGCTTGGGTTTAGCAGTCCATTGCTTATCTTACAGTGCCACTCTAGGATCCGAGTACACATTAGATACCTAGTAAGTATTTATTTTCTGAATGAATGAGTAAAAGCTAAAATATTGTTCTCTCAGCCAACCCATACTGTCTGTCCTGTGTATCACCCATTCATAGTGACAGAGTGGAAATTAGCTAGACTATGAGAAAACAGGTGCCGACAAGCAGCAGGAAAAGGCGGATGGTCAATGAGCAAGTAACATCAAGAAGCACAGGCCCAGCGTGGCCAAGATCAGGGTAGGGATTCTGGAGTGTGTGCGTGCGTGAGGCAGAGCAGGCGCTCTGTAAATGCTTACTTAGTGCATGGAGTAGGGAACCAACTTCATTTAGCTCCTGGCCCCTCTCTGCACTCTCTCCCTGTAACTAAGAACACCTCGAAATACCAAGTTGTGAAATTTCTTTTGAGCAAGGAACGCATACATCTTACTTTTCTTTGTTTTGCCCAGTCCCTAACAGCCACAGGTTTATTCAAAGTGAGATTAATATTTGTTTTGAATTAATTTGAAATGATAGTGTGACCCAGAGTCTACTACTATTTCATTTTAGATATTTCCTCCCAAATCCTCTTCAGACACAGAAGCAGAAGAGGAGTTGTCTGAGGACGTATTGGTCTTGCCCAGGGCTGGCAAGCTTGATGAGTTCCTTAGCCCAGATGAGGAGACAGAGTCTACTTCTGACTCAGCTGGGAGCTTTTACAAGAGCCTAGAGGTACTCACCGAAGAAGGCAGGCACTGCCTGCTGCAATCCCTTTATCAGTCAGACTCAGACAGTGATGGGAAGCTCTCTGAAGAGAATGGGAACCTGGAGAGTGTCTTTCAAGACAAGGGCAGGGAGAAGCCACAGGTCTGGAGTCGCCAGTCTCTGAGGTAAGTGACTGTGTTACAACAGCTATTCCACAACTCGAGGCAAGTCATGTCCTGTTTCTGAGCCTCAGCTTCCTCCCCAAAGCCAAGATCACTTCTTCAAGTGACCACTTACCCAGCAGGGGAACCCTTAGTCACCAGAAGCACTGGAACTGATTAAAGGATGCCTTTCTCAAACACACTACCACCCCAGGGCTATAAAGGCTGGTACCCGCTCCCATTATTGTGTATCTGCCTTGGCCTGCCATTCACTGCTGTGTGCGTGTATGTGTGTGTGTCTTGAATATTTATGTTCTCCTTCCAGTAATCCTGCGGTGCTGGTGATAGTTATGTGCCACCAAGTCAATTCTGGCTCATAGCAACCCTGTAGAGGATTTCCTAAGCAGTAATCTTTATGGGAGCAGAAAGCCTTCATCTTTCTCCCGCAGAGCAGCTGGGAGATTTAAACTGCTAACCTTGTGGCTAGCAGCACAACTCATAGTCCGTTACATTACCAAGGCTCCTTAATCATTCTGTAACTGGATATTATTTTTGTCTTCCTACAGATGAGGACATTAAGACTTTTTTAAGGGCACACAACTGTTAATTGCTTGAAGCAAGATTTGAACTTAAGTCTGTCTGACTCTAGGAGCCCTGGTGTAGCATAGTGAATGTGAGCTGGGTTGCTAACTGCAAGGTCAGCAGTTTGAATCTACCAGCTGCTCCTGTCAAGATTGACAACCTCGGAAACCCTATACAAGCTCGCTATGAGTCGGACCAGACTCAATGGCATACCAGCAGCACCACTGGTCTGATTCTAGGGCCCGGCTTTTGTTCCCCCGCACTGTTCTGTCTTGCAGATGACAATATGTGAGTGTCTAATGGCAATGTCTAGACCAAGTCTGGGAGAAGACTTCCCACTAAGCTGTTGGGTAGCTGTGTGACCTGCTGGGAAGGGAAGACTGGGGAGGAGTGGGAAGGAGGACCCAGATCAGCTTTCTTCCCCCAGGTATGGCTCCACAAGGCGCTGCAGTTCCTTGAGCAGCCTCCCCTCAGACAGTCCCAGGGATCAGCCTAGCCCGCCCCGTGTCTCTGGACCCTCCTCCCAGCACAGAAGCATCAGCAGCTGGGCCTCGTCCATCACTGTCCCCCAGCCATTCCACATGACTTTGCGTGAGGCTCGAAAGAAAGCCCAGAGGCTGGCCTCCCTCCCCTCCTTTGAGCATGTGAGACAGCAGGCCCAGAGGCAGGGCCAGGAGGAGGCCGAATGCCATCGCCAGTTCCAGGCACAGCCTGTGCCTGCACACGTCTACCTACCCCTCTATCAAGAGATCCTGGAGCGCAGCGAGGCACGCAGGCGGGCTGGAGTCCAGCAGAGGAAGGAGCTGCTCCTCTCTTCCCTGAAGCCCTTCAGCTTCCTGGCAAAGGAGGAGCAACGAAAGGAAGCTGCGAGACAGAGGGACTTGGCCGCCACAGTTCTGACCAAGGTGCCCAAGCAGAAAGCCACCAAGAAGATCCCCAAGTCTATTCTGGAGCCAGCCCTCGGGGACAAACTCCAGGGTATGGACATCCTTGCCACCTCCTAGGGGTACTGAAAGGACTTTGGGGATTCATCTGGGGCTCAAGAGGTCAGACAGGCTTGGAAATGACCTGTCCAGGTGGACCCACCAGAGGCTGCACAGGACAGCTCAGTGACAACCATGGGGTGGGGGCGGGAGGTCCTTCTCTGTAACAGAACACTGTCAGGAGTGGAGGAGAAGAGGTCCTACCAGATGGAGCCCAAGGCTCATCCTGTTGGCCTTTCTCTCAGTCACCCTGCTGAGAAGATATGAAGTCTCTACACAGGGGCAAGAGCAGAGAACCAATGAAACAGCCAAAGACCAGCCTAGACCAGTGTTGTTACTTACTAGCCAACAGCCCTGGAAAAATTCTCCCAACACTCCCTCATTCTAGTGAGGCAATGCCAGTCACTAAAATCACTGGAGGGATGATGATTTACCCATTGCAGGAAGTGTCACTCTGGATAAGGGACTAGTCTTTCGTTGTTCACTCAGCAACATGCGTCACCAACCAGGCACCTTTCAATGGTGAATAAACAGACATGGAGTTTGTAGACATGAGGAAGACAGACAATAATTACAAATATGATGAATCCTTTGTAGTGATAAAAAGGGAAAGTTATCTAGTGTCTTAGCGAGTGCCTCTGTAGAAGAAATACCACAAGGGGGGGCTTTTTTTTTTTTAATGTTTTACTGTGAATTATGTAATAGTTTACACGGGAAAACAGTATTACATTCAGTCTATCTCGTTTTATTGCCATGGTTACAATCCCCTCCATGCATCATCAACCAATCAAAGGGTATATACCCTGCAAGCCTGCCCCTGGTTGTCAGCACACAACCCCTCTCCTTCTCTGGGTCTAAAGTCCCCAGCTGCTCCATCTCAAGGGGTGGCTTTAACAAAGAGAAATTTATCTTCTCACAGTTTAGCAAGCTGGAAGTCCAAATTCAGGGTACCAACTTTAGAGGAAGGCTTTTTCTCTCTCCTTCTGAGGGAGTCTTCATTTGGCATGACATCGATCTCCCCCATCTCTGCTGGCTTGCTGGCTTAATCTGCTCTTTTATATTTCAGAAGAGATGGATTAATCTGCACTAATACTGCCTAATTAAATAACAAAGGAAACACATTCTCAGTTGGGATTATAGCCACTATATGGGTTAGGATTCACAGCACAGATTTTTGGGAGACACAATTCAATCCACAACAGGACCATATGGAGTATATGCCAGGGGGCCTAACTAGTCTGTTTTGTGAGTTGGGAGACATTGGGGAAGGCCCCCAGAGACAATGAGCATCGGGACGGGACCCTGAAGGCTGAGCTGTGGTTGATTTCATGAAGAGAGAGGAGGGATATATGAGTCAGAGATGGATACACCAAGAGAAGCAGAGCATAGTCCAAAGATAGAAAAGTAAAGGGGAGGGAGAAAAGGCCACGGGGAGAGAGAAGAAGACAAGTGGGGAATGAGAGGCAGACAACGGTCAGACCTGGAAGACCTTAAGGGCCATGTCCTGGAATTTGAACTTCATCCCAAGGGCCCTAGAGGAATTCTTAAAAGGTTTTAGGTAGGGTGGCTCATGATCAGATATGCATTTCAGTAGGATTAATCTAGTTGCTGTGAAGAAAATTAAAGGGTGGGGTGAGCCAAATGGAAGGGATGTTAATCTTACAGGCCAATTCAGTAATCCAGTTGAGAAATTCTGTTAGTATCAGGGACAAAGGAAAAACAATGGACTGGTGAGAAGTTAAAATGGAGGAGATCACAAAACTCGGGACTGATTCCCTGGGAACGGGAGTCAAGGGTGATTTGGAAAATAGGCTTGGCATTGTGTGGCTGGATAGCCTTCCTCAGATGCTGAAAGATGTGGAAACCTGGTGGGGTCAGGAGACAGGCCCACTTCCAGCTCAGTGGGTGGGAGTGGTAGTTGCTTTGGCAACACACTTAGCACGCAGGCCAAATTTAAATTTAAAGTAGACTGATTTGTACAGTGCTTGTCATTTTCTGTGGTGTAAATATGCCCACTGTGGTCAGTTTCAAGCTTTCCACATGATGTCAGCGGACACCAAATTCCTAAAAAAAATGAACAGCGGTCTACAGCACACTACTGCCAGTGTTTAAAAGGGAGAAAGTTCTCTAGACCTTTTATCATATGAGGTTTGGTCCCTCCTCACTCTTCACAACCCCAACTTTTTCTCTACAGAAGCTGAGCTCTTCAGGAAAATCCGCATCCAGATGAGGGCCTTGGACATGCTCCGGATGGCCTCCTCCCCGATCCCCTCCTCTAGTAGCCGGGTGGACCCACAGTCTCGAACAGCCACCCGAACCCGGGAAGAGAAGCTGGGGTTTCTGCAGACTAACTTTGAATTCCAGCCTCGGGTGAATCCTACTGTCCCTGACTATGAGGGCCTTTATAAGGCCTTCCAGAGAAGAGCTGCCAAGAGACGGGAAACCAGAGAGGGGACGCACAACAAGCCCTTCTTGCTGAGAACGGCCAACCTGCGTCACACTCAGCGGCCTGGCAATACAGACACCACTGGAGGGAGGAGGGTGAGAACCCAGGCAGTCATAGGAGGGAGGGTCAGGGCCTGAGTCCTAAAATACAGGGAGGGGCCCAGGTCTCAATGTTAATTGAAAAAACTGTCATGAGAAGTAAGTCAGAACTGACTGAATGGCCCTAAGCAATACTGTTTAAAAATTCCTGGCCACAAGAACACTTCCTTTCCTTCCTTCTATAAAGAGATTTGCAGAAATTAGTCTAAGTAGGTCTAGAAGGCAGGGAGTTGAGATCAGTTGCTTTTATGTTCTTGTATTAATGCCGAAAGAACTCTACTTATTTGACTAAAAACTTTAGGATTAACATCAAAGTCTTGGCGTGGTGAGCCCTGGTGACACAGGGGTTAAAGCACTCGGCTGCTAATATAAAGGTAAGAGGTTCAAACCCACCAGGAGCTCCAAGGAGAAAGATGTGGCTGTGTGTTTCCATAAAGTTTAACAGCCTTCGGAAGCCTATGGGGTGGTTCTCTCTGTCCTATAGGACCGCTCTGAGCAGCAATCAATTTGACAGCAGTGGGTTTGGCTTGGTTTTCTTGGCATGGTTACTAAACTTAAGATCGCATTATCCTTGCTTTATTCCCAGGGGGGAAATGAAGTTTCTCAGTCTGACTAACTTTCGCTGAAACTGAATTCTGGTGGGGACAGAAACGTATCACACATCCATCCCACCAATGCCAGCCTTTGTGTCTTCTAGGACTCCCCACAGCCAGCCAGCCCTCCGCTGCCAAGGAGTCGTTCTCTGAGTGGTCTTGCTTCCCTCTCTGCCAACACCCTTCCTGTGCACATCACAGACGCCACCAGGAAGAGGGAGTCTGCAGTCAGGTGAGTAGCCAGGTCACACAGCAGACTCAAAATGCTCTGATTTCAACCCAAATGCTGGAGACCATCCTGCTGCCAAGCCCCCTCTCCTGCTATCAGACGTCAGGGGGCAGAGGAAGTTCTCTGGACAGGAATCCATGTGGCCTCCACAACTAGCGCTGATGAAGACCTGCCGTGGGTCAGCAGCACGTCCCAGGGCCAGGCACAATGTTAAGGCTGCAGAAACCTTATGGAACCGGAAGTTAATATCTAGTTTGAAATGCAGAAAAGCATGCTAACATTTATGGTATTCTGTAAGTAGGGCAGTGATGTGGAAACTGGGGCAAGAAAGTCTCAAGAATCTTGGAAATATAAATGTCTAAGGTGAAGCCTCTGCTATTCATAAGGTTTTCAGTGACTAAATATTCGAAAGTAGTTTGTCACTCTTTCTTCCTAGTCTGTCTTTGTCTGGAAGCTCATCTGAA
>NW_006408597.1:3322354-3345227 GCF_000296735.1 Chrysochloris asiatica
AAAGAACAGATTGCATTAGGCAAATCTGCTGCACAAGACCTTTTTAAAGTGTTGAAGAGCAAAGATGTCAGCTTGAGGACTAAGGTGTGCCTGAACCAAGCCATGGTATTTTCAATAACTTCATATGCATGTGAAAGCTGGACAGTGAATAAGGAAGACTGTAGAAGAATTGATGCTTTTGAATTGTGGTGTTGGAGGAGAATATTTAAAGTGCCATGGGCTGCCAAAAGAACCAACAGATCTGTTTTGGAAGAAGTGCAGCCAAAGTGCTCCCTGGAGGCCAAGATGGCCAAACTTCGTCTATCATACTTCGGACATATTGTCAGAAGGGACTAGTCACTGGAGAAGGATATCATGTTTGGTAAGGTGGAGGGTCAGAGGAAGAAAGGAAGATCCCCAACGAGATGGATTGGCCAAGTGGCAGCATCCATGGACTCAAGCGTGGCAACAGTAGTGAGGTTGGGCCAGGATCAGACAGTGTTTCGTTCTGCTGTGCATAAGGTCACTATAGGTCGGTACCGACTCAATGGCACCTAACAACAACAAGAACAAGGTGAAGCCTGGAGTCATGGTGGCTCTATAGGGTACGCGCTGGACTGCCAACCATAAGGTTGGTGGTTTGATCCCACCAGCCACGCCATGGGAGCAAGATGAGGCTTTCTGCTCCCACACAGATTTATAGCTTTGGAAACACTATATATGATCTCTTTAAGTCCAAACCGACTCCAACATCAATAGTAACAACAAGGTAAAACCTGAAGAATGAGGAAGACTTAGCCTCAAAGACAGGAGAGAGAGTTCCAGGCAGAGAACCACATTAGTAAAGGCACGTGGATAGTAGAGGGAGGTCGCCAGGAGCCCTAAGACTTAAGAGAAACATGATGGCAGTGGCTGATCCTGCCACAAAGGATAACGAGACATTCAATGCCCAGTTTGAGATCCTCTGAGATTCATCTAGGGAGCTATTAGAGTTAGCTGGGAAGCAGGAGCCTCTTTGTTTTAAACTTTTTGGAGAGCTTGATTATGGTATGTCTCTGTGATTTTCTTTTGGGGTCTGTCCTCCTTAGGGTTCGTTCAGCTTCTTGAATGTTTATCTTCTCATCCTCCAAGATGTTAGGAAAATTTTCTTCCAGAAGCTCTTCAACTATCTCTTCTGTGGACTTCTGTGATTCTTCCTGTTCCGAAATGCCAATAATTCTTAAGGTATTCCTCTTCATGTTATCCAGCATGAATCTTAGATGCTCTTCAGATTTTTCAATCCTTTTTTCTGCTTTTAGCAGTATTGAGAGATTTGTCTTCCAGATTGCTGGCTCTGACTTCCATATTTTCAATTTTACTCCTTTGCCCTTTCAGTGTATTGTCCACTTCTGATATTTTATTATTAATCATCTGGACTTCTTTTTGCAGGTTTTGAATGGTTTCCAATGCCATATCTATCTTGTTTGATTGCTCCTGTAGCACTTTCCTGACTTCTTATTTTCCTCCACCCCTTTTCAGAGCATTTGAATTTGTTTCCATATCATTCTTCTGAATTCCTTCTCAGGCAGATCCAGTGCCTGCTCTTCTACTGGAAAGTCTGTGTCTACTTCCAGCTCATTTGTCTCAGTTACTTTTTTCTGTTTTGGACATGTGTTGAGATCTTTGTGTTTTCTTGGAAATTTTCAGTAGTTATGTGGGTTTTTAATGCTTAAATGGATGTATGTTGCTTTGTTGTTAAGCTTACTGAGTGTCTCCTGGTGGATATGATCTGGAGATAGGCTTCCCTTTTCATGTATAATGCCTAGCAGCTGGTATTGGCTCTTGTCCAGATGATGGGGTATTAAAGGGTATGCTTGTAGCTTGGCTATATGAGCACAGTTGCTGTCTCTTCTTGGGTAAGGTAGGGGGAGAAAGCTCCAACCCCTGGGAAGAGAGTGAGACCAAAAGGACCAAAGACAGAAACAATATAAAAGCAGAGACAGAAACCACCCATCAAAAACAGAAGTAAAATCGTGATAGACTGTCCAGTGACCTTTGCTGTGCAGGCAGGGATAAAGGGTCCCGTCCAGGTCAACTTTGGGGCTGGATCCCACAGTTAAACATCACAAGAAGCAGCCTATGGGTTTCCTCTCTGTACTGTGGGGAAACTGTGGGTGCAATGCTGGACCCTTTTGGGGGTGTGCTCACACCCACCTGAAGGCGTCTGGGCTGGGCAGTGAGGGCGCGATCAGAGTAAAGAGGAAAGATACATGAAAAATGAAAGATGAAAAATCGGTCACACCTCTCCCTCTAGACACACAGCTCCACAGCCCTGGGTCACTGCCTCCCTACAAATGAATTTAGAGTCTAAGGGATACTTCCTCCTTTCTCAAATTTCATAGTTAGAGCAATTAAATTAAGGGGTCCCCATAAGCTCAGCCTATGAGCAGTAGGCTGGCCCATTTCTAGAGGTTGCCCACATCTGCCTTCCAGCAACAGAAAATGACATATTGGCCTTTGAAACTTTCATGTCATCCTTCCTAACTTGTCCATTTGAGTGTTAATATCTACATGCACAGCTAGATTGTTTTTTCCTTCAGTGGAACTCTCTGTAGTACCTTGTGGGATATTTATACACACTTTCTAAGTGCTATAAGTTGACCCCAACTTGTTTGCACTGAAGGCTCCATTGCCAGTGCTCTTTGGAAAGTAGATTTGTTTTCTCAAAGGACCATGAACCATGACACCTTCCAGCCCACCATTTATAGTCCTCTAGTCAAGGGCAGGGAGTTGTGGTGTGGCACTGTGGGCTAATGAATGCGTCAGACTGCAAAGTCGTTTGAACTACAAGGTTGGTGGTTCAAGCTCACCAGTTGCTCCTTGGAAACCCTATACATGGTCCGAATTGACTTGATGGCACTTAACAACAACAGTCAAGGGTAGGGAGTCCTAGTGTGGTGCTGTGGGTTAATGCACCAGACTGCAAAGCCATTTGAACTACAAGGTTGGTGGTTCAAGCTCACCAGCTGCTCCTCAAAAACTCTATACAGGGTAGCTATGGGTCAGAACCAACTTGACAGCACTTCACAACAACAACAGTCATGGGCAGAAGGAGCTCTGGTAGCATAGTGGTTACAAATTGGGCTGCTAACCCCAGGGTCAGCAGTTTGAAACTGACCGCTGTTCCACGGGAGAAAGATGAGGCTTTCTGCTCCCATAAAGATTTACAGCCTTGGAAACCCTGTACAGGGTCGCTATGAGTCGGAACCGACTCCACGGCATATAACCACCACCACCACTCAAGGGCAGAGACTTGAATGTAGGAGATCCTGGCTTAACCCTGGCATTCCCCTGACATGCAAGTGATTTATCCTCTGAACTTCAATCTCATCAATAAACAAGGGGCTCAGAGTCCTTTCCTCACAGGGCAAGTAAAGGGATTAGATAAGACAAAAGTATATAAATCCTGGTGTGGCGCTATGGGATAAACACTGCAAGGTTGGCAGTTCAAACCTACCAACCATTCCTTGGAAATCCTATACAGGGTCACTGAAGTTGGAACTGACTTGATGGCACCTAACAACAGCAACAGTGTGAATTTGTTTTCCTGATTGGCAAGCAGTCTGGCCAAGACTTACTTGAGTATTTGGCTAGCCAAGTAAGGATAGTTTAACTCACATATTTTCCAGTTTAATGAACAAACTTCTGAGGTAGGTAAGAAATGGAGTGCATAGTGCTGGTAAAGTCTTCATCCGTCAGTACACTGAAACCAAGAATCTCATTTGAAATGCCAGCTATGGTAAATTAGCTACCCATTCATAGAAACCACCAACTTTGTTTTGAAATGTTTATACCAAAGCTGATCATCTGTATCCTTTTGCTTCCTCCTCTTTAGAAGTTCACTTGAAAAAAGGGACAAAGCAGATGAGAGTATTCAGTGGTTGGAAATGCACAAGAAGAAGTGCCAAGCAATGTCTAAATCCGTGACCTTGCGTTCAAAAGCCTTGGATCCACATAAAAGTCTGGAGGAAGTGTTCAAAGCAAAGCTGAAAGAAAACCGGTCAGTGACCTCCATGTATTAAAGGGGTGTCTGTTTTGGGAGTCAACAGATCATTGGCCTTGAAAACAGCAAAATGGAGTTATTAGGGTAGGCACCTATACCAGGTACAGTTAGGAATTTACAGTACACATGGGCGTTAACTCAGCTTAAGTGGAATGAAAGGCACTCTGGATTGGAAAATGACAGTATTCTTTCTAGAAATCTTGTTAATTCCAGGAATAATGACCGCAAGAGAGCAAAAGAATATAAGAAAGAATTGGAGGAAATGAAAAAGAGAATACAAACAAGGCCCTATCTCTTCGAACAAGTTACCAAGGTAAAACAAAACCATCATTCATTTTCTTTCTTTCTTGGTTGAAAGGGCCCTTAGAAGTTAGGAAGCAATTTTAAGATTTTAAAATTGCTTTAAAAGCAATTTTAAGTATTGAATATTTCCTTCAGACTCCTATTTTAAATTGGTCCTGTTTTATTGCTACCATCTTCCCCCGTTAAAGCAGTGCAGTGGGGAATGTTGCTTGGACAGATTTCATCTAAGTCTGAACCTCAATGGCATCTATAATGGGATATTTCACATTTGAGGGTTTTCCTTATAGTCTAGTTTTCAGTATGAATCAGACTGGGAGCAAGATTCCCAAGATGCAGTGAGTTTGGCTGTGTTTTTAAGACTATCTTTCACTTCCTAATGTGACTGACATGATCTGGAGCCAAGGTTCATAGTGCTGGGAACACAACTTCCCCCCAATGGTGCAGGGCCCCTGCACTTCCCCAGTCTATAGAGCAGGGGCACATAGTCATTGAAGGATTAGAGGCATTCCATAAACTCTTTCCAGACTAAGTTGTTTTTCAGACAATAACAATTTTTAAATTGTCTCCGAAAACATTTGGACTCAGCTGAGGTCTCCCAAAGAGCTACTAGAACAGCCCAGAAAGGCCTCCATGCAGCAGCTTTGGACTCCAATAGCATATATGGATCCCTCGCCTCTCCCACACTTCAGACAACATTGGGGACCCCCTAGTAATCAATTGCTGGGCACTAGCTAGCCATACATCCACCCTGTAGTCAGTGCAGTATCTAGGCATTTCCTGGGTCCACTCCATCCTGTGCATCCAAGTTCACGCAGGTACTTGTACACTGGGCTCTTAGATTTACTTAACAACTTGTATGGTTATAAATTTCTCATACTAACCTTTCCTCTTTGTTCGTTTCAAGAAAGCGCAGTTTCAAATCTCAACAGATCTTTCACCATTGCAGGAAGAATACAAAGTACTTTAATTTTGTTCTTAATCCCCTAAATCCATACATAGACCATCTGTCCTTTTGTTAATAATGTTACGAGTACAAATTATTTTCTACTTGCTCCTGATGCTGGCTTGTTGCTTTTAAATTATAATTTTAAAGTTTTAAAATCTTAAAATATTTTTAAGTCTCTTTCTTCTGGGTCTTCCAAAACCCTAAATCCTTGCTTCTGAAAGTGTGGTTCTTGGGCCAAAACTCTTGGGGAGTGTGTTAGCAGTGGCCCCTGAGACCAACCAAATGGGCATCTTCATTCCAACAAAGTCCTCAGATGCTTCACCTGCACATTAGGTCTTGAAAACAAAGGAAGTTATTTCCATGCAGACCTGTGCTCAGCAAAAATGGTTGCACTGAAGGGCTGGGGAGGGTGGGGCAAGCGGAGCAATCATGAGGGGATACTGATGAAGCTCACTTTAGAATAATCAGGAAATCCCTAAAACAGCTACAGCAGATTCTCATCCCACAGGACCTTGCCAGGAAAGCAGCAGAGCAGCGATATCGAGACACCCTGAAGCAGGCTGGGTTGGATGAAGACTTTGTGAGGAGCCAGGGTCAAAGCACCGGAGCCAAAGAAAGGCAGGAGTCAGGAGTCACTGATCCCTACAGGTCGTGAGATGCTACCGTTCTGCAGCTAACTCACCAGGCTCAGTAATACCAAGGGGAAAACCCTCTAAACCTGTCACTGAGTTGATGCCAACTCATAGCTATCCTGTTTAAGGTTTCTGAAACTGTAAACCTTTCTACCGCGGAGAGGCTAGTGGGTTTGAACTGCTGACTTTATGGTTAGCAGTCCAGTGCTAATCCTATAGCACCACCAGGAGATCCCTTTAGAACAGCCATATTTTGAAGTCACAAACCTGTGTTTATATACTAATCCAGAGATGTCCAAGGTAAACACTTGAACTTGGAGAGTAGTTCAGTTGTGAGTAAAATATCATCAGTGTATGTCTTAGGTTTTTGGTTGTGAAGTGCTGTTGAGTCAGTTCCATCTCATAGTGATCCTCCTGTACAGGATTTGGTATCTAAGGACCGGCTGGTGGGTTTGAACTGTGGATATCATGGTTAGCATTCCAGTGTTTACCTTAAAGCGCTATACCAGTACCAGGTCTCCTTTGAAACAGATAATATTTCAGTTCCACTGCCCTGAGTCAAAAGTATTTCACTTCTGATGAAACACCATGCATATTTTGACTTTCTGTAAAATGGTAACTACATTTTCTAGAACTCCTTAAAAGCCATTCAGTAGTAAGTAGGACCTCTTCCATGACACTGTGTAAGTCAAGTTTGGTTTGTTTCTTAAATCATATTGACCCCTGCTGAGTTCTATCCTGTCTGGAAATGTCCCTTTATGCCCTATATAAAATAATGAAAATATTATTGGAGACCTTATATAATGCTTTCTTTAATCTAAACCTTTTTCTTTTATAATGCTTTCATTTATTATGCAGCATCCATGAAATGACAAAACTCCAAATACGGGAGCCACAGGATTCAGAAGAATCTCTAGAACTGCCTGCAGGCCTCAAGACAGACCTGGAGGAACTTTCTTTTGGATCACTGAATAATCTCAAATCAGTTGCTTCATCAGTGCACTTATAAAACCCCTTCTGAATAATATAACTTGAAGCTGCGTTATGGCTGCTCTTGGAGAGAAGTTTGGGGAACTGAGCAAGGTTCCGGGTAGAAGAATTACAGCCCAGCATTTGGGGTTCATGCTTGGTGTCTCACACTGAGAGACTAGACAGAGACATAAATGAGTGAAGTGGGCTGGGTATAAGAGTAGGAAAAATTAGACGGCTGAGTAGAACCCTACGGAAATGCAGGCCAGTATTGTTAGACAGTCATGCTTTCAATAGAAACCAGAAATTTACATGTTGGTAACTAAGGAATCATTTAGAAATACTGTGTTGACAAAGCAGAACACATCTATAGAGAGGATTTGTAACATGGAAGACAACTTTGCAACTTTCTCAAGCTCAGAACTACTGACATTTTAGATTGGATCATTCTTTGTTGGGTGGGGTTGTCCTGTACACTTAAAGATGTTTAGCAGCATCCCTGGCCTCTACCTACTAAATACCAGTAGCACACTGCTACCCCGCACCCAATCAAGTTTTGAAACCTAAAAATGTTTTTAGTCATTGCCAAATGTCTCCTGGGTTGGGAGGCAACACTGTCCATGGTTGAGAACCACTACTCAAGCATGAAAGTAATAAAAATACCAGAAATGGCTGTGAATTCATTCAATAAAGCATAAGATGATTATGCATGTCATTAATGAATTAAGAACTTCAATTAACTTTAACTAGTCAATTCTTCCCTGTCATCTGTTTAGAATGTGTTACTTTGTGTGTGCATATGTGTGTATGTGTTGTATCTTGGGATGAAGTTCACTCTAAATAAATATAAACCTTCTCTGACTGGTATGTGATCTTTTCAGTAATAGTTAAATATGTCCTTTTACAAGAGTAAGGCTGAATATTTTCTTCATCTCTTTAAGAAAACAAATTTTGTCAAAACAAGAAGCCATAGAACTGACTGGGCTGTTTTGTTTATTTAAAGGGAAAACACTCGAAATCTCTTAATCATGTGTGTGTTGTTTTTTTTTAAAATTAAAACAAAGCAAAACAAAACCCCTCTTACCATGCTGCTTACTATGTTCCATAAATGAAAAAGCAAAGTAACCAGGTCAAGGTATATAGGACAAGACAGTAACCTCAGCCTGGGTCAAGGGAGGATTCAAGTAATTTATTTGTTTGCAGCCCAGTGGCAGAGTCTCGTACTCAGGTTGCTGATGGGAGAAGATCACAGTAGAACTGACATTTACTCCCTTCTGCAAAGCAACAAGGCATCGTGAACGCTCACCTCTCCTGGTCAAGTTTTATGGTTAACGGCAGGACTGAGTTTATCCATGTGAAAAGACAGCTGAGTCTGGGACGGAAACTCTTCAAAGGAAAACTGCCCATTAACAGTCAGAAAACTTCAGCCCACACATTACCAAATTCACTTTTGAGACAAGTCCAACCCAAAATTCCGCAGAGGGCTGACAATAAGTAGGCACAGTATCCCAGCCCACGGTTACTGCTTTGTTCCTTCTCTAGATCAGATGGCTCTTGAGGAGAAGCCCTCTTACATTCATCGTGTAAGTCAGGGAAGATGAACAGAGGCAAAAGTGGGGTCTCGTTCTTCACAGATTCATTTTGGTTCTGGTAGATCCTGAGCCAATAGGCATCCGATTCCCACTGTATGCTCTGGGATCAGATAGAGCTGCTCTAACTTCCAGGAGTTAGCACCAACACTCATGTCCGTCTGTCAGTTAGATCTCCTTGGTTTAGCAACTGTAAGAGATTAAAAAACAAACTAGAATACTTACAACTAAATAATAGGAAAAATAATAATAATTCAGTTTGTCTATTCCGACACTGGCCTTTTCACTAAGACAAGAAAACATCCTGCGACTATAAGCTAAACTGTCGCTTGTATATTTCACATTCGCCTGTAACTTGCAAGTCCTCAATAATGAATTACTCAACAATAATTTGATATAATCATTGGCATGACAGGTGAAATTAACCAAATCATGGGAGACACAAAGTAGTAGGTGATCATGTGAGGTGGTCTGAGAGGGCAGCATGACATGAATGCAATGAACTCTGAAGTACTCCTCCTACATGGAGAATGGTCTTGTGAAAGCAACTCCCGTCTCTACTAAGAGTAAACAGGGAGGACCTACAGTTTGGGTAGAAGTTACTGACTTTAAAATCTCAGGAGTTAAGACCCCAACTCAAAAGGTGGTACCTCAGATTCTGTTTGATGGGAAAGAAGAAAAACAGTCACTTACAGTCAGCGACAAAGAATTCCATCATTTCCAGGGGGAAATCAGGAATGGTGGAAGCAACATTAAATAAGCCAGTGAAAACAGAATAAAGGTCAAGTAGGAGGAAGAAACATGCAAGGAAGGCTATTTAAGGAAATTTAGTGGGCAGACAAATGTACTATAACAACAAAAGAATCAACCAGTCAAAATGAGAACGTGGGAAATTCTACATACAGGGCAAATACCCCAATTCCTTAAAATGACAACATCCTGAAAAAAGAAGAGGACTATTATAGATGAATACATTAACCAAATGCAATGGATGAGCCCCATTTGCTCCTGATTCAAACAAACTGTAAAAAAAGGAAAAAAAAAAAAAGGCATTTCTGAAGAAACAAAAAGCTCCAAATAATGAATATTAGATGATATCAATAAACTATGAGGAACCTGTACATAGACCAAGAGGTAGTCATGTGAACAGAACACGGTGACACGGAATGGTTTAAAATCAGGAAAGGAGTGCACCAGGGTTGTATTCGTTCACCATGCTTATTCAATCTGTATGCTAAGCAGATAATTTGAGAAGCTGGATTATATGAAGAACGTGGTATCAGGATTGGAGGAAGGCACATTAATAACCAGTGATATGCACATGATTTAACTGTGCTTGCTGAAAGCAAAGAGGGCTTAAAATACTTACTGATGAAGATTAAAGACCACAGCCTTCAGTATGAGTTGCAACTCAGTGTAAAGAAAACAAAAATCCTCACCACTGGACTAGTAAACAATATAATGATAAATGGAGCAAAGACTGAAGTTGTCAAAGATTTCATTTTTCTTGGATTCACTATCAACACTCATGAAAGCAGCAGTCACAAAAACAAAAAACATATGTACTAGGCAAATCTCATGCATAAAACCTCTTTAAAGTTCAAGAACAAAGGTCAGTTTGAGGACTAATGTGTGCCTGACTCAATCCATGGTATTTTCAATAACCTCACATGCATGTGAAAGTTGGACAATGAATAAGGAAGACTGTAGAAAAATTGATGCACTTGAGTTATGGTATTGGAAAAAAATATTAAAAGTACCATGGACTGTTAGAAGAACAAACAAATCTGTGTTGGAAAAAATACAGCCAGAATGCTCCTCAGAAGCCAGCATTATGAGACTTTGTCTCTCATACTTTGGACATATTATCAGGAGGGACCAGTGCCTGGAGAAGAACATCATGCTTGCTAAAGTGAAGGGTCAGTGAAAAAGAGCAAGACCCTCCATGAGATGGATTGGCACAGTGGCAGCAGCAACGGGCTCAATCAAGCACAGTAATGACTGAGAGGATGGCAAAGGACCAGGCCATGTTTCATTCGGTTGTGTACAGGGTCGCTCTGAGTTGGAACCAACTTGACAATACTTAACAAGAACAACATAGTGAGGCCATTAGAGTTACGAACAAATCCTTATCTGTTATATGTGTCAGAGGCCCTGGGGGCACAGTGGGTTAAGTCTTGGACTGCTAACCTAAAATACAGGTTGGTGGTTTGAAGCCAGCAGCCGCTCTGCAGGGAAAAGGTGAGGCAGTCTTCTTCTAGCATTTGCAGCCTCAGAAGCATGAGAGGGCAGCTCCAATCTGTCCTATGAGGTCACTAGGAGTTGGGGTCAACTTGTTAGCAGTGGGTTTGGTTTTGGTTAGAGGTCTACACTTAGATATTTACAGATGAAATGGTACGTCACGTGAGATTTATTTGCCTTAAAATACTCCAGCATAAAAGGGTAGACATACATTAACTCAGGTAAAGGGGAAGGTAATATACAGTAAGAGGGAGGTTGGCAAAAGAATGATGGAGGCAGAGAAAGACACAGGGAGGAATGCGTGCAAGAGTTAGACAACAGAGTTAGAATCGTTATATATACAATCCTGCAGTAACAGTGATCTTTGAGTAGATACACATGGGTAGACAAACAGGCTGAAGGGGTGTGGAAGGGAGAGTGGGAGTATACCCAAATGTATAAAGGTTTAACAAAGGATATTTGTACATGGTATTTACCTTTGCTGCAAACATATCCATGATGTGGTGGAACATACAGGGGGCAAAGTAATGAACACTTTTTAGTCATAACCAAAGATCTTAAGGGAATGAGTTGCTGGGCCTGGGGGCTCAGGACCATGGTCTTGGTGTACATCAAGGTCAAATAGCATAACACAGTCCACAGAGATAATGTTCTAACAACCGACTGCAGTAAGTAGTGACTGGGATCCTAAAAGTTCAGGAACAGCTATCTAAGGTCCAATTATTGGTGTCACCCTGTACGGCGGCGGAAGGAAGAGAGGAAAATTGAAGCTGCTTGGAGAATTACTCCAACAGACTAACAGACCACATGAACATTAGTGTCCACAACCCTGAGACCAGAGGAACTCGGAGGTATCTGGCAACCACTCCAACTACTCTGAAAGAGATCACATAAGACAGAGTAAGAGAAAATGTGTGACAAAACGCAAGATCATGAAAACAAGATCAGACCTACTATGGCCCTTCAGGTCTGGAACTGAACTTAACGCCTGTAGTTGAATTCTCAGCCAAGCAATAGATAAGCATGTAAGGGGGACAACACTAGTAAGGTACCCACACCACAGAACGGTGAACCATCCAAGATCAAAAGGGCAAGAGTTACCCAAAGACACAGTTCAGAAGGGTGGGAAAGAAGAAGGGATGGAAAAAGGACCACAGGGAGGGCGTGGGTACGTGATGTTACACTGAAGGGATTGCAGCCATTGAGAACAAACAACGCATGTGACTTGTTGGATGTAAAACTGACGATCTGCTCTGTAAATGTTCCCTCAATTCACAACAAAAAGTTAAAAAAAAGAAAAAAAACCCCCACATAAGTGAAACAGCAACACTCAAACAGAGCAATGAGATAAACAAGAATAATAGAAAGCTGATTGTCCAAGCTGGAGTTCATTACACTATTCCCTCCCCTGCTGTATGTACTCCTTGCAAATCTCCACAATAAAACTGAAAAACTGATGAGGTAAAGAGGGAAAAAATAGAGATTCCCATGGCACAATTTTCAGCGAAGTAATAACACAGTCCACAGGGGCACAACAACACTACTAAGGTCTGCACACTATAGAATGGTCACCATTTGAGATCAAATGGGAACATTTACTCAGATATGAAGTTCAGAGGACTTGGGAAAGAAGGAGGAATGGAAACAAGAAACACAGTGATAAAGTGGGATGTTACATTGAGGAGACTGTAATCAATGAGATGAAACAAAGTGTGTATCATTTGTGAAATGTAAAATTGGTGATCTGCTCTGTAAACCTCCACCCAATTCACAATACAAAATTAGGAAAAACAAAACAAAACAAAACAAAAAAACGGCAGAGAAAGAAGATGGTTCCAAAGCAGTAACCATGAGCAAGTCTAAGTGACCTAGGGAAGAACCAATGATCTCAATAGCAAAAAAGAAAGAAAGAAAGATTGATTCAATATATTATGGAATGCAAAGCTGAATATATGGGAAATGTTCTGGCAGAAACATTAACATGTGTGCCAAGAGGCCTGCCATTCTGGAATAACCCCAGAGATTTATAAAATAATTGAGAATATTCAACAGAGGATTGAATTATTTAAATGCTAGAGCAACTTACTGTGGCTTTAAGTTTAAATGAAGTATTTATTTGGGACAAAGATGGGAGAAGACTGAAAGATGCTACAGTGCTGAAGGGATCTCGGCTACACAGAGTTTGGAAAAAGTTTCTGCATGTAAAATAAGACTGTGACGAAGCCATCTCCAATGCCACCACTGTGTGTCATGAGGCCAATCAAAACACCATAAGATTCTGATCTTAGGAGACTGACTGGTTTTCATTTTACTTTCTGGGTCAAACACCCAGGACAATAGAGTTGGGGGTATCTGGAATCAACTTAAAACCCCTCTTTGATAGAGATGATGGTTGCTCATTCAAAAAAGCAAGTGAATATATTCCTATATGCCCTGTTGGTTCAGCCTGTTATTCCCCAGACATATGATCCTAGCAGACCGAACAATAATTATTTAAAATTACGTCCTTACTACTTTTTGTTGCCACAGGATCATTCCATCCTTGGATGCTGTTTTCTTTATACAAGAAAAGCAGTCTCTTCATCTCATAGTGAGCAAAGAATAGTGAGGCAGATACCTAGTATTAAGGACCATCTGTGACTAACCAGATGGCCTAATTCAGGGGACCCGCAACACTCAGATTCCATTCCAAATTGGATCTGTACTTAGTTCAAAGGGAGACACGTGAGTCCGGTAACGGGAACATCATTTTTTCTTTTCAGATCTTCTAAACTAGATTTCCAACCACTTTCCACACCTATCCCCACAGAATCTAATTAAGGGCAGAGCTTGTGGCTTTACCTCCTGTGGATTTACTGCCGTTAGGACAGAAACCTCATATGACTGTCTCCCTGACTGCATGGTCACCAAGTGATGGGTCACATCAGGCACTGAAGACAGGGGGCGTGGGGATCCTGCAGCAAGCACCTCTACAAAACAACAGAACAATGTTTCAATGAGAAGGGATCCATTCATATACCTACCTGTCTTATCAAGAACTTTAACAACTGTTCCCTGAAAAACTGAACCCCATGGTCCTACAGTTTTTCCAAATTAATTCCTGTCTGATAATCATTATCAATGAATTAAAGAGCACTACATAGGGAAGAGGTAAGGAAAAATATAATTTTGTGTGTGCGTGTGAAAATATACAAAGGAAAACATATACACAGAGAAATCCTGATATGAGAGTTGACCAATTTTTAACATAGCAAGTTAAAGTCGTACGACTTTAGCAATGTTGCCTGAATTAGAACTGTGCACGAAACCAAGGCAGACATATCAGGGAGCTAGAGTCAGCCCTTAAGGTCATCACCTGTGGTATAAATAACATTTATATAGGTGGATCAATATCTTAAGTCATAACTGGCTTCAAAGTTTCTACTCCTACACAAAATTCAAAGTGTTCCTTCCTCCCTTGAGACTTTCCTCTTCAGGGCTGGTAATCTAAACTGCACACAATCTCTAGCACTCATGTTTTAGTGATCCACCAGTACACTTTGTTCAGGAAACAGAGCATGCTTCTGTGGTAGCACACTGTGGGCCTTGTAGGCTCCATGAAGAAGTTAAACATATGGTCATTCTACCTAAAACTGACTGAGAAGGATATGGGAAACTAAAACATAGGATGATGATCCCAGACTTCTTAAATGTTCATTAGTGAGAATACCAGGAAAATCTTCTGGAAACCGTTGACAGACATACCACTTATCCCCCACACAAAAGTTAATTTAGGGACTTTCTAGCTCATACTGCTCCTTCCAGATGATACCATATAATCTAGTGTTTGCTTATAGACAAGCTTTTATTTACTCAATGTGGTTTCCCATATTTATGTCTTGTTTTCTCAACTAGGTTTTCATCTCTGCTCTTGTCTTTCCCATGGTGCCAGGCACACAGTAGGCACTGAATAAATGCATGCTGACCTCACCTGTTAAGTTTTTCAGAGAAGAAGGCCTGGCCTGTGTAACTTGAGTGAAATTTCTATACCAGAGAGGAGAAATTGTTTCCTAGACCTTTTTGTTCTCCAGAAGATATTGCTTTTGAAGGTCTGGAGAAATTGCTTTATATCTCCTCTGTAAACCTGGTTATATTCTGTATAAATGTTTTAAAAGTTAAGTTCTTCCAGAACTGCAATAGGAAAGATAGAAATAGTTGGGCTAGGATGCTAGGATTATGGATAACTTTTTTTTTTTTTTAATTTCTTCTTTATTTTTGTTATATCATCTTTTCAAAGAAAAAAAAAATCTTTTTAGTTTTACTTATTCACTCCAGAAACAAAGAACACAACGAATAATCATACCACAACCATACACAAGAAATCAAGTTAATAAAAACATTCATTTAGGAGATTACCCCATTCCTTTGTCTCTAGTTGCAGCCCACTTTCCCCAAATAAAGGCGAGTTGAAAGTCTTACCATCATCAACTCCCAGAATAGAACTGGAATTGGGTAGGTTCAAGGACTCTCCACCAAGGCTGGAGTGGGAATTCATAGACACCAGGTTTTTACTGGGTACTGAAGCCTCTTCAAGCAAACTACTGCCCATTAGTGGCTCAGCTGCACAGAGAACAGGGTGAGACACAGCAGTCAACCACTCTCCTGCTGCGTCTAGTCCGCACTTCCCTTCACAGGGGGGCTGGCCTTCTCCTACACAACTAGCAATTACCCTGGAGGCCACCTACGATGTCACTTACTTTTGGGAAACAAGAATAAACCTAAAGAAGGGCGTCTTAGAGATAAACATCCTTGCTTGTAACAGCATCTGAAGAACTAGCACATGAAATGGGATGGGCAAATCCTTACAAAGAAATATTTGAAATGAAATAACTGATTAAGGAAAGACATGGAAAAGGAGTAAGAAGGAAAAAGGGAAAAAAGAGTTATAAAATTTATGTTAGGGCAAAGAAGTAGTCATGACTAATAAATAGCAAAATGCCAAATCCTAGCAATACAGAAATCTTTATCACAATGCTAACTCAAATGCTAGTTTGTACTAGATGGGTACATTAGGGAAACTTTTGTTAGTGTCCTCGAGTTGGTTCCAACTCATAGTGACCTTGTATAGGGTTTCCAAGGACTGGCTGGTGGGTTTGAACCATTGACCTTGCGGTTAACAATTCAGTGCTTATCCTACAGCACCACACCAGACTGCAACAACAGCAGTATTTATGTTTTAAAAGTTGGTGGATAATTCTACTGTACAGCTAAGATTGGGAACCACGAACCTGCCCACCATATGAGACCAGGTATCTCTACCTAAAACAGAATCAGAAACTGCAGATACCCAGACATCCAGTTATTTGGCTTTTTGAACCCTCCGCTCTGCCCACTCTCCTTACCAGTTTGCTCCTGTTCTTGACCCCCAGCTGCTCCCATCTGTAAGTGATGCTTTTTCATGTGCACATTCCTGCTCCCGCTTTGGGAGAAGGTCTTCCCACAGACTTGGCACTGATGAGGCTTCTCTCCTGAAAGAGTGACCAGCATAAGACAGAGGCAAGTAAGAAGACAAACTGCATTTTCTCGGAGCAAGACAATGGATTCAAGATCTAGATGAAGAGGCCCAGAGAATGGTAAAACAGAGGCTGCTCCTCCTGCCACTCTCACCCTTCAGCACACAGGGGAAGGTAGGAAGAGTCCACCAGGAAAAGTCAGCGCTCATTGCCCTACATTCTAGTTCCTTCAGACTCACTGCACCGTTGCCTTCAAAAACCAGACTCTGGCTATAGGATCACCAGCCACACAAAACATTTACTTTCCTTTTCAGAGACAGTCTCTCCCATGGACCTCTAAGATACCTACTCTCCTCAAGTATTCTAACCAGTTCTAAGATCCCCTCATAAGCACTGGACTGCTAACCACAAGGTTGGCAGTTCAAACCCACTTGTCACTCTGCAGAAGAAATGTAAGGCTTTCTGTTCCCATACAGATTTACAGCATTGGAAACTATATAGAGGGTCACTGTGAGTTGAAATCAACCCAATGGCAGTGAGCGAGTATCCTATTTCTTGCCACAACTCTCAGGATCTTCAACATTCACTCACACTGCTGCCGCTTCTTACACAGTGAGCTCAAGAATTCTCTATGGTCTCAAATGAGACTCTATCCAACCTACCCAGAAAACACGCTCAAAGCAGGGGCTAAACATTCAAGTCCTCAGGGAACTAGGAGGCCTAAGTAAGTGAAATGAGCCAGGTAAGAGCTACAGTAACCTAGAGGTACCGTCCCAACAAAGGAGAGGCTGTTACTCAATTCCAGCCAAATACTGCCATGTACGAGTTTAGGCTGAAATTCAGATGGTCTGAATTTTTAAAAAAAGATAAGCTAGAAACAAGGATTTTCAAGTAAAACCCATTTATTTTAAATGTTGGGAACAAATTCACAATTTGATAAAAACAATCTTACATTGCTGATGGAATACAAAATACTACAACCTCTATGACAAATAATCTGACAATACCTAGAAACATTACAGTGTATTTGCCTTTTAATATGGAAATCCTACTATTTGGAATCTGTCCTGAACTTACAGTGGCAAAATGTGACATAATCTATGCACATGGGGATTCACTGCAACATTATTCCAAATGTTGGTGATATCACAGAAGACTGACTGAATAAAACTATGAAATATAAACGTGGTGGAATACTATATAAAAAGGAATGAGGAAAATTTCTATACGCTGACTTGTAGAGTGATCGATCACAGGATATACTGAGATAAAAAAAAAGTGCAGAACAGTGTGTGTGTGTGTCTCTCTCTCACACACACACATATACACACAAATACACCCGCACATACAGAGTCCTGGGGTAGTGCTGTGGGTTAATGTGCTGGGCTGCTCCTGACATAAGCCATGGAATTTTCAAAGCTTCATATGCATATGAAAGTTGAACAATGACTAAGGAAAACCATAAAAGAATTGATGCATTTGAGTTGTGGTGGTGGTGGTGAAGAATATTGAAAGTACCATGCACTGCAAGAAGAACACACAAGTCCATGTTGGCAGAGGTACAGTCAGAATGCTTCTTGGTGGCAAGGACGGTGAGACTGTGTCTCTCATACTTTGGACATATTACCAGGAGGAACCAGTCTCTGGACAAGGACATTAAACTAGGCTAAATGGAGGTCAGCAAAAAAGAGGAAGACCCCCAACAAGACAGCTAGACGATGGCAGCAGCAATGTGCTCAAATGTAAAACAACTGTGAGGATGGCATAGGACCTGGCAGTGTTTTGTTCTGTTGTGCACAGGATCACTATGCATTGGAACTGACTCAATGGTACCTAACAACAATCACAAGGTGGGCGGTTCAAACTCACCAGACACTTTTTGGACACCCTGTTTGTTGTTGTTGCTAGGTGTCACGAAGTCAGCTTGAGTAAAACATATCTTAGTCCTCAGACAGACATCTTTAAAGAGGTCATTTGCCTAATGGAACATTTTTATTTACTGACTGCTGCTTCCAGGAGTGTTGATAGTGGATCCAAGAAAAATGATGTCATTGACAACTTCAATCTTTTCTCAATTTATCGTGATGTTATTTATTGATCCAGTGAGAATTTTTGTTACTTTAATTGAAGTGTAATCCATACTGAAGGCTGTGGTCTTTGATCTTTATCAGCAAGTATTTTAAGTCCTCTTCACTTTCAGCAAGCAAGGCTGTATCATCTGCCTATCACAGATAGTTAATGAATCTTCCTCCAATCCTGGTGCTATGTTCTTCTTCACATAATCCAGCTTCTTGTATTATTTGTTCAGTATTCAGATTGAATAAGTATGGTGAAAGAATACAAACCTGACACATACCTTTCTTGATTTAAAATCATCCAGTATCCCCTTGTTCTGTTCAAACAACTGCCTCTTGGTTTATACAGGTTCCTCCTAAGTAGAATTAAATGTTCTGGAAAACCCTTCTTCACAATGTTACCCATAGCTTGACATGTGCAAACAAACAGGTATCTTTCTGGTATTTTATGCTTTCAACCAAGATCCATCTGAGGTCAGCAATGACAGCCCATGTTCCACATCCTCTTTGAATCCAGCATGAATTTCTGAAAGCTCCGTCAGTGTACTGTCGTAAATGTTTTTGAATTATCTTCATAAAAAAATTACTTGCATATGATATTAATGATGCTGTTTGATGGTTTCTGCATTCCACTGGGTCACCTCTCTTTGGAATGGGCACAAATATGGATGTCTTCCAGTCAGTTGGCCAGGTAGATGTCTTCCAAATTTTGTTGCACAGATGAGTGAGTGCCTCCAGTGCTGCATCTGTTGAAAGATTTCAATTTTTATCCCATCAATTTTCAAAGCCTTGGTCTTTGCTACTGCCTTCAGTGCACCCTGGACTTCTCCCTTCAGTACCACTGGCTCCTTCTTATATCTTTGGCCATTTCTTTTTGGTACAATGACTGCATATTCCTTCCATCTTCTTTGGAAGCTTTCTGCATCACTCAGTATTTTGCACATAGAATCCTTCAATATTTCAAATCAAGGTTTGAATTTTTTCTTCAGTTCTTTCACAACTTGAGAAATGCTGCACATGTGTTCCCTTTCGGTTTTCTAACTCCAGGTCTTCGCAGATTTCATTATAATACATAACTGTCTTCTCGAGATGTCCTATAAAATTTTCTGTTCAGCTGTTTGTCTTTATTTCTTTCATTTGCTTTAGCATGTCTATGCTGGAAAGCAAATTTCAAAGTTTCTTCTGATATCTTTTTTGGTCATTTCCTTCTTTCCTGTCTTTTTAATGACCTTTGCTTCTTCCTGTATTATGTCCTTGATGTTATCCCATAGCTCTTCTGGTCTTTGGTCATTAGTGTCTAATGCATGAAATCTGTTCATGAGATGGTCATTCAGGCGGGATAAGTTCAAGGTCATACTTTGGTTCTTGTGTACTTGTTTTAATATTCTTCAGCTTCAACCTGAACTTGCATATGAGCAATGTTTCACAGTTAGCCCCTTGCTTTGTTTTGGTGAATAGTATTGAGCTTTTCCACCACCTCTTTCAACAGCTATAGTCAATTTGATTCATGTCTGGAAACCCTTTACAGGGTTACTATCAGTCTCTACTGACCAGACGGCACTTAACAACATGTATAAACACACACACATAGTTACATACATATGCGAGGGGCTTCAAAAGTTTCTATTTATAATTCCATTTTCTTACAAACTTTTTGAAGCCCCCCTCATATGTATATATAGTACGATCTTGTGTACATATATCAATTATTAAAGCATACCATGCTAATAAGCAACAAAAACATGATCATTTCAACAGACAGGAAAAGCATTTGACAAAACCCAAGCCCTATTCATGATAAAAGCTCTGAACACAGTAGACTAGTAGGGAAGTTCTGCAGCCTGAGAAAGGCCACTTGTAAAGAAGCTGCATTAACACCACCCTTCACTGTCACCTTTCTTCTGAGGTTCAAATTGCCAACCATCTGTTTAGTAGCCCAACTGAAAACTACTAGCCCAAACAGCTAGACACTCAGTAACCTAACCATTTGGCTCACCTAGAGACTCCTGGCATCTTCAAAACTACTGTTCCAGCCTTGCTTTCACTTTAATTCACCATGTTCCTCTAACAAAATGTGTATTTTTTTTCCTGGGCTGTACTTGAACACTGGGAGGAAGGGAAGAGAAGGAAAGGGAGGACACCACTCTAGCTTTTTCTATTGAGCTTATAAGTTCTAGTTGCTACAGAATACTTTCAGATATTTTGAAAGACATCTTTAGCAGGGAAGATCAGGTCACCTAATAAAATAAGCAAATTAACAAAACTATAGGAAATTAAGGATCTAAAACAAAATGTGCCATGAAATCTTTCCTCTCTCCTTGTGTGCTTCTAGGAATGACAAGGTTGGGATGTGCCAGAGGCACATTTCTGCCACAATGGAGACTGGTGATGGACAGAAACCAGTACTGTTACTGCTGCTACCACTGACATAAATCTTACTTCCTTCTGATTAGAAATCCTCTCCAGAGGAATAGAAATACCAATTCCTAATGGATAGAATCCACACTTGATGTCATTTATGAAAGGACTCAGCAAAAACAACAACAAAGCCCACTGCTGTTGAGTCAATTCCAACTCAGAGGGACCCTACAGATGGCACATAACTAACTACAAAGGGCTTCCGAGGCTGTTCATCTTCAAGAAGCAGATTGCCACATCCTATTTCTATGAAAAGGCTGGTAGATCTGAACTACCAACCTTCTGGATAGCAGCCAAGTGCTTTAATCACTGCACCATCATCAGGGCTCCTGCACCCAGAATATTAAGTTCTGTGGAGTCAATTCTGACCCACAGTGATCCCGTATAGGGTTTCCAAGGTGCAGCAGGTGGGTTTGAACTGCTGATCTTGCGGTTAGCAGTCTACTGCTAAACAAATTTGCTGATTCTCAGCAGAAGTTTTAGATTAGAATGACATTCAATGGCTTAGTTGAAAACAATGTCAATTAGACTCCTCTCTCTATCCCTATCCCCTTGATTATATGACCTTTTGGGTGTAACTGTCAAGGTCTTTGATTTTTAATTCTGGCATAATGATAAAGGACATTTATTTATCTTTATGGTGAACAGTTTGTGTTTTTTAAAATCTATTACCCCTCATTCACCCCTCCAGTTTTCTACCTTTCCTTAAATCTACAAGCGGTACAAGTTCTAGTACCTGAGTGAACCACCAGATGTTTTCGGAGGCTAGAATACTCAGCAAAGGAACGGCCACACCCTTGGGCTTCACAAAGGAATGGCTTCTCTCCTAGAGACAGGAAATAGAGAAAGACTCAGTCTTCTGCTGAATTGACTAGTGCTTTATTTTCCCATCTATTTTGTACTGTTTCCAATGACTTACTCCAATTTCTTGCTTTCATGCTATATAATTTCAGCTGGGCTGCCTATCAAGTGTCACCTTTCAACCATCTTAGGTGCCTGCCTCCTGGAGCCTACAGTATAGTAAGGGATATAAGACCTTCTCAGATAACAATGATCTGATAAGATATGGGCAAAATTCATGGTTTCAGAGATCTCTGAGCTTTACACAAATGTAATTGTGGGAGATACCATTTTTGAGTCACACAGACTGTACAGAGCCTGTTCTAGGACTAAATGGGGTAAGGTGGGTGGAGATGCAAACCTTCATTTCTATCCCCACCTTAGAGCCTTTCCTAATAGACAAGTGCTGAGCCAAGGAGTAGATTCCCTGTGGGCATGATGGGGTTGCACACACCTGTGTGGATGCGTAGGTGGTTCTTCAGGTTACCAGCTGTAGTGAACTGCTTACCACAGTTGGACTCAGGGCACATAAAGGGCTTCTCCCCATTGTGAGTTCTCATGTGTACCTTCAGCCTCTGCAGTACATAGAAGCTTTTCCCACAACCCTCTGCAGGGCAGATGAAGGAGCGGTCATTTCTATAAAAACAGTAACACAGCAACAAGACTTGAAAATAGTCTTTACAAGGTAGGCAATAAATCCCAAGCCTGGGCCAAAATCTCCTGAAAACTTTATGAAAACTACATATGCCTAGGTGCTACATGTTGAATACCGATTTCACAGGTTTAGGATGGGGCCTAAAATTATATATTATTATTTTAAATTCTCCAAGAGAGTATGTTAACAATGATATTTATGACCTCTTGTACTAAGGCATTTAGGTGCCAAAAGTTTTACTAAATATTTATCAAGAATGAGGTATAGTGGCAGGGTTTGATGACAGACAGGGTAGAGGTGCAGTGAAGTTTGCTGTCAGCAATACCACAGAATACCAGGTGAAGAGGGTTCAGGGCATACCTCCAAAACTCTGACCCACGTATCTAGGAATATTTAAAAAGTCTGAAGGCTTATAGCTAGTGGAACTTGTAGCAGGAGTAAGAAATTGCATATTTTCAAATCTGTCAGGCTCCGCAGTCCAGAGCTGACCACTTGGGTGAGACCAAATGGCAAGACCAAGCAGGGAAACAGACCCACCATGGAATAATGCTGCGGGAAACTCAGAGCAAAGGTTAACAATGCACTTGGTTGGTTTTGCTTTGTTCTGATTTTTTTTCTTTCTTTTTGTTATCTGTTCATTGCCCCCTTCCCTCACCCCTCATTGTTTGCACACCGCCATTCTGGTGATTAGA
>NW_006408597.1:3350233-3370741 GCF_000296735.1 Chrysochloris asiatica
GAAGATTAGGTGCTATAGGTATGTTAATTAGCCTGGAGAAAACTCGAGCTGCTGCCTTGGGATTTGAACCTAAAAAGTAATTTATAACGATTTGCTTGCATTTCTAGAAAATTAAGGATGTTAGATTATCAAGACAATCTGTGATGTATGTTTTAGAATTTGTTCCTGTAAATCATGGTGTCCTGTTTTGAACGATTAATCACATTTCATTTCTGTACCCTGTCTTAATAATCACCTTCTGCCTTTGTGTAAAGCCCCTCCCTGAAATAAAAAGGGGGCGCAGACTGAAGCCCACATGCATTACTGCCTGCAGGGCTGACTGTGCATTACTGCTTGCAGGGCTGGCTGTGCATTACTGCCTGTAGGGGCCACGATGCCTGTAGTCCAGGGTCTGGCCGCCAGTTTTGCATCCACTCTAGTTTCGGGGTGTCTCTTTGTCTGTACTCTTTTTCTGTCTCTGTTGCTGCCAGATATCCCTACTTTGTGAACCAAACTCCCCTGTTGAGGCTGGTCCTCGACAACACACAACGGAATACTATGCTACCTTGAAAAACAACAAGGAAGCTGTAAGTTATTACCTAACAGGGATGAACCTTGAGGACATTACGTTGAGTGAAATTAGTCATTCGCAAAAGGAGAAATACTGCATAGGACCACTACTATACAAGACTAAGAATAAGAACCTATACTAAAGGGAGGGTGGGATTCTTTGCTGGTTAACAGAATGTGGGGAGGTGGGGTGAGGGGAGGGAGGGGAAGGTGGAGCACAGGGTAGGGAATAGACACAGGATAGTTTGGGTGCTAGGGATGGGGCAATACACAAGAAAGGTAAGGGGAATGGAAGAATAAGACGGGTGGGAAAACAATTAGGCAGGTTTACATGGGCTAAGAGAGACACAGGTAAATAATGATGTATGTACAACCTTGGAAAAACAGGGCTCTGGGATACAGGGATTGAGACATGGTTGGAATAGGGAAATGGGGGAAATAATGTTAAGATGCTTGGCTGTCTTTTGAATCTTGGTTTCCCTGGTATACCATTATAAAATAGACACTGGATGGGGAGAGAAAGGAATAGCTGGAAATGCCACCATAGAGAAAGCTTGTAAGTCCATCTTCTGCCTATAACTGATTGGAATACCTAAAGTGGGGCTACAACGGGCCCAGTGAAGGAGGCTTCCTGCAGAGCTTCTGCATTACATAAGACCATAGGTGGAATTCTGAACCTTATCCAGAATCTTCTGAGGTGGGAAATTGCCTCTTGAAAGGTCAAGCAACAGCCTGGAGTGACTAGAACAGCAGATACTTCTTGAAAGAAAGACCAACAGGAAAAATACAAAACAATCACAGCAGTCCAACTGATTACTAGACTGATTACTACAAGAATAAGCAAGTGCTTACCCAGGAGACATCAAGGCAAGTGGTCAGGTCCCCTCAGGGCAAACCGCCTTCCAAGACTAAGACTCAATGAGAATACATGAGCAGACATGAGCTCTGATTGGTGACCACGTTCATCACCGATAAGGGGAAGGAGGGTAAAACAGCAATGAAGCGGTGAGCCAAGCCCTACAGCGTTCAATAGACTTCTGTGAACCTGGGTGGAGACCTGGTTGGCCAGCAGTGTGGCAAGATCTGGGGACTCTTGGGCCCAGAGTCAGTGACATAACCACAGAGGACTAGAGTGGAAAGTGAAGCATCCAGCTGATAAGAAGAGAGGGCATATGCACAAGAACATCCATACATGCAGATAATATCCACTTGACCTGGCTTCAATGATTGGATGATCAGAGCTAAACTAGAAGAAGAAAAAAAAGAGTAACCTGATACAATTTGATGAACTTGACCTATACCTATGGATGCAATAGCTCAAAAGAGGGAACAAATCTTTACAGCGAGGATTATTCCCACCCCCTCCATAAACAGAGTAGACAGGGATGGGCAACTTGGACATTGGCTACCCAAAATGGGGGGCGGGGGGCAGCTACAAAGGCAAGAAGTGACTGGCTTACAAGCTTTCAAGAGGGAGCCTAGATCCAGAGGGCGTGGAGGAAGGTAGAATCCCCACTGAGTAGTATCCAATCTGTCTGGGCGGGACTAATTAAAAGAGATGGGGATAGGTCCCTTGTGGTATAATGGTGAGTAATTGCTATCAGGACTGACTGCAAGGGTTGGGAATGTAAAGGTGGATATTTTGTAGCAAAAGGTGGGGAGTGACTGACTTTGCATTCCAGGAGTAGGTGGAGGTACCTGGGACCATCAAGAGAGAAGAACGGAGTGCAAGACCCTACCCAGAAAAGCAGTGACCCCAGAGATGGAGGCAGAGACAATGACGTGGAGAGATGGAGCGGCTGGTGACTCTAGACCCAGAGAGGAAGAGGGACTATGTGGTGATGACCAGAGGGTGGAGAGGGGGTAGGCCTGCAGGGTACACGCATTTGGTTGTTTGATGATGCATGGAGGGGATTGTAACCATGGCAATGAAACGATATCTGATAGGATGAATGTAAAACTAATGTTCTCCCATGTAAACTATCACATAATTCACAATAAAATATTAAAAAACAAATAAAACAAAACAAAATGAATAAGGTATGTAAGACAATGAAAATCTTTCTATTAAAGAACAAAAGGCATCTTATCCAAAAGTGAACTGGAGACCGTTTTCTTTGATTTGCCAATTCAGGGGAGAAGTTCAGCTAGAAACATCAAAGCTCCTGAGCTCCATGTACGGGGTCTCAGGTTTGCTCACCGATGAGTTTTGAGGTGGTACTTGAAGTGAGCTGGCCACACAAATGTCCGGTCACAGCCTTCAACTGTACATCTGAGTTTCTTCTCCACTTGAGGAAGGGGCCCAGAATCTTTGGGTTGCCCATCACCAGAGCCAAGATGGACATTTTCTCCTGTAACAGAGTCAAATTTGTAATCCAGGGAAGGACCCCACTGAAATGTTTTGGTTCAAATACAACTCATATACTTTACTTCTAGTGATATTCCTAGTGATCATTAATCAGACATCTAGTTCCACTTCCCTATGTATTCATTTAACAACAGAAATGAGTGTTCTGTTCCTATTCTCTTACTCTAGAGAATTACCTGAAGATTAGTCATAAGATTAGGCCTCTTTGTGGCACGTATAAGAAATGCCCAAAATGATTTACATCAGAAATTTCAGAGAGGAGAATTAAACTTATTTTGTACCTCAGACTGGTGCGAAAGTAAATGTATCCACACCCTGAATGAGGTGCTACAGCAGACAAGTTCGTTTTGTATAACATTAAGCCAATAGCTTGGAGCAGCCAATCTGGGTTTAAAGCAGATTTCTGAAGCAGGTGGTCATTCCTGGATTTCCATCTTTTGAAGTCAGTTTGGCCTCCTCCTATCACTCTAGAGCAGGAGTGGCGATGGTGGTGGTGTGCAGTGGAATCGGTTCTGACTCATAGCGACCCTGTATAGGGTTTCAGAGGCTGTAAACATTTATGGGAGCAGAAAGCCTCATCTTTCTCCCATGGGATGGCTGGTAGTTTCGAACTACTGACTGTGAGATTAGCAGCTTGACTCATAACCACTACACTACCAGAGCTCCTTAGAGCAGGAGTGGGGAATGCAAAATCATTTGGTCTGGCCCTGTCAAGGCAACTGCAGTTCAAGCCATCACATGAGGCATCACATAATTAAATGTCTGACCAAATATAGCAGGCTAAATTTTAAATTAGTAATTTTCTATGGTCAGCGAATGATATAAATTTTGACAGAAAAAAATTTCTTCACCCTTGCTCTAGAGATTAAGAACCACCTTCCAATTGCTTCTACCATCTCTGTTTTGTTATAAAATATCTTATGAATGGTAAGTCAATTGATTGTTTAAATTTCTAATCATATTTAAAAAATAGAGATAATAGCGATTGGAATTTTGTTCAATAGAATGACGGGGGGAGGCATATAGAGTACTTCTCTTAGATATAAATGAAATCAGTTAATGAACATTTATATAAATTCCAGATTAGCAGCTAGTTTTCCTTTTCTTCCATTTTCATTAAGACATAGTTGGGTATCAACAGAGAAGAACATTCAGAGCCACTTAGCTGTAACTATATGGAGGCTTTTTCTTTTTTTACCCAGTATACATACCAAAGGAGTAACATTTATATTTCAAAAAAGCCAAGAGCAGGATATATGTGTTGGACTTATCACATTCCCTGGAACTTGACAGTTGACCAAAGACTGTCTCTGTCTCATCTGATTTTTCTTTACTTCCAGTCTTATGTTCTCCTCAGGGCTTCATTCCTGCTGAGAATCTGTCTTTCTACCCCAGATATACTAAATCAAAATCTTTTTTATTTAATAAACATTTATTCAGCTACTTTAAAAAAAAAACAAAACTTTTTATTGTGAATTGAGTGAAGGTTTATAGATAAGATTATCAGCTTTATATTCAAACAATCATACACCTTGTTTCATTCTCAATGATTACAATCCCCGCCATGCAACAAGTTATTCCAGTTTCTCCCTGTAATTTCTGTTTGCATTCCATCCACCTTCTTATTCCTTCTCAACTTTGTCCTTAGGAAACTGTTGCCCTTTTGATTTTGAATGCTTGACTATTCCATAGTGAGCAGACCTTGCTAGTTCAGTGTTGTTACCTCCAAGAGGGTGAGTTCCTTTCCTGGCCTCCAAATGGGTAGTCGAGGACCATAGTCATAGGTTCCTTAGTCTCTTTCTGACCAGTAAATCAGTCTTTCTTTCTTTTTTTTTTTTAATTGCTTTATTTTGAGTTTTGTTCCACATTTTCTCCTACTCTATCAAGGACCCTCTAATGTAATCCGTCCCTTTCAGGATGGTTGGTAATGGTAGCCAGGCACCATCTAGTTTTTCTGGTCTCAGAGTCGCGGAGACTAGTGTTCATATGTTCCAATAGTCCACTGAATCAGAATCTTATAGAGTCATCTGAGGCTCTTGTTAAATAGATTCAGGGTCATTCTATTTGGGTCGAACTAGAATGAAATGGCTCAAAGCCCTGGTTCTCCCTGCTGCACTTCATCATATGCTAATAATAAAGCTATTGTTCCAAGGTCAGAGCAGAACGTAGGATACCTTCTGTTGGTCAATATTAATTTATTTTAAAATATTTTAATTGTTTGTTTGTTTAATTGAAAATGTAATGCCTACACAAGGGTAAGGATTCCTGGCGTGGCTCTGTGGGTTAGTGTGCCAGACTGCAAAGCCATTTGAACTGCAAGGTTGGCAGTTCAAGCTAACCAGCTCCTAGGTCAGAAACGACTTGATGGCAATTCACAACAACAAACATACAAGGGTAAAATTTCAACAGTACCTAAGGGCATACACTGTAAAGGAAAATTTCCACCAAACCTATGGTGATGGTGTGCCATCTAGCTGGTTCCAACTTACAGCGACCCTCTATAGGGTTTCCAAGGCAGTAAATCTTTACGGGAATAGAATGCTTCATCTTTCTCCCGAAGAGCAGCTGGCAGATTTGAACTGCTGACCTTGCGGTTAGCAGTTCAGCATGTATCCAATACGCTACTACCAGGGCTCTCTACCAAATCTATGGCTCTAGCTAATTACTAGACTGTAGAAACCCCATGCTAATGCAGAGATTTAAAATGGTGACAGTTGGGCTGTTGTGCATTTAATTTTGTAGATATAATAAAAACATTAACATAATCATAAAACAGGGAAAGTGAAAACAAGGAGTAAGGCAAAAATAAGAAATTAGTGGAATTCCTCCTCTTTGATACTCAATGCATGCTTCTCTTTGATACTCAATGCATGCTCAAATATAAGGCAGATTTTTCCCTAAAAAATAGCTTTGAAAAGAATCAGTTGCCTTGTATTTGAATCCTTATAAAATCGTTCACTTAGAGGAATGCTCCCTCAGTTACTTAGTTTTTAAAAACAAAGCACTATTTGGAGAAGCTAGATTAGCTTACAATGATCTTAGCCAATGCCAGTTTTGGATATTCAGAGGTTATCTGGTTGTTGTTGTTGTGCGCCATCTAGTCGGTTGTGACTCATAGCAACTCTGTACAGCGTTTCCGAGGAGTGGCTGGTGAGTTTGAACCACCACTCTTGCGGTTGAATGCTTATTCTGTGGTGTCACACCAGGACTGGTTACAAAAGCGAGAGACTACGGTAGAACCGGTCAAAGACAGAGAGACTAAGAAATTCAACATCTCATAGTTTAAGTGTTGGACAACCTGAAAGAACTTTAAAGATCTTACTATTAGGTTGTGGTTGCTGTTAAATGTAAATGAGTCAGTTCCAACTCACAGTGACTCTAAAGGATTTCCAAGGAGTGACTAGTGAGTCTGAACTGCCAACCTTGTGGTTAGCAGTCCAATGCTTATCCTATGTCATACCAGAACTCCCTGTTATATGAATGGGCAATTTGCACTTGGGATAAAATTTATAGATGAGGACATCATCTATAACAGCAGGCCAACACATTTTTTCTATAAAGGGTCAGATATTTTTAGTTTTGAGGGACATAGGGTTTCTGTTACAGCTATTCAACCAATCCACTGCAGTAATTATTGATAATCTGTAACTAATGGGCATGGTTTTGTTCTATAAAACTTTATTACAATGTGCTCTGAAACAATGTGTTAGAGGACTCATGCAATCTATCCTGTGTCTTTTTTTTACATTTTAATATTTGTTTAATGAAGGTTTCTGTGAATTTGTAGCAATATTTTTAAAATTACCCTCATAGATTGACTAAGTATAATGGAAGTGTACAACCCTGACACACACACACACACACACAAACACACACACCTTTTCTGCTTTGAAAACATGCAGTATCCTTTTGTTTGAATAATAATATCTCTTGGCCTATGTACAGGTTCTGTATGAGCACAATGAAGTGTTCTGATATGTCCATTCTTTATAATGTTACCCATAGTTTGCTATGATCTACACAGTTGAATGCCTTGCATAGTCAATAAAATACAAGTAAACATCTTTCTTGTATTCTCTGCTTTCAGCCATAATTCATCTGGTATTAGTAATGATATTCCTTATTTCACAGCCTGTTCTGAATCTGGCTTGAATTTCTGGCAGGTCCCTGTTCATGCACTGCTGCAGCTATTTTTAATTATCTTAAACAAAATTCTACTTGCGTGTGATATTAATGATATTCTTTGATAATTTCCACATTCCATTGGATCATCTTTCTCTGGAATTTGAACAAATATGGATCTCTTCCAGTCAGTAGGCCAGATAGCTGTCTTCCAAATTTCTTCGTATATATGAGTAGGTACTTACAGCATTGTTTCCATTTGTTGAAACATTTTAATTAGTATGAAAATTTCTGAGCTTTATACTTTATTATGCCTTCTTAAAGAAACGCTGGTGGTATCCTAAGTGTCTTTAAGTGGAATTTGTAGGTCAGTCAGACAGCTCTCATTTTGGTGCTCAAAGCCTTTTCAGTGATTTAATGGCGAGCAAGGAGCAAGTGAAGGTAACTATGGTCAAGAATGCTGTATGAGTATTGATTGCTTTGGGTTGGCTCCTTTGTCATTTCAAAAGTAGGGCAAATTTACATAACATTAAATGGTAAGGAGAAGTTGTCAGTAAATCTGATGTAACTTGTACCTGCCTGTAATATAGTTCATATAACATTATATAAAATATGTGCAAATAAAATAATTTTCAATAGCAAACTTATGCTATTTCACTTACCTACATGCCTAATGATTTATTTATTTAAGTTAGAAAAAAAAAAAGTTTTTAGGGAATCATCTCATTGGGAAAATGGAAAGTTTGTGTTATATGAAGGGGTTTCAGAAAGTTCATGGAAATTTTTTATTCCATTTTCCACAAAAACTTTTGAAACCCCTTCATATTCAGGCATACAAGGTTATAAGGTAGTTAAGATAACATATTGTGAGAGTAATAATGTTTTGTTAATTATAAGGTTTCCCCCCAACTTCTCAGATGTTATTGTTAAGTGCCAGAGTTGGTTCCAGCTCACAGCTACCCTATATAGGGTTTCTGAGGAGCAGCTGGTGGATTTGAACAGCTGACCTAGTGGTTAGCAATCCAGTGCTGATCCTGCAGTATTACACCAGGAGTTTACATAATCTCCTTAACAACTAATCCAATCAGGTAAGCTATCTGATCTCTATGCTCTAAAGCTGAGAAAACCGAAGCCAAGAGAGCTGAAACTGTCCAAGCCAGAAAACTAGCCCCAGACCTCCAGATTCTCAATCCCAAACTCACTCCCTACACTGCTTCCTCAGGGTAAGGGAGACCTAGTGGCACTGCAGGAAAAGAACTGGACTGCTAACTGCAAGGCCTGCAGGTCAAGCCCATCAGTCACTCGGTGGAAGAAAGATTATGGTTTCTGCTCCCATAAAGAGCTTACAGCTTCGGAAGCCCATATAGGGTCACTATGAGTTGGAATAGACTCAGTGTATCGTAGAGATGACAATGGTTCCAGAATTCAGATATTAGTAAAAGCATCTCAATATAATCAGAACTTCAGTCTCTCCAAAATGGTAAAATGAGCCATTCTGAGCAGCACTATGGCACTCACAAACAGAACTAATGAAATCAGTCAAGTCAAAGCTTTGGAGGACAGATTTAGATTTATGGTTTTTAAACTGAGTTATTCTGAAATATTCACAGGAATCTTGAGTTCTCTATGTGAAGTTTAAAAATCTTTTTCATTCCATTTGAATGGCAATAAAGAGAATCATAAGCACATTCAAGATCATTAGCATAATTCAGTGTACTGCCTTAGGATTTCAGTGCTTAAGCTCACAGTTTGAGGGATGGCAGTACTGAACCATATTTGTTGTTGCTGTTAAGTGACACTGAGTTATTTACAATTCATAGCAATCCTGCACCACCGATGACATTGTGATTAGCAGTCCAGTGCTTATCCTACAACACCACATTAGGACTCCTTGAATCATACATAACCTTAATTGTCAGAAGTTAATAAGAAAACAGAGGCAGACCTAAACTAGGAAGTATTATAGTATTCCACATTCAACAAAGGTTTCGCAGTGGTTTAGGTGTGGCTTGAGTCAAGCAGTGGTTCTCAAACTTCAGCATGTATCAGAACCACAGGGAGGGCTTGCTGAGACAGACTATGAAACCCCACCTCCAGAGTTTCAGATTCAATAGGCCTGGGTTGGGGTCTTAGAATTTGCATTGTTAACAAGTTTCCAGGTGCTGATGAGAATTACTGGAATAAAGAGAAGCAGCGCACAGGAGGCAGTGCAGACATGTGGAACTCAACAGAGACAGCATTACAGTGATCACAGCTAACTGCGTAATTGCTATGAGCGGCAATTTAGTTTCAGCAAAACAGCATCATCAATTACATTAATTTAATGTTAATTCTATTTTCGCTGGTTTTACAGTTTCATTTCAATTAACTGATAAAATTATTTTGATTCGTTAATAGTAAAAGAGCTCTTATATAGGAAGTTTATACATAATTCTGTGTTTTACATATTTAAGTAAAATTATAACAAAAATATAATTGAAGGTAACATTGGGGTTCCATGAGAATTTGTTTTTCCTTTAAAAGGAGCACCATACACTATTTTAAGTAACAAATGGAAAACGTTGGCTCAGTTGATTCTTGAAAATGTTCGCTCAGTTGATTCTACAGACAAAGCTGGCACTGCCAAGTTATTTTATACATGACTCAAAACAAGTACATATTCCTAGTCTTCTGTTCTCACTAGTAAAATAACTTGGTTTATAGAGAACTCAAAATATAGCCATTGAACTGCCAAAATCTCTTTGCACAGACAACTGTGGATTACACTGTGTCCTCATGGATAAAATGTCAACTTGGCTAAGCCATGATTCCTAGTTTTATGTGGTCATCTGTCATTTTAATTATCCCACATTTTGTGATGTTTTGCAAACATTAATTTCTGTCTGTAGTCAATGAGACAGGATCAGGGTTGGATGCATCATGCTAACTTAAGTCATCCCTTTACTCAGGTACAGCCCAGATCTGATATAAGGGGAGTTTCCTTGGGGTGTGACCTGCATAACTTTTTATCTTACAAGAGATAAAAGAGATACAGCTTCTTTAGTGTGCTGAGCTGGTTCTGATTCATAGCGACTATATAGCAGCTGGTGGGTTTGACCTGCCGACCTTGTGGTTTGCAGACTAGTGCTTATCCGACGGAACCGCACCAGAAATCCAAAAGCAGAGCACATCCTTTGGACTTGGGAGTCTCTGTGCTGAGCACCTCTTTAGACTCAGGAGGACTGATACCAAGAAATGCTAGGCCCACAGATGTTGAAAAGAAACAAGGACCTTCCCCCAAAGCCGACAGAGAAAGAAATCATTCCCCTAGATCTGGGACTCTGAATCTGGACATATAGCCACCTAAACTGTGAAAGAGTAAATTTCTGTTTGTTAAAGTCTCCCACGTATGGTACTTTTGGTACAGCTGTATGTGATAACTCAAACAAGTGAAAAGAAAAACATCACAAGGGTCTCACCATTGCTGCTGGTTTTTGCATTCTTTGCCAGTTGTGCACGAGTAGCAGCGATCAAACTGTCATGGGCCAACTCCTGAACCCGGAGGAACCATGGAATGCTACTGTCTGTGCTCTCGCTGGAGAGGAAATCATTTCCTGAATCCTCTGCCTCATCTTGTACAAATACTAAGTGCTCAGCTGAAGAGCCCAAACCTGGAAGGAAAAAGAGGATATATCAAAGTTAGCCATCAAGCAAGCCTTTTATCTGACCTGGCTCAAACCTTCCGAGTCCTGAATCAGCTACACCAGCTCTCACAGATCATCAGGCCATCCTCTTTCCACTCTCAGCATCCAGTCTTGTCTTTTCCTCACTTCCTGTTATTTCAAAGGCAAAACTTTCCTTCCAGGCAACCAGGCTAACCTCCAGCTTTGGTATGTCAATCGCAACCTCCGGTTATCCCTTCTCACATCCTTCACATTCAGTTAGGTCCTGTCTTCACCTACAACCTATTCTTCTCTAATGGCCAGCCTTCTCTTGCAGCCTTTAAATCTGATCGAGCTCAAGTCGCTCCCATCTTTGTTTTAAAATCCTAAGTATTTCTGTGTCTACCTTCTCTCCTGTACTCTTCACTCTTCCAAGTCAAGTTTCTTGAACAACTATACCTTCTGACTTATGTATCCACTTTCCCATCTTCCATTCACTTGCTATCTCTTTAAACCCTGACCTTCACCTCTACCCCAACAATGGAGTCCTAGTGTGGTTTGGCAGAATAATGTGCTAGACTACAAGGCCAGTTTGAACCACAAGGTTGGTGGTTCAAACCCACCAGCTGCTCCTCAGAAACCATATATATATGGTCGTTATGAGTTGGAACCAAATCGACGGTACGTAACGACAACAAGCCCAGTAATAATTGTTCTTGCCAAGGTCACCAGACACACTTCCTAGTCAGTGTCTCACAAACCTATCCTGTAGTATTTGGCATGATTTAGTAATTTTCTTTCTTAAACATGTCTCCTTCCTTGGGTTCACTTACACTACTCTCTCCCACATTGCCGCCTCCCTCTCTAGATGTTCCTTCCCATTCTTCTGTTCCCCACCCTTCCAAGCTCCTTGTCTTCTTTTCTGTTAATGTCCCAGATCCTCCTGGGTGATGGGATCTATGCCCATTGTTTCATATATGCTGACTGAGAAGCACCACAAAGCTACTTATTTTACAGCAGGCCTCACTCCAGAACACTGGATTCCTGTTTCTGACTCTCTACATGACAACTTTTGTTGAATGTCTCTGAGAAATCTCAACACTAGCAGGCACAAAATGGAACTAACCATCTTCCCGCAAGCCCTGTGCTTCCTGTGTTCACTCTCAGTGAATAGCACCACCATCCACTAGCTTCCCAAACAAGAACTTCTAAGTCCTTTCCCTCCCACTAGTCATTGTCATTAAACACATTCTCCAGAATAATCAATAACACTCCTTTCCATTTGGGATGGTAAAATATGACACATACATATATACCTCAAGGTCTTCTTAAATGTGAGCCGAGTTCAAGAAAAGGAAAAGAATACCTGCTCGTGTTAGGTTAAGAAGAATAAAAGAAGTACTATCACTTGGCTGTAGATCTTGCAACAAACTAGGAGAATCTGGAGTTGACAAAAACTCCGGGGACTTCTGTACAGTCTGAGCCCTTGTCTCTTCTCCGTCTGGGCCCACATTCACCTGAAGGCTTCTCAACACAGCTGAGGAAGGGACATCCTTAGAAGAGTTAGTATGATTTGGAGTATCATCTAGAAAAGGGAAAACATCACAGCATTATGTAGCATGAAGCCCCAAGTACTCTCACAGCATCCCTGATATCAACATCTTTATAGCAGCAGGCAGTACTTTCATTTTACAAATGAAAAAAAAATTCCTCAGATAAGAACAGGAAAATGGCTTTAAGTTCTAAAGGGAATCAGCCAAAATGTGAGAACAGACTCCTCCAACATTTGGTATTAACTAATAACCAATAGTACCATGCTCAGTATTCTGCTTTATATTACCTTACATAACTATCCTTTCTGAGGCCAGGAACAAGTGCCTTCCCCCGAAAAATATCTATACAGTCACACAAACTCAAAAAGGGTCTAAAGTTTACAATGCTTTTCTTGGAGTATACTCCTTTTTGACTTTTTTATAAATCCATGCGACAGTTCTGATGAGTTGTTACAGAAAATTTTTTTTAAAACTTTAGCCTAGAAAACAACTGAAATCTTTAAGAATTCAGTATGCTTCACAACAGTTAGAGTTGACACTATGTAAAGAAATGATTCAGAAGACTTACTTTCAAGAACTTTGTTCTAAGAGAAGGAGATGAACTTTCAAAGGTTTTAGTGGCAACTGTATTGTAGGCTGAAGCATCCAATGTTTTAGAGGGCTTCATTCATCTTTATAAAAGGTGGGTAAAAACTTCCTCTTTTAACAAAATAATGAATAAGATGATAGGAATAAAAGTGGAAGCCCAGGAACAGTACTGCCATGTCAAAGTTTAATGAATGTCTACATAGATTAACACCTGAAAATTGTCATTATGTTGAAAATCTAAAAGGATTTTAGAAAATATAACTCTCAACAAACCAATAGAAAAACATGATTTGGGAGACAGAAGATGTGGGAGAGCTAGGAGGTAGATAAGAAAACCTTTTAAATATTGTTTGAACATATTCATCCTTCTTAAAGCTTTAAAAACGGAAAAGGGCTTTAAGGACACTTCAAAAATAAAAGAAAAAGAACATCATTAGAGGTTGGCAACCAGTAGAATTGATAACAAACAAATAAGCTGTTATCAACAAGTTAATACTGACCTTCCCATGATTTACCATTACTATTTCTAACATTAAAAACAAGGGATAAAAAAGAGTTTATAACATCCAAAAATTATGTTCTGGACTACTGACTCCTGTTTTCACTAAGGAGCTCTGGTAGCGTAGTGGTTACAAATCAGGCTGTTAACCTCAAGGTCAGCAGTTCGAAACTACCAGCTGTTCTGTGGGAGAAAGATGAGGCTTTTTGCTCCCATAAAGATTTGCAGCCTCGGAAACCGTGTGCAGGGTCACTATGAGTCAGAACCAACTCCACAGTACTTAACAACAACAACAGAACTATGACCAGTGGTTTCAGTTAAAAAGGAACAGAAGATGAATGACTCATTAGAAAGTTAATTAAAAATTTACAATTTATTTTCAAGAAGTCTTTTTAAAAAGAGAAAAAAAACCTCACTATTATTTATCAAGGCCCTTAAGTGCAAGGAATACAAGGGCTTATAAAGTTTATGAAAAAATGGAATCAAAAGATAAATGGAATTTTTCCACTAACTTTTCAATGATAATGGAATTTCCCCCTAACAATTAAAAACATGCATTTATTACCTTTACAACTTCCTACAAATTAAGGGTGGTTTCTCTACAGATACGGATCTCCCTTTTTTCATTCAAGCTACCCTCACTACCTATGCTCAGCATTCTACTTCTTACCTCTTCTGGACTCTCCTCTCCAATTATCCACCATCTCTCTCTGTTTGCAGTTTCTCTAATTGATATTCTTAGCATAAAATCACCCTCAAGTATCTCTCACCAAAAATAAAAAAAAATCCTTACATCCTTCTCTTTTTCCTTCCTACCACAAGAGAGCCTTTAGAAAGTATAGCTTTCTCTTCAAATATACTTACACAGAGCAGAGTGTATCATATTAACACCTTAAACCACGGCAGCCTGGCTTTCCACACCCTTTACTCAATGGAACAGCTCCTGGTCAGGTAAACAATGGCCTTCTTTTACTTCCATCTCAGTGGGCTCTTAGGGTTTAGCCTAACTTCTCCTTCTTCCCTCCTTCACAGTCTCTCCTACCTAATCCTATGCCTTAAATAGGGAGTTCCACATTCTGCTCTTAGCCTTCCTTCCTTCTCTCTCAGTGTGTAAGGCTTCTACTACTGATGTACTTAGGATTTCCATGACTGCTTTTTCTCCATGACTATGCCACGGGACAAAGATGAGGCATTCTGCTCCCGTAAAGATTTACAGCCTCGGAAACCCTGTGCAGGGTCACTATGAGTCAGAACCGACTCCACAGTACTTAACAACAACAACTACATTTTACAATTTCCACCCTGAGCTATAAAGTCAGTTTTCCCACTCCACTGGTACCACAGAGTAGACTACGCTAGTAGAACCCTTTATCCTAGCTCCATCTCTGGTGATCTCCATTTTTACCTGGTAACATTAGCCGGCTGCATTCTGAAGTCTCAGTCACTGGAAGGAGGGACAAGCACGTAATGTCTTTGGCCTCTGATTCCACTAGCCCCTGTCCCAATGGGATAGATGTATTCTGAACAAATTGTACCAGGAGCTACAGGGGCAGGGGTGAAAAAGGCAACACTGAGAAATACAGGTTGTTGGGTATGAAATCTAAACCTCTGAATTTACCAAAATGTGAATGTGTGCCCTATTGTTTGCAAATAACACATACACATAAAAGAATTCACCCATAAAAGAAAAGGCAGATATCATGAAACTAAGTAAAGCAATTATGGCATAATGCAAAAATACATTAAATCTTAATTATGCACTAATTTAGGTCTTATTCATAGCAAAACTAAAGCAACTACAACATTTAAAGTTATTACTGTCACTTTCTATCAAAAGAAATGATTAAAAAATAATTATTTTTAAATGATGACTAGTTAAAAAAAAAACTTCAACTGTATTGTACTGATTACATTTACCAAGTGCTTTTCTGTGAACTGACTCAGAGAATCCTTATTGCAACTCAGTAACATTAAACATGTATTTGCAGTACCGGTAGGCGCTGTGGATTAATGCGCTGGACTGCAAAGTCAGTCTGAACTGCAATGCAAGCAGTTCAAGCTCACCAGCCACTCCTCAGAAACCCTATACGGGGTGGTTATTGGTCAGAAGTCACTTGACAGTACTACTTACCAACAACAACAAACATGTATTTTACAGATGGGGGATCAAACTGAAGACATTAAGCAATTTATCTAAAGTCATGACTTGTTAGGATAAATTCCAGTCTTCCAACTTAAGAAATCTAATTTTAGATTCGAAGACCTTTCTACTATGCATCAGAGGTGCACTAACTTAAGGTGAAAAATGAATATACATGCACACATCATATACAAGGTGGCTTCATTAGCTAAATTAAAAGATAATACAATTTTTCCATGAACTTTTTGAAACCCTGTATTAAAAAAAACAACATAATTTTTTCATAAGTATCTGTGGTTGTTAGATGCTACTGAGTTGGATCCAACACACAGTGACGCTGCCTGATCCTGTGACATCCTCACAGTTGTTACGCTTCAGTCCACTGCTGCTGTCACAGTACCATTCCATCTCCTTGGGGGTCTTCTTTTATACTGACCCTCCATTTTACCAAGCATGATGTCCTTCTCAAGGGACTGGTCCCTCCTGATAATATGTCCAAAGTATGAGAGACGAGATCTCAACAAGCTCACTTCTAAGAAGCATTCTGGCCATATTTCTGACAACACAGATTTTTTGTTCTTCTGGCACGCCATGCCACTTTTAATATTCTTCTTTAAAACCAAACTCAAATGCATCAGTTCTTCTATGGTCTTCCTTATTCATTGTTCAACTTTCACATGCATTAAGAAGCTACTGAAAATACCATGGCTTTGGTCAGGCACATCTTAGCCTTCAAATCAACACCTTTGCTCTTGAACAAAGAGCAAAAAGACCTTGTGAAACAGATTTGTCTAATGCAATACATGGTTTGATTTCTTGATTGCTGCTTCCATGAGTGTTGATGGGTGACTCACGCAAAATGAAGTCTTTGACAACTTCAATCTTTTCTCCATTTATCATAATGCAATTTATTGGTTCAGTGGTGAGAAGTTGTTTTCTTTACATTGAGGTGCAACCTATACTGAATCCTCAGTGAATATTTTAAATCCTCTTTGCTTTCGGTAAGCAAGGTTATATCATCTGCATACTACAGGTTTGTAAATGAGTCTCCCCCAATCCTGGTGCCATGTTCTTTATATAATCCAACTTCTAGGATTACTTACTCAGCATACAGACTGAATAACTATGGTCAAAGTATAGAATCCTGGCACACATCTCTCCTGATTTTAAATCAGTTAGTATCCCCTTGTTCTGTTCAAATGACTGCCTATTGGTCCATGTATCACACAATCAAGTGTTCTGGAATACCCATTCTTTGCAATGTTATCCATTGCTTGTCATGATCCACATAGTCAAAAGTTTGCATAATCGATAAAGCACAGGTAAACATCTTTCTGCTACTTTCTGCTTTTAGCCAAGATCCAGCTGATGCCAGCAATGATATTCTTTATTCCACACCCTCATTTGAATTCAGCTCGAACCTCTGGCAGTTCCTTGTCAATGTACTGTTACATCTGATTTATAATTATCTTTAGCAAAATTTTACTTGCATGTGATATTAATGATACTGTTTCGTGATTTACGCCTTCCGTTGGGTGACCTCTCTTTGGAATGGACACATATATGGATTTCTTCCAATCAGTTGGCCAGGTAGCTATCTCTCAAATTTCTTGGCAGAGATGAGTGAGTGCTTCCAGAGCTGCATCAGTGTAAGATTTCAACTTACATTTCATCAGGTCCTGGAGCCTTGTTCTTTGCCAATGTCTTCAATGCACCTTGGACTTCTTCTGTCAGTACCACTGGCTCTTGATCATATTCTACCTCCTGAAATGGTTGAACATGGATACCATTTCTTTTTGGTACAATGTAATCATCCATGTTCTTTTGATGCTTTCTATATCATCAATATTTTGCTCATGTTGTTGTTAGTTAAGTGCCACTGACGTGGTTCCGACCCATAGTAACCCTGTATAGGTTTTCTTGAGGAGCAGCAGGTAAATTTGAAGCATTGACGTTACAGTTCAAACTGATCTTGCGGTACAGAGCTTAACCCACAGAGTAAGTTGTGGCTTCAATTTTTTCTCCAGTTCTTTCAGCTTGAGAAATGTTGAACGTATTGTGTTCTTCCCTTTTGGTCTCCTGACTCCAGGTCTTTGCACATACATTTCATTACAATATTTGACTCTTGTCTTCTCAAGCTGCCCTTTGACGTTTTCTGTTCAGCTCTTTTATCACCTCATTTTATTCATTTGCTTTATCATTTCTACGCTGGAAAGCAAATTTCAGAGTCTCCTCTTATATCCATTTTGGTCTTTTCCTTCTTTCTTATCTTCTTAATGCCTTTTTCCCCCTTCCTATATGATGTTCTTGATGTCATCCCCAAACTTTTCTGGTCTTCTGTCAATAGTGTATAATGCATCAAATCTGTTCTTGAGATGATTTCTAAATTTAGGTGAGAAATGCTCAAGGTCAAATTTTGGCTCTTGTGGACTTGTTTTCATTTTCCTCACCTTCAGCCCTAACTTGTATATGATGAGCAATTGATAATCTGTTCCAGTATGCCCCTGGCCTTGTTTTGACTTACAATATGAAACAATTCCATCATCACTTCCCATCTTGTTCTTGTTAAGTGCCGTCGAGTTGATTCTGACCCATAGTGACCCTGAATAGGTTCTCCAAGAAGCAGCCAGTGAGCTTGAACCATCGACCTTGCAGTTCAAACAACTTTGTAGTCTGACGCATTAACCCATAGCATCACACCAGGACTCCCTCTCTTAGATGTAGTCAATTTAATTTCTGTGTTTTGTATCTGGACCATGTTGAAAAAAGAAAGGTTACTTGCAAGGAAATTGGTCTACAAAATTCTATCATGTGATCTCCAGCATCATTTCTATCATCAACTACTGATCCTTCCTCTTTGTTTCCAACCTCTGCATTCTAACAATTATCACTACATTTTGATTGATCAATCTCAAACTGAAAAAGGTGGTTGCTGTTATTAGGAGCCATTGAGTCAGTTACCGACTCATAGCGACCCTATGCGCATATGCACAATTTCAGCATCACTGGCTTTAGTGATTGGAGTGTAAATTTGAATAATAGTGATATTAAGTGGTCATCCTTATAGGCATATGAATATTACCCTAACACAGATAGCATCATACTTCAAGATAGATGTCACACCATTCCTCTTCATCATTCCCGGCATAGCACACCTTATGACTTTCAGATTCAAAACGGCCAATACCAATCCATTTCAGCTCACTAATGCCTAGGTATAGATCTTTATGCGTTTCATTTCATTTTTGACAACTCTCAATTTTCCTAGATTCATACTTCATAGACTTCATGTTCTAATTATTAATGGATGTTGACAGTTGTTGCTATACCAGCAAATGAAGGTCCCCAAAGCTTTAATCAATCCATTTACGTCATCATGGTCAACCCCACTTTGAGGGGGCTGCTCTTCCCAAGTTGCACTTTGAGCCCCTTCCAATCTAAGGGGCGCATCTTCTGGCAGTGCATCTGATAATATTCTGGTGTTATGTGACTGGGTTCCACTGCTATTCATAGGGTTTCCAGTGGCTAACCTTCCAGAAGTAGTCCACCTCTCCTTTCTCCTAGTCTGCCTTAGTCTGGAAGCTCAGCTGAAACCTGTCCACCATGAGTGACCCTGGTGGTATTTAAAATACCCATGGCACAGCATCCAGCATCACAGCAACACACAAGCCACCCGAGTATGACAAACTGACAGAGGAGTGGTGGATAATTATTTGCCTATATAATAATTATACACTTAACCAAATAACAAATAGAAAAGCAGTCTTAAAAATTTTTTAATGTAATTTAATCTTTGAGAAAGTACTTAATCATCGAAAAACAGTAAACTACAGCAAGGGTTGGAAAACTATGGCCCATGGACCAAACCTAGTTCACTATCTGTGTTGTAAATCAACTTTTTATTGGAACACTGATTCATTTAAGTAGTGTCTATGGCTGTTTTCACACTACAACATCATTGATGAGAAGCTAAAGACTAACACTGTATGGCCCACGAAGTCTAAAACATTTACTATCTCCCCCATTACAAAAAAAGTGTGCTGACCCCAGAGCTAAGGATAATTTGGTATACAGTCTCCCCAAAGTAAAAAGACACAAGCTGAATGGGCTCACCTCTGGTTTGGATTCTAACTCATCTGATAACATTGATTCAGCTTCCAAATCCTGCAGCTGTTCAGGGAACAAGTTCAAATTTAATTCAGAGTCAATGACACCTTCCTGTTATGCTCATATTTCATTAGGAAATTCTATTCTCTTCTGGTAATATGCTGTGTTTAGAAGTATATCAATTTCACCTAAAATGGGGAGAAGGGAGGGAAAACAAGAGGATAATTAACAGAAGTGGAAAACATAGCTAAAAAAGCCAAGTGGAAAACATAGCTAAAAAAGTAAAACCCAAATAGCAAAACAATCAAACAAATGAAGAACTAAGCCAAAACATTTGTTCTAATATAGAACAACTCCAATAGACATCAAAAACCCTAAAAATGTTATGCTTACATTCAGAATTTCTACTAATAATCCATTCTAAGAAAAGGTCTTAAATCTGGAAAAACCTGTATCCAAAGGCGATATTCATCTTATCATCTGAGGTAATAACCTGGAAGCAACATATATATCAAATAATTAAGTAGTGGCTGATGAAATTATGACACTGTCAGTTAATATATGATTATATGGTTATGATGACAATGTAATAACAAAGAAAATGCTTACGTCATGTTAAGTTACAAAAATAAAACATAAAATTATATACTTTGTATCATTAAACTAGCTCATCTACTCACAGAAAAAATAAAAAAGGAAATTCACAGCAATGATAATAATGTGGTAGGTTGTTGTTGTTGTTGTGAAGTGCCATCGAGTCGGTTCCGACCCATAGCGACCCTGTACAGGGTTTCCAATGTGGTAGGTTAGTGTGACTTATTTTGTTTTCATTTCCCACATTTACTACAAGGTGGCTACACTGTTTTTATAATTTAAAAAACTTACAATAACAATGGTAGTAGTTGTAGTTAAGTGCCGTCGAGTCAATTCCGACCCATAGC
>NW_006408597.1:3371016-3372299 GCF_000296735.1 Chrysochloris asiatica
TCCATATGATAAGCACTGGTCTGTGACCCATAGGTCCATGGTTTGAGTCCACCAGCCACTCCACTGGGAGAAAGGTGAGGTTTTCTGTTCCCTGAAGATTTAAAGTCTTGGAAACCCTATACGGAGTCGCTATGTGTTGGAATGAACTCGATGGAACACAATAAAAACAACTAGATACAAAGGATCCCTGGTGGCTCTGTAGGATAAGCACTGGACTGCCACCCACAGGATCAGCAGTTCAAATTGACCAGCCACTCTATGGGAGAAAGATGAGGCTTTCTGCTCTTTTAAGATGAAAATCTCAGAAACTGTATATAGGTTTGCTATGAGTTGGAATCAACTAAGATGGCCGTGGACTTGGTTTGGTTTGGTATCATATGCAAGGTAACCACACAATATAAAGTGGACCCAGGAGAGGAGTTTTCAATTAATACTAGGGTTAAATGAAAGGTTAGAATAAGACTGCTAAACAAAAGCCACTCCTTGGAAACCCTATACAAGGTCGCTAATGTTCAGAACCGACTCGACGACACTTAACGACAACTAAATAAAAGACACTATAGCTGATGTTTGCTTTGACGGCATCAAGGCAAGAAAAGTCAGACTATCAGGGTAAACCTACTTCTAGTACTGAAAGTTAAAGGGAACCTGCGATCAGTCTAGTATGCTAGTTCGTTGGTTGACCAACTGGATGTACTTATAAGTGGAATTTGGGAAAATGCAGCAATAAAGATTTGGACATGTTTCATTGGCATCCACTGACCTTGAGATGAGAGAGTGATGAGGGAACAGCTGGTTGGTCTTAACTTCAGGGAGTTGTATGAACTCCTAGGGCAAGAGCTGAGGTGAAGGGGCCATCTGGTCTGAAGTACAGAAAAGTGAGCATAAACTCTCAAACTTGCAGTTGGTACCATTTGACCTAGTTTGGATGTCTAGGCTGATGTGATTGGAACCCGACCAGATGAAGATAAAGATATCTGATACTGTGAGCAACCATAAATTGCTACAATTTGATGAACTGGACTTTTGCTTATAGATGTGGTTGGCTCAAAATTCCAACCGGAATGGAAGATTCCTCATATCAAAGAACATGCTTGACTCCACAGTATACTGTATTGATAGCACAGGAAATGTAGACATTGGCAAGCAAAAATGGGGGACTATAAAGGCATGAAGCAGTTGGCTTACAAAATACCACTGGTGTGCTATATTTCAGAATGAGGTAGGTAAGGTAAAATCCCCACTGAATAGGTTTCCTCTTTTCCAGATGGGTCTGGTGAAAG
>NW_006408597.1:3376164-3410674 GCF_000296735.1 Chrysochloris asiatica
TATGCAAGTAAAGTTTTGCTATAGATAATTTAAAAATGACTGTAAGAATATCGTGACAGGGAACTGCCAGAGATTCAACTCTCATTGATTGTAATCCCCTCAATGTAACATCACTTATCCTGCTTCCTCCCTGTGTTTTCCTGTTTCCATTCTTCCTTTCACAACCCTTCTGAACCTTGTGGCTGAATTTTTGGAAGTAATCATCAGGCCTTTTTCAAAGTCCTCCAGTCTTTCCCTTAGCAACAGAGCCTGTTCAATCAGAATCTCAAAGCTGGAGAAACCTTAAGAATAGCCTAAACATTTGGTCATTTCTTGGTTTGTTATGATAAACTAGTACTGGTGAAGAGAGGAACTGTTACACCCTAGAGATTCAAAATCAAACCTAAAAAACTAATAATTACATTCATGTCAACTAGAAATTGGACTTGCCCCATCAGTGGAGTAGTTCAGAAATCGAAGTCACAAGTGTTTATTTTATTGGTGGCTAAGTCCTGGTGTGGCGCTGTGGGCTAATACATTAGACTGCAAAGTCATTTGAACTGTGTCAAGCTCACCAGCTGCTCCTTGGAAACCCTATACAGGGTCGCTATAGGTCAGAATAGACTCGACAGCACTTAACAACAATAACAACAAGGAGTCCTGGTATGGCGCTGTAGGATAAGCACCGGACTACTAACTGTAAGTTGTCAGTTCCAACCCACCAACTGCTTCTTGTAAATACTAGCTGTTGTTCTTTGAATTCAGTCTGAACTTCTGGCAGCTCCATATCAATGTACTGCTGCAGCTGTTTTTCAATTCTCTTTTGCAAAATTTTACTTGCATGTGATATTAATGATATTGTCCAATGATCTCTGCATTCCATTGAGTCACCTCTCTTTGAAATGGGCACAAGTATAGAGATAATGGATTTCTTCTAATCAATTTACCAGGAAGCTGTCTTCCAAATTTCTTGACATAGATAAGTGCTGCATCAGTCTGTTGAAAGATTTCAATTTCTATTCCATCAATTCCGGTAACCTTTTTTGTTGCCAATGTCTTCAGTGAAAAATTGTCAAACACGAAATGGAATGCAGAAAGATCAATATCCTAGGCACTGTTGTTCTTAAGTGCCATTGAGTCAGTTTTGACTCACAGCAACCCTGTATAGGGTTTCTAAGAAGCAGTTGGTGAATTTGAACTGCTGACCTTGTGGTTCAAACCAACCTTGCAATCCAGTGCTTTATCCCATAGTACCAAACCAGGACTCCTAAGCATTAGTAAGCTGAAATGGATATTGTTGTTGTTTTTAACTGCTGTTGAGCTGGTTCTGACCAATAGCAACCCTGTCTAGGGTTTCCGAGGAGTGGCTAGTAGGCTTGAACGCCTGGCCTTGTGGCTCAAATGACTTTGCAGTCCAGTGCATTAACCCACAATGCCACAGCAGTTTGAATTAGACAATCATACGGTTCACTATAGGGAGTACTGGTATGGCGCTATAGGATAATCACTGAACCGCAAGGTCAGTTTGAACAATGAGGTCAGCTGTTCAAACTCAGCAGCCATTCTGTGGAAACCCTACGTAGGGTCACTATAACAATAACAACAACAACATAGTTTACTATGCTGGAAATGACAAGTTCACGAGGAATGGTGTTGTATTCATTATCAAAAAGAACATTCCAAGATCTATCTTGAAGTATAATGCTGTCTATTATAGAATAATACTAATACAACTAAAGGGAAGACCAGTTAATACAACTTTTACCCAAATTTATGCACCAATCACCAAAGCATAATTAAGAAATTGAAGAATTCTACCAACTTCTTCAGCCTGAAATTGATCAAACATATAGTCAAGAAGCATTGATAATTACTGCTGATTAGAATATAGATGGAAACAGAAAGGATCAGTAGTTGGAAAATATGGCCTTAGTGATAGAAATGATGCAGGAGATAACATGATACAATTTTGAAAGTCCAATGACTTCTTTAATTCCAAATACCTTAACAGTGACTATACATATGGACCTTGCCAGATGGAATATACAGCAATCAAAATGACTACATCTGTGAGAAGCAATCATAAGAGAAGGCTCAATATCAACAGCCCAAAGCCAGGGGCTGATGTGGGACAGACCATCCATTGCTTACATACAAGTTCACTCTGAAGCTGAAGAACATTACAAGTCCAGGAGAGCCAAAATATAATCTTAAGTACTTCCCACTTGAATTTAGAGACCATCTCAAGAACAGATTTTACGCACTGAACACTAATGTCTGAAGACCAGAGGAGATACAGGATGACATCAAGAAAATCATACAGAAAAAAAGCAACAGGTCATTAAAAAGAAAGGAAAAAGACGCTGAAAGTTTGCTCATAGACAAGCTAACGTGAATGGAAAAAATGAAATTAAGAGATTAAAAGAAAATTTCAAAGGACAGTGACTAGACAAAATCAAGTAGTATATGTAGTGTGCAATGTCAGAAAATGAAAAAGGAAGAACACACACTCAGCATTTCTCATGCTAAAAGAACTGAAGAAAAGCATCAATCCCTGATTTATAATACTGAAGGATTCTACAGACAAAATACTGAATGATGCAGGAAGTATGAAAAGAAGATGAAAGGAATACAGAGTCACTGTACGAAAAATAATTGGTCAATACTCAAGCAATTCAGGAAGTAGCACGTGATCAAGAACCTATGGTATTGAAAGAACAAGTCCAAGCTCCCTGAAGGCACTATCAAAAAAATAAGCTCCGGGAATTGAAGGAATACTAATGGAAATGTTTCAACAAGCCAGTTGGAAACACTTGTTAGTCTATTGCTCCCATAAAGATGTCCAGACTCAATCCTGATGAATAGCAACACTATCAGACAGGGTACAGCTGCTCTACAGGATTTCTGAGAATGCAAATATTTACGGGAAGAGACTTGGAACTGCTGACCCTGTGGTTAGCAGCCCAATATCTAACCTTCCTATGAAGATTACAGTACCACCAGGCTGCCTTCCTATAAAGATTACAACTAGAAACCCTACAGGGTAGTCCTACTCTGTCACTTGAGGTCACCATAAGTTAGAATCCACTTGATGGCAACCAACAAAAACAACAACATAGTATTCTCTGCAGCAGCATTAGCAAAATCAAATTTTGGAGAAAATGGCGAAGTAAATTACTGAATTATAGACTAAATCTTTTCATTATTAAGTTATGCAGTGTTTCGTTCTGCTGTACCTAAGGTTGCTATGAGTCGGTACTGACTTGATGGCACCTAACAACAACAACAACATTCCATTCCAGCAAAATAATTTGAAGGGATTTCAAAATGTTCATTAAAATAGTCTATCATCTTTTGATTCCATTTTTCCATAAGCTTTTGAAGCCACCTCACATTTCTACCATTATATGAATGTCAATTTGAGTTTTCTTTTTTATGGTGCTGTTTGTATGTATACGGCTTCATGGCAACAGCTGACACAATCCCGATACACTGAATTTTAGTCTGCTCCTGGTTCCCTATGACTATCAAAATGTATGCAGAAAACAATTTTGGATCAGCATACATTTTATTTAAAAAAGTAAAAAGAAAACAAAAAAACAACTGACCCTGATGGACTGCTATTATTGATATATGTATAAATTTATTTTGATTGTATAGCTGATTAAGTTACTGGGGCCTGGCATGAAGAGTAATAAGGCATACACCTAGCTTTATGTTTGAATATAATTAGAGTGCTTATAATAAAAATAATTTGCCAGTATTAGGGAATTTAATGGTTTTTTCCCCCCTTTAAATGCAATTTGCATGACACTGACATTGAGAGACTGTTCTTACTCAAAGGAAAACTATTTTCAAGATAATTATTAGTCTCAGAGGGATTGTCTTCCCAGGATTTCTTATCCTATTAAGAAAAGAGATTAGAAATGAAATGTACAGTCACCTATATCATCCACACTTCTTTAAAGTGTACAGTAATATTTGTTCATTTTAATTTTGTATGTTTATAGTTGGTTGGTAAAAATTTATATCCATAATTCCTTCTAAATAAATTATTACTTTAGCTATATAAACAATAAGAGAAAATTGTATTTAATTATCAGAATCCAAGAGGCCAGACCCATCAAATCACATTTTCCACATATCATAAGTAGGGAATCATGGCTCAGGATCAAGCACTCACAATAAAACAAGCTGACTACAGACACGGATCTAAGCAGTATTGCTCAGATCCTTTTCCCCCTGTGCCCCTGGCAACAGCGGACATAATCCTAATAACCGAAATTTTTGTTAAGTACATGGTTTCCTATGGGTAGTTAAAGAAAGCAATCTTGGACCATCATATACTATATTAAAAAGAAGCCACTCATCCTACTACTGCTATTACTGAATATATTATTTCAGTCAGCTTAAAGGTTAAAAAGAAGGCAGGCAATACAAACAAAAGCATAGAACACAAGAAGCCTTGAAAAGTTCTGGAAATAAGTAATAAGGGAACTCGTCTCCTCACAAGCCAATTTAGGACAACAGAGATCTCTATGATCACAACGATCCTGAGATTAACACTCCCTCTGTTTGCAGCCAAAGAACCAAACCCTGGGAACTAAACTTTGATAACTTGCCACTCTTCTTTTATTGCAGAACACTCAACATCCTCCTGAAAATTATGCATAAAAACACTAAATAGTAGAATTAAAGTAGCTGATTTCTTTAAAACAAACAAAAAAACCTAGTCAAGGGCTCTAAAGCTGGGAATTATTTTTGACTTGTTGGTTGAAAGCTGGGACACTTATCTGAAATACAAAATAAAGTGAATCTTCCCTGGGATTATACATCAGACAACAACCCAACCCATTGCTGTTCAGTTGCCTGAGACTCACAGTGACCCTGCAGGACAGAGCAGAACTGCCCCATATGGGGCGGCAGCTCTCCAGGACAAGCACTCGACTGTGAGCCACAAGGTCGTCAGCCAGAGTCCACCAGGCAAGCAGAAACATGAAGTTTTCTACTCAAGCAAAGATTTAAAGCCTCAGAAATACTATACAACAGGGGTGGGGAACGTCCAGCCTGACATCATTTGGTCTGGCCTTGCCAAGGCAACTGCAGATAGGACTTCAAATTCAATCAATCTAGGAGCTTTTTCCATAGCAATATACATTTACATTTTGAGGGACAAAGGAACGTTCACTATGGGATAGACTGGACACATACAAGTACATGACTGGGGGGAACACAATTGTTTCTTGTTACTACCCGTGGCCCATCAGCCTGTATTTCACTGACTCAGAGGACTGTCAGTGTCAGGCAGGCTAGGAGTGTACATGCTGTCAAAGTGTTAACACACTGTGGAGAAACTATGGCTATCCGGTAATGATGACACAAGATGCCATGACATGATTCCTTATAATATTGATGATCTTGTCTCAGATGATTGATGAAATGTTGTAGACTTCTTTGTTGACACAGATGATAACTCAAATACAATCTTTATTCACACGTCCATGATCAGCATTCCTTGCAAAAACTATATCTCATATAAAGATTAAGGAAATGACCATATACAGAAAAGACCTCGATAATATGAACATTGGGTATGTTCCAAATCCAAAATGCAAGATTAGAACAGCGATCAAAGCAAAAGAATCTAATCCTTGATGACACACACACTGGATAGTTATTAAAATCTGAAGTGGTGTGTCATCCTGCAAATGGCGACTACAAAGAAAAGAAAAGTTGATGCAGAGTGTCAATCCTTACAAGAGAAATGGACAAATGATTATTTTTTTTATTGAAGTCAAAGGCAAACCTATGTGCCTAGTTTATGGTGATGCACTAGCAGTAATGAAAAAAGACAGATCAAAACATGCTAAACTCAATGAATTGGAAGGTCAAATGTGTCTGGATAAAACCAATGCTCTTCAGCAGAGTTTGGAATCATAATCAGCTGTTTTCACTGTGACACAAACACCATTATTCAGAGGAACTTTCAGAGAAGTAGTGAGCGAGCTAATCGCTAAAAAGCTGAAGCCACATGTAGAGGGAGAGTTTGTGAAAGAGTGCATTGTGGCTACTGCGGAGTTGTTAGTACCAGACAAATCAAATTGTTTCAAAATGTTAGTTTTTCTCGGAAAACCATCTCAGATCAGATTACTGAAGAAACATTGAAGGATTCTACAGGAGATTTCCAGTTTTTCTCTCTGGCTTGTGACGAGGCAACAGACATAAAAAACACTGTTCAACTGGCCATTTTCGTTCATGGGATAACTGCAAAGTTTGACACCTGAGAGGAACTGCTGTCTCTGGAAGCCATGCGTGGCACTTCAAAAGGTGAGGACTTGAGAGACTTGTTTCATCAATGAAAAAACTTGAGGTAACATTTGAAAAGTTGAGTGGTCTTACTACAGATGGAACTTCAGCCATAGTTGGCTCGGAAAAAGGGTTAATTGCATTTGTCAAGAAAGAACTGAATCTTTTCAGTCTTGATCCAAGTGATTTAATTAGATGAGGCTTTCTGCTCCCATAAAGATTTACAGCCTCGGAAACCCTGTACAGGGTTGTTATGAGTCGGAACCGACTCCACGGAACATCACTACCACCACTACCACCACCACTGCGTCACACACCAAGAAAGTCTCTGCACAGTTATTGCGGCTCAACAATGTGATGTCAACAAGTATTGTCATCCATTAATTGTGTCAAAAGCACAGGGTTTAACAGCCACCAGTTTAAGGAGTTACTGAATGATCTTGACTCTGAGTATGGTGATCTTGTTTATCACTGTGAAGTGCAGTGGCTGAGTCACAGGAACATGTTCATGAGATTTTATGAACTGCGGGGTGAAGTTACCAGATAGCCATAGTTTCTCCACAGTGTGTTAACACTTTGACAGTTCATGGAGATGAAGGGAAAACCTGTCAGGGAATGCAATGATAGCAAGTGGCTGTGTGAGCTAGCGTTCATGGTGGATATTATTACCAAGTACCTCTCAGAGCTGAATATCAAGCTGCAGGGCCCCAACCAGCTTCTCAGCTCCCTGAAACATGAAATCATCAGGAGCTAAATTAAGGTTGTGGAAAGTGCAACTCAAAGGGAAAAACAGGACAAAAGACTTTTACAATACTTGAATATGCTGGTGAATGTGTGAAACTAATGGAGGCTTTTAATGAAAGATTCAAGGATGTGAAAAGTAAACAAATGGAATTGAACATTTGTGCTGCACCATTCAATGTGGAACCAACTGATGTGCCTGATACCTACAACAGGAAATCATTCAGCTGACAAGTGATGATGAGCTGAAAGCTAGGCACAATAACCTTCCATTGCTTGAGTTCTATAAACATCACATAAGCAACAGTGAATTTCCTACTTTGAGAAGACATGCATTGAAATATGCATCTGTGTTCAGAACAACTTTGCTGCAAGCAGTTCTTTTCAAAACTTACCACTGTAAAGAGTTGACTGTGCTCCAGACTTACCAACAAACCTGGAAAATCAGTTGTGAGTAGCAACATCATCAATACCAGTTAACATCACATGCCTCACCAAAGAGAAGCAGTTCTAACCATCACATCAGGGATGAGCTACTTAAATGTTTGACCAGGTTAATTTTTAAGTTGATAATTTTGTATGGCCTACAAAAGATGTTATAAATACCTAAATGGCCTTTGGCAGAAAAAGCTTCCCCACCTGTGCTATACAGAGTCGCTATGAGTCAAAATTAATTCAATGGCACCTTAATAATAATACATGGGGAACAGCAACATTAGGGAAGTATGTACTCCCTAGAATAATCAATCATTTGAGAACAAATGGGCAACATTTACCCAAAAACCAAGTTCAGAAAGGTTAAGAAAGAAGGAGGAATGGGAACAGGAAACAGGGAAGAAGTAGGAAAAGGAATGTTATGTTATGGGGATTGCAATTAATAAAATGAAGCAAAATGTGCATAAATTGTTGAATGTAAAGCAGATGATCTGCTCTGCAAACCTTCAGCCACTTCACAATAAAAAATAAAAATAAAAACAACAACAACAACAAAAAAAAACAACCAAAACAACCACCCTATTAAATATGGTCCAGAATAGCAGTACCACTCTTATTTAAGGGAGGCAGAAAATGCCTTGACCTTGGCCCAGTTTGGGAAAGAGGTAGAGGAACTGAGAAAAAAGAGGAAAAGATATTGAGAAGCATTGGACTCCACCCACCAGGTCATCATTCAGAAAGGTTAAAAATAAAGTGCATGGTTTCACCTATGACCACGGGCTACTCTGCTTCTCAGCACCATCCAGCTTTACCTTTAGCTGACCACAAGTATGCTGTTGTTACTGTTAAGTGCCGTTGAGTCAGTTCCCACTTATAGTGATCCTGTAAAGGGCTTCCGAGGTGTGGCTGGTGAGTTTGAACCACCAACACCTTGCAGTTCAAACTGAACTTGTAGTCAAGTACTTTATCTGTAATGCCACAACAGGACCCTGACCACAGGTACAGAACCAAACCAGTAACATTTACAAACTAAACAAATATTCTGATGGTAGTAAATTACACAGACCAAAAATAAAGTTTTTAAGGAGCCATATATATTTTTCTATAAAACGGTAGCGCTAGGAACAGAAAAACCAAGGAATCTGTTCATAACAAGCATATTATGGGACTTGACTAAATTCTAATGCTAACGTGGGTACTTTGAAAGAAATCTGGAACATTGAATATGGAACCAGAATGGATGTTAGAAGCCCTCAGACGGATGCTGGCCTGCCTTCTCTTCCCAGGATCTTCTGAAGCATTTCATTCTCTCCCACAGTCCGGATCTTTTTAGTCATCTCCCCATTTCTCAGCAGTCCTTCAGAGCCTAACTGACCATAAAAGTTGCCTCTATTTTCTCATCTTCAATCACTATTCAACACTCATCTCTTCACCAAAACCTCTGTCAAAGTTACCAACGATCTTCAGGTTGCCAAATCTAATAGACATTTGCTGGCTCCATTCATTTATTCCTACAGCATTCACATTTTGTTTGGAGATGTACCCTTCCCTATTGGACATTCTTTAACTATATGGATTACGGTGCTCTTTTCTCTCTTGGTCAATTACTGGACACTTGTTACATATTAGAGGAAACCTTATTAAATATGAACAAATCCATATTTGTTAATGGGAAAAAGGTGTGGCAGTCTGATCTCATAAAGATTCCAGTCTGGGAAATCTTATGTAGTAGTCCTACTAGTCTATTGGGTTCCATGAGTCAGAAGCAACTTCATAGCAATAGGTTTGGGACCCACATAAATATAAGCCACATTTCTTCAAATTGTGAATCCTAAAAGGGTTAAAATCTACCACATCTAATTCATTCCAATGACGCAGTCAGTTAGACTGCCTGAGGCATCTCTGGTTTCTGTCCTTTAAGAAGCATTTCTTTTGATCCTGTGAGACCCTCTTCTGAAGTAAATTGGTTGCTTGCAACCAAAGAGCTCTAATTGGCATTGTCTCTCAGAACACAGCCTTCTTCCTGAAACACTTTACTTTCTCCACTTCCAAGATAAGCTCCTTTTACTCTTTCCTCATTGGAAATTGCTTCAATCTTCTTTGATGACTCTTCCACTCAGCCTCTAAATATCACTGTTCTTCAGAGGTCTATTCCAGGAACACTTTCCTGATAGTGTGAACTCATCAGTTGTATGGCTTTAAATGTTGTGGCCTCCAAAATGTGTATCTGAAGCCCACATCTCCCCTCTGAGATGCACAGATGTATATCCAGTTGCCTACTTGTCATCTCTTTTAACATTTAACCTTCATTAATTTTTCCTTTGCCCCAACATTTACAAGTCCTGCTGATTCTATCTTCAAAAGAGATTACAAATCCTACCACTTCCATCTCAATTGCAACATCAATTCTAACCCTAAGATAGCTAACTACCTTTTAAGTGGTCTCTTGCTTCAACTCTCCTCCATCCATTGCATTCTCTTCACAACAATAAATGACATCTTAAAATGTGAATTCCATTACATCATTCCCCTGCTTACAACCATTCAGTGGCTTTCTACTGCATCTAGACAAAATCTTCATTCCTTATCCTGGCCTACAAGAACCTATGTGATCCATTTTGGCCTCTCTCCCCTACTACATTCTGGAGTCACTCTCCCTCAGCGACAGACTTTCTCTGACCACCTGATCTATAGAAGGCACATCACGTCCCACCTTTATTTTCTATCTCTATTCCTCCTTTATAGGACTTAACACAATTGCTAATTATTTGTTTTATATAGTATATAGTTTTTGCCTGACTACCCCCTAAAAAAGGAGCTCTGGTAGCGTAGTGGTTACAAATGGGGCTACTAACCTCAAGGTCAGCAGTTTGAAACTACCAGCTGTTCCGTGAGAGAAAGATGAGGCTTTCTGCTCCCGTAAAGATTTGCAGCCTTGGAAACCCTGTGCAGGGTCACTATGAGTCAGAATTGACTCCACAGTACTTAACAACAACCCCCTAAATTGGGAGCATGGTGACTCTATAGGATCAGAACTGGACTGCAAACCACAATGTTGGTGGCTGGAGCTCACCTGCCACTCTGCGAGAGAAACATGAGGTTTCCTGCCCCCGCAAAGATTTACAGCCTCAAAAACTTACACAGGGTAGACATGAGTCGGAACTCAATGGTCCTTAACAACAACCCTCTAAATCATATACTCCACAATAGAGGGCAGGAATTTATATCTTGTTCATGACTACCTCTCTTAGCACTTAGCAAAGTGTCTGGTATGAGCTGAAAGGGCTTCCCTATCAATTTCCCTGTAAACACTTATCGCTATTGGTAAGTGCCTTCAAGTCCTTTCTGACTCATAGCGACCCTGTATAGGGTTTCTAAGGAGTGGCTGGTGAGTTTGAACCAGGCACCTTGTGGTTCAAACAGACCTTGTGCTTTATCCTACAACATCACAGCAGGAATAGAAATAAAAACTGGGTAGCATATACATATAATTTATGCATATGCTTCTGAACTCCAAATCCTCATGTCTAAATGCTTGCTGGAATTTCCACAGGGATATCCAACAGTACCTCAAATCTAACAACAGCTTAAATTCGGATTATCTTTTCTCCCACCAAACCCGTCCTTCTTCTTGTACTAACAATTTCAATTACTGCCCAATTTTCCTCCCACTCAGTTGCAAATTATAGGTCTTTCACAATCTCTGTTCTCCATATTTATAAAACCCCAGCGATTTTGACTACCCAAAATGTTTCTGACTCTTCTTATCTCTCAACTACACTACTAAAACATAAAAACCACGGTGAGGAGGGCACAGGACTGCACACAGGATAGCTATGAGTCAGAATTGACTCAATGGCACCTAACAACAACAACAACGCTATTAAAACAGGTGTCTAACTAGTCACCCTGCCTTTATTTTTTAAACTTGTCATTGTGATTTGACTGACGAATTACTGAGCCGATCCTCAGTTTTACATTCAACAAATCCTGCACTTTGTCTGGTGCCAGTGTAACATCACTTATCCCGCTTCCCTCCTCTGTTTCTTGTTTCCATTATTCCTTCTTTTCCAACCCTTCGGAACTTTGTTCTTGGGTAAATGCTGTCCTTGTGAACGTGGATGGTTAACCATTCTACAGTGTACATACATCACTAGTGTTGTCCCCCTAAATACTTATTGTCTGGAAATTGAGCTATGGAAGTTAGGTCAGCCCAGGCCCGAAGGGTGACCAAGGGCCACAGTTCTGGGGTTCCACCAGTTTATATCTGACCAGTAAGCCTCATCTTTCTTACGATTTTGAGTTCTGTTCCACATTTTCTCCTAATCTAATGTATCTTCTAATGTTAAACCTCTTATAGCAGTTAGCAGTGGTAGCCGGGTACCATCTAGTTCTTCTGGTCTTGAGGTCGTGGAGACTGATGGTCATGTGGTCTGTTAATCCACTGGACTGTTTCCTCCAGACAGTGACAGACCAAAAATTGTCCCTTAGATTGTCACTCAAGAGCCTTTAGAATCCCAGTTGTTACTCAGTGAAGTAGGAGGTAGAACAGTGTCTTCGTGGCCCATGTTATGCCTGTCACCCGGCCTTTAAAATTCCCCTTTCTGTTTCCTCTTTTACACAGTCACTCAAGTTATCTGTCTAAAATGCAGATACGCGGTCACTTCCTCAGTTTGGCACCTCAGAACAGTCAAATCCATAAGTGCAGCATTCTAAACATTACAGAGTATGTCCCAAATCTCTCCCCAGAAAAGTGCCAACCCACCCACCGCCATCAAGCCAATTCCAACTCACACAGACCCAGTACAGGGTTTCTGAGCTGTAAATCTTTACAACAGCAGAAAGCTTCATCTTTCTCCTGTGGAGCAGATGGTGGGTTTGAACAGCCGACCTTGCATTTAAGAAGTCCAGTGTTTACACTACAGTGCTACCAGAGCTATTTTACTGCAGCCTATCACATAACAACAACAACATACTATAGTAGGAACCAACTCCACGGCACACAACAACAACAACAAAAACACTGGCAGTGTGCCGTGGAGTCGGTTCCAACTCATAGCGACCCTGTACAGGGTTTCTGAAGCTGTGAATCTTTACAGGAGCAGAAAGCCTCATCTTTCTCCTGCAGACCAGCTGGTAGTTTCAAACTGATGACCCTGAGGATAGCAGCCCGGTTCATAACCAGAGCTCCTACACTAGACTAGCCATTAAGAAACACACCAACCTGTTTTAGTGCTCAAGGGCTTTGCTTGGGATAGTTCTTCAATCAATAATAAATACTACCAATCCAGTTCTGATCTTGTGAAATTCTTCCCAGCTTTTTAAATCCAACTCAAATAGGATCTCCTTTATAAAAACTTTGATCGTTGCTCTATGGTCAGAACTAATCTGTCCTTCATGTGATGTGCTCACAACACAATTTAACATTTATTTAGCAATTATTTCATCCTGTCTTAGGTGTTGTCAATATATATGCTTTCCTCACAGGCTCCTTTAGTGTTCATTCTTTCCTCATTACCTACACAGTGCTTTGCACAAAAATAAGCACTCAGGAAATACTTGCTGAATGAAAAGGTAAACCTCTTCATTTACAGTGAGTGGGTGGGGTATATGCTACAGATGAAGTAAAACTTGGACATCTAGTTAAGACACAAAACTAAAAATCAGAACCTAAATCTTCTGACTTCTAACTAGTTTTTCTTTATTCAACAATAAGATAACAAAAAGTCTAATTTCTCTAACAAAATGCCCTGACTATATTTCAAAAATGGTTATTCTAATCTATTTCAAATATGCTGTGTTGACCCATGGGTCCAAGTAAGAAAAATGTGTTTTTGTTGTTAAATTCCATCGAGTTGCTTCCAATTCATAGCAGCCCTGTATAGGGTTTCCAGGAGTGGCTGGTGAGTTTGAACTACCGACGTTGTTCAAACTGACCTTGCGGTTCAATGCTTTATCCCAGAGCTCCGTATTAGGACTCCAAGAAAAAGTAGAAATCATTTTATTTATTTTTGTTGCTGCAAATATATAAGAGGGCTTCAAAAGATCATGGTAAAAGAGAATTAAAATGGAATTTTTCTATAAACTCTTTGTAGCTCCACATTATAAAGAACATACACCAACTCAACAATTTCCACACCTACAATTCAGTGACACTGATTCTACACATTGAGTTGTGTACCCATTTTCACCTTCCTTTTCCAAGTGATTCCTCCCCATTATACAGGTTTCTTATCAAATCTTTTTAAATTGCTGTTGTCAGTTTGATGCCATATTGACAGATCTTAAAACAGCAAACGCTGCTAGAGGCAGACATTCTTTTTTTTTTTAAATAAATGTTTTATTGTGAATTATGTGATGGTTTACATGGGAGAACATTAGTTTTACATTCATTCTATCATATATCGTTTCATTGCCAAGGTTAGAATCCCCTCCATGCATCATCAACCAACCAAAGGGTATACCCTGCAAGCCTGCGCCACCCTCCTCACCCCCGCCGATGGTCAACACACAGCTCCTCTCAATCTCTGCATCTCAAGTCCCCAGCTGCTCCATCTCTCCATGCCATCGTCTCTGCCTCCATCTCAGGCATCACTACTTCTCTGGGTAGGGTCCTGCTCAATGGTCTTCCCCACTGATGGTCCTAGGGACCTCTGCTCCTAGACTGAAAAGTGAATCACTCCTCTCCCTGCTATAAAATGAGGCAGACATTCTTTACTAGTTAAGCTAAACTATTTTATTTTAAGAAGGCTTCGAGGAAGTTTTGTAACAAAAAGAGGGGAGTAGTTAATCTTACAGTCCAGGAACAGAGGACCCTAGGACCATCAAGGGAGAAGAGCATGAGTGGAATGTGGGACCCTATCCAGAGAAGCAGCGACACCAGAGATGGAGGCAGAAATGGGGACATGGAGAGAGAGAGCATCTGAGGACTTTAGTCTCATGGAAAGAGAAAGCCTGTGCTGGTAGCTAGGAGGCAGGCTTGCAGATTGTGCCCTTTGGTTGTTTAAATGATTATATATTCCTGAGTGTTTTTGTGTACTTCCCCTGCTCTCCCCGCGCCAAAAAAAAACAACAACCAAAAACAACTGAGGGAATAGAAGCAAATACTGTTGAATGATGATGCACGGAGGAGACTGTAATCATTGCAATGAAACAATGAGTGTAAACCAATGTTCCCCCATGTAAACTATCACTCAATTCACAATAAAAACTTAAAAAAAAAAAATGCTTCAAGGGATATTTTTGGTTAAAAGATTATCTGGGCAATAATTTCAGAGATTCATCCTGCCACCTTAGCTCCACAAAGTCAGGAGTCCATGAAAAGTTGAGATTCTGTTTTGTATTTTCCTTCTTTTAATCAGGACTGCTTATTAAATCTTTGATAAAAAAAAATTCCACAATGGTAGCTGGGCACTATCCACTTCTTGTCTCATGGCAAAGGAGGCAGCTGGTCGTGAAGGCAATTAGCTATACATCTTATATCCTCCTCCTGGGGCGCTGCAGGGTAAGTACCAGACCATAAGAAACCCTCTACAGGGTCATTAAGGAGCTCTGGTGGCGTAGTGGTTAGGAATAGAGCTGCGAATCTTAAGATCAGCAGTTTGAAACTACCAGCTGTTCCTCGGGAGAAAGATGAGGCTTTCTGCTCCCGTAAAGATTTACAGTATGAGTCGAAACCGACTAGCTGTTTCTTCTTTTGCTCCAGGCGACTAGAGACAAATTGTTATGTGTTGGATGGTCACTTACTTGCAAGCTTTTAAAACCTCAGGCACTGACGGGATCAGGAAACACATTATTAAGCCAATAAACTTAAGTGTCTCGTGAATCCATGACCCTAAACCTCCAAACCAAGGAACCAAATCCCATGAGGTGTTTGTACATAGGCAACCTTCTATGGCGCTGTGGGTTACTGCGCTGGATTGCAAAGTCGGTTTGAACGGCAAGGTCGGCAGTTCAAACTCACCAACCGCTCCTCAGAAACCCTATAAAGGCTCGCTGTGAGTCACAACTGACTCAACAACACAAAAAGCAGCCTCAGCGTTAACTATTCTTTGTTGCTCTTCTTGTTGTTGTAACTACATGACTCAACTTTTGCCAATTCCACTTTCCAAAGGTGTTCAACTTATTGACAATTACAATAATCAATTGCTGGGCAACCCTACAACACATATAAACCGAAACTCCGTGTAAAGTCAGCAACAACCACCCCCTTGCTGTTTCTGATAACCCAAACCAAAATCAAACCCACTGTTGGGTGGATTCCCATAACAAATTGTAACCTTTAGTTTTTATATACAAAGTAGAAATTCTTTTACGTGCCAAGTTAATAACTAGGAACTTGCCAATGGTACCTCTCTGCATTTTTCAGAGCCTCCTGATCAAGATAAACTTCAACGAACTAAGCGAATTCTCTTTTATAACTTCGTTGGATAAATGCAACCGGCCCGAAACCGACAGGCTGTAACAACCACACGGCCCTAACACCCGGGAAGGTGAATTCGGCGGCCCAGTCTCTCCAAGTCAGTAGTCATCCCTCTTCCAGACCCAGAAAGTGAAATGCGAGAGCAGCTGTTTGGGGCAGTGTCCCCTTCCATTCCCCGTCCCTCCATTACAAGGGCCCGAGAACAAGGCCCAAGGTCCGCGGGGCGGCCCGGCTACCGGTGCAGTCCGGGGCACTCGCCCCGGGACTCTCTGACCCCTGGCTTCACAGGACAGTCTGGTTTCCAAGCCCTTGCCGCTATAACCAAGCAAAGGGGTCCAAACATCGCCCCAAAAGCCCCGCGAGAGGAAGGGCCGAAGCCGTGGGGCTTCAGACCGGCCGCTCCTGGGCCCGCCAGATCCAGGTGGGGTGCCCGAGGGGGGCGGTTTCCCTGCCCTCTACCGAGGCGAGCTTGGCCCAAGCTCCTCGGTAGCCGGCACTGGCTCTCTTCCTCTTGAGGACCACCTGGTTGACCTGTGTGTTCCGGTCCAGCCGAGAGCTCACCTTTGGGTCCCGGGCAGCCGTCCGTCCGTCAGTCGGTCCCGGATTCCGTCCACACACAGCGTCTTCCGGCTCCCGCCGGAAGCAGCTCGAGTGCGGGACAGGAAGTTTGGCCACCCCCCACGCACACACCCACTCGCTCGCCTCCCAACCGGTGACGGGAGCTCAGTGCAGGCGCTCCAGAGGTGGACGACGGTGCTAGCCGGCCTTCGCGTGCCAGGGCTCGTTCTCCAGACGAAAGCACCTGCGGACCCCTGCCCCTGATTCATTCTCTCTCGGCCTTCGGAGCTCCTGGGTCGGCAAAAGCCCCCCAAAATGGGGTCAGTTAGTTCTAGCGGTGATGTCATCGCATCCCTGCGCAACTAAAGAGATCCATAGTAGTTTCGGCGGAGACGAACGGGGAAGAAAATAATAGCTTCTTAAAACGTTTAGCAAAGCGTTCTTTGAAGAGGACCTCAGAGCTTTACCTCTGAGAAGGGAACTTGTGGATATCAAGTTCTGCATTGCAAATGGGATGGGATATGAATTGAGATTCGTGTAGAACTTTTTTTGGAAATAGGGATTCCATGAAGTCTGGAATTGTGTATTAGTGTCTGGTTTGGGGGTTGGAACTCTTGAATTCCAAGCTGGATGCCAGCGCTTATCCGGGCTTTGTGAATTTGACTAACGCCTTGAAATCACTAATTATTGGATACTTGGGTGTGCGCTGAATGATGAGGGACTCCATCGACGATAGTGGCAGTGGGAATGAAAATAATTCTCTAAGAAAGGAATTTTCGAGTTAAAAAACGAGCCTTGTTAACAGGTTTATAAATGGAAAAGTGAAGAGTATTTGGGGCACCCAAATAAATGATTAGAAAAAAAAAACAAACCGGTTTTGGGAAGATAATTCCTCTTTGGATAAGTAAGAGTTTGAGGTACTAACCGGATATTGGAGGTAAAGGTCCAGAACTCAAAGGGTCAGAACTCATGACTTGGGAATTAGCAACACACAGAAAAGACATGAAGCACGATTGGGAAATGAAGTGGTCCTGAAAAAGAAGAGAAAGAAGGTTGTGATTGGGAAATGAAGTGGTCCTGAAAAAGAAGAGAAAGAAGGTTGTCGAAGTCACCTGGAGTGACTGATCATACTTTGGTATGATTTGGTAGGTTGTTTTTCAGGCCTGAGAACGCTCAAAAATGGAAGCCTAAAAAATTAACGGTAATACAAATCTTATGAAAGATTTCATAGGAATACTATTTTCCTATGATAGCAGGAAACACCTGTATCTATTTGCTCTCTTCAATCTTTGTAACTATTTGACCGTACGTACATAACGTACTAGACGGCAAGGTCAGTTTGAACTCACCAGCCGCCCCTTGGAAATTGTATATAGGGCCTCAGTGAGTCAGAACTGATTCGATGGCACTTAACACCAACACCACCTGCTAACTAAAAGAAACATTACGTATCTTTAAATTTCTAGGCTATACAGTAAATTACTTGGCAAAACACCAAAATCAATCTATCAACTTTATTCAGTTATCTCCTCATACTTCTCCCAGCCTAAAACTGTTCCACAACCTCTGAGTCTCCTAACCTCACCCAAAGCCACTACAACACTCCATCATTACCACCCTCTTCTATCTACAAAATGGAAATGCCATCCCAATTCTAAGACTCTCTGGTGGGGTAGTAGTTAAGTGCTTGGCTGCTAACCAAAAGGTCAGCAGTTCAAACTCACCACTCGCTTTGCGGGACAAATTTGAAGCAGTCTGCTTCTGTAAAGATGATAGCTTTGGCAGTCCCATGGAAGTAGTTCTGCAGTCCCGTGTTGTTGTTGTTAGGTGCTGTGAGTCAGTTCTGACTCACAGCAACCTTATGCACAACAAAATGAAACACTGGTCCTGCATCACTACCACAAAAAATTGTTTGAGCCACTGTGTCAACCCACCTCACTGGGGGTCTGCCTCTTTTTTGCTGACCCTTTACCAAGCATGAGATCCTTTTTCAGGGACTGGCCCTTCCTGTTAACATGTCCAAAGTATGCAGATGACACTTCACCAGCCTCAGTTCTAAGGAGCATTCTTGCTGTACATCTTCCAACAGATTTGTTCTTTTGATAGTCCATAGTACTTCCAATATTCTTCCCCGACACCATAACTCAAATGCATCAATTTTCTAGTCTACCATATTCATTGTCCAGCTTTTGCCACGTGGTTGAAAATACCAGGTCTTGGGTCAGGCCAAGGGCAGAGGTCTTCTCTCTCCTATTGTTAAGTGTCACCAAGTCAGTTCCTACTGATAGTGACTCTGTATAGGGGTTCCGAGACTTGAACTATTTGCTGGAGTGGAAAGCCTCAACTTTCTCCCATAGAGTGGCTGGTGGACTCAAACTGCTGATCTTGTGGTTCACAGTCAAGTGCTTATTGTATGGAGCCACTACGCTCCACACTCTTTCCTATAGGGTTATTGTCTTAGGCTGGGTTTTCTAGAGGCGCAGATCAGTGAAAGATATATATGTGTCTATATTACTGGTATGGGGCTGTGGGTTAATGTGTCAGACTGCAAAGCCATTTGAACTGCAAGGTTGGCGGTTCAAGCTCACCAGTTGCTTCTTGGAAACCCTATAAAGGGTTGCTATGGGTCAGAGTCGACTCAACGGTACTTAACAATAACAAAACATATATATGTGTGTGTGTGTGTGGAGAGAGAAAGAGAGAGTTTATTATCGATGCGTATAATTGTAGAGTCCCAGGTCCCACGGGGAAGGAGGAGCCTTTCCTGCATGTCCATTGTGTTGGGAGCAGGCCACAACCCCAAGGAAGCATCCCTTTGATAGACTGGCTGCTCAGTCACTCATCATGGTTAACTATGCCTGTGTTAGGTTTCATCACCATGGGGATAAGCACATCTCAATTGCTAAACCACTGGAAATCTTTACATAGTCAAGTTGACACAAAATCCCAACTATTAAGTTCTGTAAATTGGTATCAGCTTGATGGCAATGGGTTTATTTTAAATTCCAATTCTAACACTTAAGTTTTAGTTAAATTATGTATCATGTAAATTCAATAAACCAGCAAGAGCCAGAACTCACCAGGACTTGTATTTCTGAGTCTTGCAAACTTTCCATCTTTTGAAAGGTGCAGCCTTACTTTGCTAGCACTCATTTTATGTTCTTCCACAGAGTTGCTTATTTCTGTTATTTTATTATTGTTGTTGTTAAGTATCCGACTCATAGTGACCCTGCACAGGGTTTCTGAGGCTGCAAATCTTTACGGGAGCAGAACGCCTCATAATTTCTAGTTTTTACTTGTTTCTCTTTATAGAGTTTCTACTTTGTTCTTGTATTGTTTTCCTGAATTCTTCTAAATTTTTTCCCATGTTTTCCTTTATGTCACTGAACAACCTTAATACTAGTTTTCTGATGTCTTTGTCGGGAATTTCATACAATAAATGCCTGAAATAGTAGGTTTATTTTTCAATGGAGAATAGAAAACATCCACTGCCCTGATGATTCACAAATTTCCTATCTTTTACAATTCCTTCCAGAAGTTTCATCATTCTGTTCCTCAGAGTTAGGTGATGCAAATGAGTTGAGACAATGCTAATTCACTGTTGGCAGAACTGTTGAAGTTCCATACTCCAAAGAATCTAATGATGACCTCCCTTGATCTCTACTGTCCCCACTGCCCCCGTGGCTGACGTAGATTGGGAGAAGCTGGATGGCTGGATCACACTGGAGGTGTGCCTCTCATTAGTGGCTTTCCAGCCATGCCTGAGGTCTGTTGCTGCTGTTCCCCACCCGCACCCTTGGTGCCAAGATATTCATTCTAGTCTCTAAATCAGCACCAGACTTGAAGAACTGACGAGTGGCCATTGAGACTTCACCTAAGGAGAGCTCTTCACCCAGCACACACCCCGCTCCTATGACCTCTAGCACTCATTTTAGTGGAAAATATTTGAGTTTTCCTTTTTTGACCAGTTTCAGCTTTTTCCTGTATTTACTAAGTGGCTTCTTAAGGCAATTACTAAAGTGACACACAGAGAAAATCTAGTAACAGAAAGCAGAGATGTGTGGAAAATTAAGCTAGATGTGATGAGATGCCACAGAAGAGGACAGTGTTTATTTTCATAATGACATCATGTGTTCTGGATACGCTTTAAAAAAATTTTTTTTTAACCTTTCATTGTGAATTGGATGAAGGTTTAACAGAGCATACCGGTTTTACATTGATACTTTGTTTTCACATTTTGTTTCAGCTCATTGATTGTAATCCTCACAATTAAAAGTAACATCACTTATCCCACTTGCTCCTTTGTTTCCATTCTGCCTTCTTTCCTAACCCTTCTGAACTTTGCTGTTGGGTAAATGCTGCCCTTTTGATCTCAAATGGTTGTATTTTAAGGTGTGCTGCACTTCCCTAGTATCACTGTTTCCCTTGTTAAGTGCCATCAAGTTGGTTTTGACTTATAGTGACCTTGTATAGGGTTTCTGAAGCTATAAATCTTTGTGGGAGCAGAAAACCACATTTCTTTCTTACAGAGTGGCTGGTGTGCTCAAACCGCCAACCTATGGTGTGCAGTCCAGTACATATCCTATAGTGCTAGCATGCTCCCCACTCCCCTTATCAACCTATTATTGGGCTGGAAATTGAACCATGGGGGTGAGTTCATTTCCAGATCTGAAGGGTGACAAAGTGTCACAGTCTCTGGGATTCCAACAGTCTCTACCCGACCAGTAATTTTGGTCTTTTTATGATGTTGAGTTTTGTTCCACGTTTTCTCCACTCTATCCAGGGCCATCTAATGTTATTCCTTTCAGAACAGTTGGCAGTAATAATAGTCAGGCACTATCTTGTTCTGGTCTCAGGATCCTGGAGACAAGTTCATGTAGTCTATTAGTCCATTGGATTGTTAGGAGAATATTTTTAAATAGTGGCAAAAACATGAGTCCAGTAAAGAAGGACTTGTAAGGTAAATGGACTGGAAAGTCTTTCTAAAAGTCAGACTAAGTTTTGGAGAACAGTGGGTTTGAATAAGTAGATAGGAGATGTTGATCATAAGAAAGGGGATACAGTGTACCTAAGTAAACTGGGTGGGAAGACATAAAGCCTAATAAGATGTTACATTTGTAACATGTTTTCCAATTTGTAAACTATTTCAACATTTAAGGGGTCCTGGTGTCAGTTGAGTTGGCTAACCGCAAGGTCAGTAATTCCAATCTACCAGTTGCTCCGAGGGAGAAAGATGAGGCTTTCTGCTCCCATAAAGATCTACAGCCTCGGAAAGTTTATACAGGGTTGCTATGAGCCAGAACCAACCTGACAGCACCCAACCACCACCACCACCACCACTGCCTCACAGAACAGTCCTATTAAATAAAGAAGGCAGGATGTTTGTTTTTAGGAGTTGAAGAAGTAGGACTGGAGAAGTTAAGTCATGTTTACGTCATTTTTAAGTCAGATAATTAACAAGTGAAAGGGCTCCGCTCAAATCTCTGTCAAGTAAGCAGTTTAGCCTGAACAAATAAAAGGGGGGAAATAAACATATCCCTCAAAGAAATATTTACCTGAAGATGGAGTACTCACAAAAATTGGTTCACTGTTTCAAATTCCAATTCTATGCATCTAGCTGGGCACAATTCTATCACCAACCCCTGCTCCAAAGTTTACATTTCATACACCAGGCCCTCAGCTTCCCCCTATTAATGCTTCTGTGCCAGACACATGGGCAGTCACAAGGTCCCACCAGAAAGCCTTTCTGCGTCCAATTTACTTTGTAATCAGAAACAATAAAAATAGCTTTTTTTATTTTAAAGGAAACCAGGACAAAATGTATTTTGTTTATTAATCAGGATAAATCTCATTTTGTACACTTCTTAATTGGGTAAGTACAAATTAAGTGATTCAGCTGTTGGCAGATACAGACAAATCTCAAAAAGAAAGGAGTATCATATCTAACAAAACTATTATAGAAACCAAATTCTGCCAAGGCTGACTTTCCCAGGAAGTTTAAGGCTATTCAGATAAATGCATGGAACTCATTGCTGCAAAAATGTTAAATTTTAATATTAGCATTATTTAAAAAATATCTGAACTAAAAGTTGATTATTTTGAGCATAATTTAAAATTTCTAAAAAAAATTTTTTAGCTCTATTTTGTAAGATCCCTAAACAGTTACATCAAATCTATAGTGGCTTCAGAATATCTAACATATGTAATAAAGCTTCAACAAAGAAAGAAAACTAGATCAGGCTGACTTGACTCTATTACTGTACCTAACTAGGTAGCAGACATTTAAGATCTGCTGTTGTTGAAGAGTGCCGTCAAGTTGGTTATGACGCATAGCAACCTTGTATAGGGTTTTCAAGAAAGAAGAAATCAAAATACCTAAGAAAATATCACCTATGTTCACATTTAAATTAAGTTACCTGTACTCTAAACATTTTGTTTGTAAATGTAACTTGAAAATCTTTGTGAACTCTAGAGAAATCTGTGTGATTTCTTTGATGACCCACTCTTCCAGAAATTACAAAGTGAATTCTTCTGAAACACAAACTATCTGCTTTCCAGTGTTACCTCCTGTCATCATGGACTGGAATGCAGCTGGAAAGGAAAAAATGAAGTTATCTGACAAGAGCAATTTCACTATCATACTTGTTCATCAGGAGGTCAGACTAACAAAATACACATGAGTACTTTGAATCATTTCTTCAATAATTTTAACATTAATACAAGCCATTGTCAAGAAAGAAGTCTCAAATAAAACACTGATCAAGCTATAGAACAAACTAATTCAATTAACATCTTAAAATATTGTCTTTACCCTAGTGAGAAATATTGTCTTTTACATTGATACTGGTGAGAGGAAAATATAGAAACAAAATGTCAGTGAAAAGAAGATTTATATAACTGTCCCAAATATTAGGAATCTAAGCAAGTTTTACTAGGTAAATAAGTGAAATACACATTTGTTATGCCAGACTAATTAATGAAATTTATATTTTTGGTAGTTAACATATTAATCCAGTATATTAATTTTTTTCAGAAAAAAAAATCAGTTTGATTTCATCTTTTTCATTTAAAATGTTGAAATCTGTTAAGCAAAAATAAAAACTGATTAAATTATGAAATTTTGCATAATCTTATGATGCCTCAAACCAAAAGAACTCATCGCTGTCAAGTAGATTCCAAGTCATGATGACCCCAGCTGTAAAGAGCAGAACTGCTCCATAGGGTTTTCTTGGCTACATATCTGATGGAAGTTGACTGCCAGACCTTTCTTCCAAGGTGCCGCTGGGTAGGTTTGAACTGCCAATCTTTAGGTAAGCTGCCAGTGGCAAACTGTTTGTACCACCCTAGAATCATTCAATCTGAAAAACTTACCTACAGGCTAGAAAAATTACCTTTTTTTTTCATAAACTATTTATGAAATCAAAGAAACACTTATTTAATCATTTGAAATGTGAAAATAAAACCTTTTAAATACCAGAAAATTGAATTATCATAGAGTTTAATAAGATACTTAAGGAAACTTGCAGGACACTTTTACAGAAAACAAATGTTATCTTGTTTTAATTAAAAAAAAAAACTCAGTAGTAGAATTAAAAGAAAAAGAAGTATTTATGCTGAAAACATGTATGTTAGAAATAAATCTACATTCATCCTACCTCCCATGTTTTCCAATCCATTTATCATAGTCTCTTTGATCTGTAAATCAAAATAGCTAGATTTAATATTCAGCCCTCAATGTTTCTATTTAATAGTTCCTACTTTTTTTTTTTTTTTTTTGCTAAAGGCAGCAATATTTTGTCTAAAAACAGATATTTGTTGTATCATTCAGACAGCCCAGAAAAGTTTTCATCCATTGACTTTTTAAAATAAAATCCTATTTTTCCATTGTTTAGACTTTAGTTGGTAGCTATATAACCCCTTTCCATAAAACAAAGTACCCTTCAGTTCTGGAACTGAACTCTTCCCCCATGGCTCCATTTTCAGCCAAACAATAGGCAGGTCTCTAAAGGAAATGCTCCTGAAGTCTGCACGCCTTAGAATAATCAAGCCTTTGAGATGAAAAGGGCAGCAGTGACCCAAGGACACAGTTCAGAGGGTTAGGAAAGAAGGAGGGATGGAAATGGAAACCAAAGGTAGAAGTGGGATAAGTGATGTTACATTGTAGGAATTGCAATCAATAAAATGAAACAACATGTGTATGAATTATTGGATATAAAACTAATGTAATGCTCTGGTCTGTAAACCTTCACCCAATTCACAATTAAAAGGTTAAAAAAACAACTAAAAGTACATAAGCACACATATACAACTTTGCAGCCTGTACATGTTTCAAGAACACTCTAAATCATGGTTTACAGACCCTACTTAGCAACTCCTGATTTTCAACAATCAACCAAAAGCTTTATCATAGTGTCCAGGAAAGGCAGGAAAGAAATGTGGTGATAAAGAGGTATGGGACACTAGGAGGTGTTTACTTTGAGAAAGTACAGCTTCTAACATGTAGTTGTTGTAACACATATTATATAAATATTTGTTAAATGAATATTATTATAATTATATATTTAGAAAATGCCCCTTGATTTTATAATGTAATCTACGGAAAGTAAAGCTCAATAAAATTTTAGCCAAGGAGAGGGTTTACCAATAAGGAAGCTATATTCTCTTGGGAGATAAGGTCTCTTGACACTGTAACTACTGTGAGACGTGTGAGAGCCAGAACTGGATAGGACTACATTGTTTTCCATTTTGCAAGTTTTCCACCTTTGACAGGGTGTAGGCTTACCACTTTTCGATCATTCGTTTTAGGGAAAAAAATATTTGAGTTTTCCTCCTCTGACAGGCTTCTGCCTTACTCAAGCTGTAATGTCCAGTAACATTTTCACTTGTAGGAATTTTTATTATAAAGACTATTATGCTTGCTATAATAAATTAAAATCATATTATCAAATAGTAAGAAGCATTATACTGATAAGTATAGAAACAAGTTTTACCTTTAGTTTTCCTTCTTTAAACCACTGACTCAGCTGTAGGATACCAGGTTCAAATCTGTCCTTATAATTTAACACCATAAATCTTTCCCTGTAGTGGGGGAAGAAAAAGATAATGATCAGAGAATAGGGAAGGAATGAAAGAGTTAAAAATCAAAGCTCTGGTATGTAGTGGGTTATGAATTGGGCTGCTAACTGCAAGGTCAGCAGTTTGAATCTACCAGTGACTCTGCGGAAGAAAGATAAGGCGTTGTGCCGCTCACAAAGATTTACACCCTCGGAAACCTTATACAGGGGCTCCATGAGTCAGAACCAACTCCACAGCACATCACCACCAATATCTAGCCTTCAAATATTATCACTAAAGCACACCAATCTGATCAAATGTAGTGGTTTTCTTTTTAATGTTTTATTGTGAATTATGTGATAGTTTACATGGGAGAACATTAGTTTTACATTCATTCTATTGTATATTGTTTCATTGCCATGGTTACAATCCCCTCCATGCAATCCTTATCCCTCAAATGTAGTTTAAAGTATAGTTGCAAGAGCTCTGGTAGCGTAGTGGTTACGAATCAGGCTGCGAACTGCAAGGTCAGCAGTTCAAAACTACCAGCTGTTCTGTGGGAGAAAGATGAGGCTTTCTGCTCTTGTAAAGATTTACAGCCTCGGAAACCTTGTACAGGGTCGTTATGAGTCAGAACTGACTCTAAGGCCCATAACAACAACAACAACAACAACAGATATACTAGCCTTCTATTGTTTTTGTCTATTCAAGATCTACACTCTCTCTTAGTAACAACAGCTTTTCCTTTATGGGTAACACCTCCTCCCCCTTCCTCTACACCTCCTATGACTAGGTCAATTAGCACTATTAAGTATCAGCTTTAGGATACTACAAGGAGAACTACTCTCTTTTTGCTTGGATTGTTAACCTGGTAAACTGTTGTACTAGACCTACTGTTTCCTCTTGGTACCACAAGGGGAGAGCCTGGAGAGAGTCACAAGACAGCAACGGCCAGAGGTGAAGGAAAACTGAGTCCTGATGTGACTATAAAAACCCTGGAGGCAGCCAAAGCTAAACTGATTTATGCATCAGAAATAAAGAAATAAACCATGCATAATCGTGTTTCTGACCTGCTCAGATACACGACTTAACAAATCTCCTTTACACACTTCAGCCAGGGTACACTGAATCTCTATCACATACACACAACCGAAAGAATTCTGACTGATGGAACAGTGTCTTATGTTTTTGTTCTTTTAAGACTTCTGTTAGGGAGCAAGTTAACCAAAACCTAAATATTGAACTGGCTTTAAAAATCTGTATTTTCTATCCAAAATAAGCAAATGCACAAAGACTAATAAGGTTTACACCAGGGGTGGGCAGGAGGGAGCAATGAGGAGGTATTACTTAAGAATACTGACTTTCTGTTAATGGTGATGGTTTTACAACAGGGTAAACATAATTGTCACTGAACTGTACATGCAAAAATGGTTCAAATAAGAAATGTTCTGTTATATATATATCATCACAATAAAATATTTAAAGATGCAGATTTTCAAGTTTTATCTAATACAACAATTTCAATACATTTCATATACATCTTTAGTATAATAAAAATAAAATAAAATAAGAATTTCAATACATTTCATATACATCTCTAGTATTTAAATCCTCTAGATTCAGGTAGTAAGGTCAAAGGGGTAAAACACACCTTGTGATGTTTTTTTCTTTCCGGATTGCTTCTACAGCAGGGGCCAGTGGGGGAGGATAAGGGACATCCTTGTTGTACTGAGAAATTTGACCACACAGGATGATGTGGCTGTTTGGGTTCATCTGTTCACAGAAAATTGATTATACTTTAAGATATATGTCTTTCCCATGTTTACAAATTTTAGCTGTCTCAATAAAAGCCGCACTGACTATTGTACATAATCCTTTAGTGCCAAAGAATTTTGTTTGAAAGATTTACCCATTATTATTTTATTATAATATTAAGTACCACTATCAAGATGGTTCCGACTCATAGTGACCCTGTACAGGGTTTCCAAGGAGTGGATGGTGAGCTTGAACCTCTGACTTTACAGTTCAAACCAACCTTGCAGTCCAGTACAGTATACACGTATGTATTTAGCAGTTTTAATTAGTCTAAATACACTCTAAAAGGACATAGAATTACATTAGTGTTCTTGTTGTTACTTTATTAGTAATTGTAGACTATTTCTTTAGATTTAAACAACATAATAGCTGTGGGCAATTTAACATAAAGAACTGTGCAGTGTATGAAGTCCTGATACGGCACTGTAGGATATGAGCTGCACCGTGAGGTCAGTTTGAGCTGCAAGATTGGCAGTTAAAACTCACCACCTGCTCTTTGGAAACCTATACAGGGTCACTAAGAGTCGGAACTGGCTTGACAGCACTTAACAACAACAATAAATAAATGCAGTGCATGGATTGCAACTCATTGTAAAGAAAACAAAAAGACTGAGGACTAAGTTTAAGGACTAAGCTGTGCCTGACTCAAGTCATGATATTTTCAATTGTCTCATATGTATGTGAAAGTTGGACCATGAATAAGAAAGAATCAACGTATTTGAATTATGGTGTTGGAGAAGAATATAAAAGTACTATGGACTACCAGAAGAACAAACACATTTGTCAAGGAGCAAGTACAGCCAGAATGCTCCTTAGTAGCCAGGATGTTAAGACTTCCCCTCTCATACTTACAACATGTTATCAGGAGGAACCAGTCCCTGCTAAAATGGAGGGCCAGTAAAAAAGAGGAAGACCCCCAGTGAGATGGACTGACACAGTGGCTGCAACAATGGGCTCAAACATACCAACTGTGAGGAAGAGGATGGCACAGGACAGGCAGTGCTTCATTCTATTGTACACAGGGTAGCTGTGAATTGGAACCACCAAGACTACACTTAACAAATGCAATGTTGATACTCTATAGCACTATCAATAAATATACTCAAATTCTTGTGATCTATGAAAATCTACTCCCTGCCCAAAGGCAAAGAAGTCCTGGTATGGTGCTGTGGGTTAAGCACTGGACTGCAAAGTTGGTTTACACTGTAAGGTCAGAGGCTCAAGCTTACCAGCTGCTCCTCAGAAACCCTATATAGGGTTGCTATGACTCGGAACTGACTCAATGGCAGTTAACAACAACAATAGCCCAAAGCCAAAGATCTCTGGTGGCATAATATTTAAGTGCTCAGCTGCTAACTGAAAGATCAGCAGTTTAAATCTACCAAATGGCTCTGAAGGAGCAAGATCTGGCAATCTGTTTCTGTAAAGATTACAACCTAAGAAACCACATGGGGCAGTTCTACCTCGTTCTGTAAGATCACTCTGAGAATTGACTCAAAAGCACATAATAGCTCACAATCAAGGGCCATGGCTGTGAGGCTGCTGAGGGGACAAATTTCACCATTTTAATTATGCAGCTATAATTTTTTCACAAAAATAAACTGTAGTGGAGTGGCTAGAGGTACAGAAGATATTTCTTGAAAGAAAGACCAGCAGGGAAAAAAGGAAAAAAAAAAAAAGCAGACTGTGTGGATGTTACAAAACCAAGCAAACTGTTCGCTTGGGAACCATCAAGGCAAGAAAAGTCAGCCCATCCAGATAAACCTCCTTCCAAGACTGAAAGGGAACACACAAACAGGCTTGTAAGCTCGCTGGTGACCACCTTGGTCTACTTGTGAGTGGAACTAAGGGAAAGGCAGCTATGAAGACGCAGGCTGAGTTCGGCCATGTTCCATAGACTCCTGTCAACCTTGAGATAAGATAAGAGGAAGAGCTGGTTGATCTGAAGTTTGGGAAGACTTGGGAACTCCTGAGCCCATTGACACTTACCTAGCCACTGGGGCTAGAGCTGTGAGTGAAGTGTCCAGTTGATTTGAAGTGGAGGGAAGCATACAAGAACACCCAAACTTGCAGAGAGTACTCATTTGGCCTAGCTTGGATGCTTTGCTGATCAGAATTCAATTAGAGAAAGATAAAGAAGTTTGAGACAAGAAACAAGTGTAAATTGTTACAATTTGATGAACTTGACATTTGCTCATGGATGTAGTTGCTCAAAATTCTAACCAAGAGGGAAGGAGTCTTCACATCAAGGATCAAGCCTATCCCCTCTGAATTCACAGGGATAGGCAACTTAGACATTGGCTACCAAAAATGGGGGTGGGGGGAGGAGGCTATAAAAGCATGAAATGGCTTGCCTAGTTTCAGAGCAAGGTGGGGTAGGGTAGAATCCCCACTGAATAGTTTTCCTCTTATCTAGATGGGTCTGGTGAAAGGCGATGGCGAAGACGGGATAGGATTCTTTTTATTCAATAGTGAGTAATTATTATCATGACTAATTGTGATTGTCAAGGAGCTCTGGTAGTGTAGTGGTTGCGAATCGGGCTGCGAACCTTAAGGTCAGCGGTTCGAAACTACCAGCCGCTCTGCGGGAGAAAGATGAGGCTTTCTACTCCTGTAAAGATTTACACCCTCAGAAACCCTGTACAGGGTCGCTATGGGTCGAAACTGACTCGACGGCACTTAACAACAACAATTGTGATTGTCACAACTGTAAAGGTAGAAGATGTGTAACCAAAAGGGGGCTGTAGTTAATCTTTCATTCCAGGAACAGAGGACCCTAGGACTATCAAGACGGGAGAGCATGATGGGAGTGAGGGACCCTAACCAGAAAAGCAGAGACACCAGATATGGTGACAGAGGTGATGGCATGCAGAGATGGAGCAGCTGAGGACTCTAGACTCATGGAAAGAGAAAGGCTGTGTGTTGGTGGGCTTGCAAAATGTTCCCTTTGGTCCTTTAAATGAAAAATTTTTTATGTGTATTTTGTATATATCAAAAAAAAAAAAAAAAAAAAAGGAATAGAGGCAAATACTGTTAACCAATGGTACATGGAGGGAGTTATAACCATTGCAGTGAAACAAAATATGACTGGTTGAGTGTAAAACTGATATTCTGCCCTGTAAACTATCACTCAATTCACAATAAATGCTTAAAAACAAAAGTCCTAGAAAAAAAAAAGTTATAGGTAAAATATTGCTAGCAAAGAACTGAAACTGATGCTTACACTACAACTCTGCAAGCAAATGGAATAAATATCAGCAAGATCTATTTGGTCACTTAATTACAGTACTTATCATCAACATTATTCATTACAATGAACCTATAATTTTCTAAAGTTTTTTCTCTCAGTACCAAGAGATAATATCATAATTGGCAAATGTTGTAATATACATTTTTTATCACCATAAAAAAAAGATAAATCAAATGGAATATTCAAATTTATAACAGAAACAAATGAACAACCTGACTTATCACTGCATCAGTGATGTCACCACCAACATTGTCAAAGTAAACATCCACTCCAGCTGGGCACAAATCTCGGAGTTGTTCTGTCACGTTCCCTTTTTTATAATTAATTGCAGCATCAAAGCCCAGTTCTGAGGTCAAAAACAGGCACTTCTCATCTGTCCCACAAATTCCCACCACTCTGGAACAGCCCAGCAAATGGCCAATCTAGGGGAAAATTTTTCAAAAGTAAATGGCTTTATCTTGTCACATTTGAATGCAAAAATGTGAAAGTATATATTACAAATATCTGAGTGTCACGCCACAATTGAGGTTACATCATACCATTTGTAGCTAAAAGTAATTTGATATCAAAATAATTCAGGTTGGGGAAAGAGTGTTATTGGTATTAAAAAAAAATTTAAATTAAGTTAAATAATAGCAGATTTGGTTTGAATGTTAAAATTTCACAATTTCAAGCTGATTTTATAAAAGGACTCTTCAGACCCAAAACATCACGATGCCACAATTCAATATTTTTCAGGCTTGTGAGGAATTAAAAACAGAATGAGGATAAAAAACAGTGTTTCAACTGTTTCACACTACAAAAAAGCTATTATCTGTAAAATAATACACTTATGGGTCTATTAAAGATTTACTAAGTTTCCAGAAATGCAATGAATATTTTCTTTTTGAGAATTAAAAAAAATATATGAATTCCTTTATTTTTTCTAATTCATGTTAATTCCAGGCTTACTTACATAGTACTTACTATATGATTCTCTTGTTTCATATTGATAAGAGCAATGATACCTCATTTACCAAGTCTATTTTTGGTAAATGAGAACAAGAAACATATAATCTATAATATTTTTCACATTTTTATTGAGAGTGTAAATAGTGCAATAATACTCTTTCTGTCAGAACCATGTGAAAGAACAGTGTTATATTCTATTTGCTCCAATTTCCTTAATTTTATATTTTAAATTATATATGCCAGAACATTAAAATATGATTACTTTTTAAGATAATAATTCTCCAAAAGTTTACCTGCCCAGCCAAAGATCCACAAGCACCAGCAGCCCCACTGACAACCATTGTCTGATTGGATCCGGCAGTTATATGGCCTTTTTCCTGTACTCCAATTAAGGAAGTCAAACCAGGCATGCCTATAGCTCCAAGAAAGTATGAAAGGTGTCCATCCACAAGTTTGGGGTCTACCTAACATAAAACAGAAACCTTTTTAAAATAATAGTGAGAATTCCTTGTTTTAAACAACATTGCAGAGACAAGTCAAATATCCTTTCTAAAATAGTAAAAAATCATTATATCTTGGTAAAATTGTATAATGTACTTATATAGAGCATTATACAAACCAAAATAACAACAAATATTACTTCTCTGTAATAGATTTGTAACAGAGAATCGCATATAAGAGACTATTCTTGGCATTCATGGAGGCAGGGCTTGATGGTGGATAGGGTAGAGGTGCAGTGAAGATCTCCGTCAGCAATACCACAGAATACCAGACAAAGCGGATCCAGGGGAGAGCTCCAAAACTCTGAACCACATATATAGGAATATTTTCTAAAAGTTTGAAGGCTAATAGCTAGCGGAACTTGTAGCAAAAGAAATCTTGTACTTTAGAATCTGCCAGGCTCAGTGGCCTGGAGCTGACAACTTGGGCGAGACCAAATGGCAAGACGAAGACAGGGAGCAAACAGACTCAACACGGAATAATGCCGCAGGAACCTCGGAGCAAAGGTGGACAATATATTTTTTGATTTTGCTTTTTTCTGATTTTTTTTTTTTGGGGGGTATCTGTTCATTGGCCCCTCATGGCCTGCACACCTCCATTCTGGTGACTAGAGGGAGTGCGTGAGCGACTGGACACCCCTACTCCCACCACTGGTGGGTTCTTCTGTCACGCATGTGCACAGATACCCTCAGCATTTAAAGGGACAGGCAGCTCAAAATGGCACACCTGGCCCTGAACTGTTTATTGATAGGGAAAAGGCCAGAATAGGGGTGTGGAGAGGGAAAGAGTTTAAAAACAAAACAGGCCAAAAATTAAATCCTGTAGTACAGCATAACAACCAGCACTGGCATCTTGAAATTTATCAGATGGCTTTGAAGGCAACAAGCTGAAAAAGGATATTAAAGTCATACTCATATTCAGCTCTATGGGCCGGAACTGACTTGATGGCACTTCATAACAACAACAACATATTAGGCTACAGATTTTTTTTTTCTTCTCTCTCTCCTCTTCTTTTTCCGCGATTATAGTATCCAATCAGTTTTTTTTGTTTTGTTTTTCCTTGCTTTCTTGCTATTGCTGGGGTTTTTTGTTGTCGTTGTTATTCTTTTGTATTTTGCTTTTGTTCTGCCTTTTACACATAGGGGCTCTTTCTCTCCCTATACTACCCAAGAAGAGACAGCAATTGCTTCCATATAGTCAAGATACATTCACACCCTATAAAGCCCCACAATCCAGGCAAGAACCAATACCAACTGCCATACATCAGGGAGGCAAACAACACCTGTGAAAGTTACTCTGAGTTAAGCAATAACAAGAGTAAAAAGAGAAGTCCACCTCCTGATTACATCTACTTGGAGGCAATCAGAAAGCATAAAGAATACCAAAGCACACACTCAATTAAGTATTAAGGCCACAGATAAACATGGCCAAGAAGAAAAAAAAGATGACCATATCAGCACACATCAAGAAACAAGATAAAATGTCTGAGACAAATGACCTTGAGGTAGATCTGGACTCTGGAAGGAGGGCAGGCCTTGGAAATGCCTGAGAAGCAATTCAGAAAAATGATTATAAAATGTTTCAAAACATTTTACAATGGAGTTGAGAAAAATAAGGAAGTAGTCAGGAAAGTGTTACAGAACAATCAAATAGGATAGATACAGCACTGAAAACAATTCAAACCTTATAGAAAGAGGTTCAAACGATTAATAATAGAATATAAGAAATAGACAATACACTGAAAGGGAAAAGGAGTAGAATGGAAGAGATGGAAGACAAAACTAGTGAACTAGAGGACAAATCTCTCAATACCATTAAGATAGAAGAGCAAGCTGAACAAAGGTTAAAAAAATCCAAAGACGGTCTAAGATTCATGTTGGATAACATGAAGAGGAATAACTTAAGAATTATCAGCATTCCAGAATAGGAAGAATCACACAAGTCCACAGAAGAGATAGTTGAAGAGCTTCTTTAAGAAAATTTCTCTAACATCCTGAAAAGTGAAAAGATAAACAATCAAGAAGCTCAACAAACCCCAGAAAGGATAGACCCCAAAAGAAAATCACCAAAACATATCATAATGAAGCTCTCCAAATCAAAGATAGAGAGACAATCCTGAAAGCAGCTAGGGAAAGAGAAGTGTTACATACAAAAGCAATCAAGTCAGATTAAGCTCGGATCACTCAGCAGAAACCATGCAGGCAAGAAGGCAATGGGGAAACATATATAAAACATTGAAAGAAAAAAAAAAACAACTGCCAAACAAGAATCCTTTATCCAGCAAAGCTATTAATCAAATATAACAGTGTAATCAAAACATTCCAGGATAAACAGAAGCTAAAGGATTTTGTCAAAACCAACACTGTGCTACAAAACATCATAAAGGGAGTTCTGTGGACTGAGAACCAACAAGAACAGAAAACAACCAGAGATTGACATATGTGGTAGAACCTCCCAGAACTAAATCGACAGATGGAAGAGTCGAGAAAATAACAAAA
>NW_006408597.1:3417849-3424965 GCF_000296735.1 Chrysochloris asiatica
CTCCTCTAGATTTTCAAATTTGTTGGAGTATAACTCTTCATAATATTGTTATTACCCTTTTTATTTTGATTGGTTCTGTTGTGACATCATCTATGTGGTTTCTTATGCATGTGTGTCTTCTCCCTCTTTCGTTACGTTTCGTTTACCAATGATTTGTCAATTTTATTAATTCTTTCAAAGAAACAACTTCTTGTCCTGTTAATTCTTTCTATCATTTTTCTGTTTTCTGTTTATTTCTGCTCCAATTTTTATTATTTCCTTTCTTCTGCTGACTGTAGGTTTACTTCATTGGTCTGTTTCTAGTTGTTGAAGATGTTGTGCTAATGTGTTGATTTTGGTTCTTTCTCTCTCTCTCTCTTTTTTTTTTTTTTGGATGTGTGCATTTATTGCAATAAATTGTCCTCTCAGCACAGCTTTTGCAGTGGCCCAACTATTTTGGATGTTGTGTTTTCGTTCTTATTTGTTTCTAGGAACTTTGTGAATTCACGTTTTATTTCTTCAACTACCCTCTAGCTTTTCAGCAGTTGTTATTCAGTTTCCATGTATTTAACTGTATTTCCTTGGTCTTCCTATTGTTGACTTCTAATTTTATAGCACTTTGGTCTGAGAAGATGCTCTGTAGTACTTTGATGTTTATAAACTTATGGAGGCTTGTTTTGTGGCCTAACACGTGGTCTATTCTTCAGAATGTTCCATGTGCACTGGAAAAGAATGTGTATTTTGCTGTTGTTGGGTTGAATGCTCTCTACACATCTTTGAGGTCAAGTTGGCTGACTGCGTTGTTTAGTTCCTCAATGTCTTTGTCAAGTTTCTTTCTGGTTCTATCCTTTTTCAAAAGTGGTGTATTAAAACCTTCCATTATTATTGTAGATTTATCTATTTCTTTTTTCAAATCTAATAAGAGTTTGCTTTATATATTTTGGAGCCCTTGCACTGGAAGTATCGATATTTATTATGGTTATGTCATCTTGTTCATTTGACCCTTTAATCACGAGATAATGTCCATGTCTATCTAGCAAGGTTGCCTGTTCAACCTCATCAGCTGCTCCTTGGAAACCGTATACAGGGTTGCTATGGGTTAGAACTAACTTGATGGCACTTAACAACAACAACAATAGTCTATAATTGCAGAAAAGAGAGAGAGAGAAAAAAAAAAAGAAATCCTGTAGCCAAATATGACTATGACTTTAACGTCCCTCTCTTGGTTTCTTTTGCCTTCAAGTCTGCCTAAGAAATTTCAGGATGTCACTGTTGGTCCTTATGATATAACTTAGGATTTAATTTTTGGTCTGTTTCCTCTTTAGTCTGTCTCTCTCCCACTCCACAACCCCCGTTCAGACCTTTTTCCTAGTGATAAACAGATCCACGCAGGCTGTATCTATCTTGGGCAGCCGTTTGGTTTTAAGCAGAACCTTTCACCTTCTTAAATTCTGCTGAGCAGATTCATGCGCATGTGTAGTAAAACCCTCTGGGGGTGTGGGGTGTCCACTCACTCTAATCACCAGGGTGAAGGTGTGCAGGCAGTGAGAGACCAATGAACAGACAAAAAGAATCTCCAAGATTGGTTAGACGTCTGTGGTAGGAGCACTGCTGTGATCCTTCACCCACTCTGTCATACCCAAGATGGCCGCTCTGGGAGCCACTGGGACCAGCTGATGAGAAATCACCAGGTTTCTTACTTCTGTTGTGGAATTCTACAAATTCCACTAGCTGTAAGCCTTTGAACTTTCTAAATATTACTTTATATGTAGTTAAAAGTTCTGGTACCATCCCCTGAACAGTGTTATTGCTGTGGATGTCTGCACCACACTTCTCCCTAATCTGCCATTAAGCCCCGCCTCCAACATTATAATAGTTTTTAAAGAACTGAATAACTTTAGTAAACATTTAATAAACCACCAAAAGAAATCAATACCCGCCATGTCAGTATGATTTATCAACTGCCACAAAGAAATAAAATGGCAGTTTGTATTCAGTAATGATTAATGGTCAGGAGCCCTGGTAGCATAGTGGTTATGCACTGGGCTGCTAACTTCATGGCCAGTGGTTCAAATCTACCAGCCGCTCTGAGGGAGAAAGCTGAGGCTTTCGGCCTCGGAAACGCTATATAGGGTTGCCATGAGTTAGAACCAACTCAATGGCACACCACCACCATCACCATTATTTAAATCTGGTATGTAGATAAAGATAATAAGAGATATTAAGGTCTACAATACACAAAAATGTTTCAAGTATGTAATAGTTGGTAATAAGTAAAGCCAGAATATAAAACATTGTGAGATCAGTTTGTGTTCAGCAAAACCATCCCTCCATCCTTCTGACTTTGATTTCCTCATTTCTAGTAACTGTTCCCAAAGCATCTTCAAGCTGTCACCAACTGCTCAAGTTCCCACTACAGCAAATTGACAGGTAAAAGTAGAAACTGCTAAATATTCCTTTTTCACTTCTTTTAAATAAATTTCTAGCTAAGGAGCTCTGGTAGCATAGTGGTTACGAATCGGGCTGCGAACCTTAAGGTCAGCGGTTCGAAACTACCAGCTGCTCCGCGGGAGAAAGATGAGGCTTTCTACTCCTGTAAGGATTTACACCCTCGGAAACCCTGTACAGGGTCGCTATGGGTCGGAACCGACTTGAAGGCACTTAACAACAACAACAAGTATATTTTACTAGTACCATTCAGTTGAAAAATGGTTGTGTAATATTGCCCACATATCATTTGTACCTTACCAGTAATTTTATACTAATTATTGAAATTAGTAATAAAAGATACTAAAAATTTGCATAGCTTTTTACAATTTACAAAGGTTTTGGCACATTTATCATATTATTTAATTTTCACATCTACTTGTGAGAAGCTGTGACTTTCATTTTGCACTTGAGAAAAGAGGTTCAGAGACATAAATGTCCTTGATGACACATCTATTAGACTGAGTTACATAAAGTAGCTGTTTTTTGTAAGTCAGTTCAGAAATTGGTCATTTCACATAGTTCAACCTAATAGTAGAAACTGAACTTTAGATTTCTGACATAAGATGGAATTTCTATCATAAAGCAAATAAGTTTAAGTCAGGTAGCTATTTCTCAAAAAATTTTAAAGCATACCACTAAAAGGGACATTCTCTTACTTAGTACAAACTATTTTTTGATGTGTATACCTCAGGTTTTATAGTACACATTATAACTTGAGAAATTAAATAAGGAAACTGACACCACTCACTGGTAATCTAAGAATTGCCATATGTAGTTACAGCAACAGTGGAAAAGGAGAGACTTTGCCACATTTTGATGACTAGCAAAAAAACAATGTATACCTTCTTTTTTTAACCTTGGTAGTAAACAGAAGTGAATGTTAAACACATAAAGTTAGGATTACAGAAGGAAAAAATCAGATACATCACCTTTTCAAGGACATTTCCATCCAGAATAGCCTTGGTTTGCCAGGGCCAATAGAAAGAAGTCACAAAATCACCTTTAGTCATATTTTTGTGTTTGCTTTCTTCTATAATTCCAATACCCCCACCATCAACCACTTGAGACAGCTGCCAAGGTGTTATATAATCAGTCCCAGTGTCTTCATTCATTCTACAACGCTGAAAGAGAGAAAATACTGAGTAGGATAATTCTATGACTTAAGAAAAGGTACAGAAAAAGTAAGTCAAAAAGAAAGTACAATTTATCTCATTTCCTTCAAGTTAGGTTTTGTTTTTTTGGTGTGTGTGTGTGTGTGTGTGTGTGTAATTTCGATTTTACTGCTTATAAGTTTTGTCATTCCATACAATTTTGCATAAACAGACCCTGAGAAAAGATACTGGGAAGTAAAACAGATGATAGCAATATTGATGAGAATGCTCAAGTGTTTTACATTAGGTAATGAGAGGCACCACTGCCACCATCCCCTCCAGAAATCTGTATACTTCATACCATGAGTGGAGTCCTGATGTGGCAATGTAGGCTATACACTGGACCTTATTGTAGGTTCGAACCTACAGCCACTCATCAGCAACCCTATACTGGGTCATTCTGAGTCAGAACTGACACAATGATACTTAACAACAACAATAGAAAGAGTGAAAATAGTTCACTGGCATTCAGCATTCTTTGTAATCAATGAACCACAGAAGCCTGAATGATTCCAGAATCTTCACTAGTAGATCCAGCAGCTTCTAATTCTTTTAAAAAACAAACTCCACACAACATCAAGGAAAAAAAATTACAAAACACAACCTCAAACCAAATGTTAGTATATTCCAGTGGTTCTGAATTCAATATTGCTATCTTATTAATTCAACAAAAAATATAATTTGATTCAGCTTTTGCAAATGAGATTAAACTCCTGCAATGTAATTATACTTACTTTACAATTCAAAAGATTTAACTGAAGCCAATGTTAACCCAATAAAAACCATGCATGTAACAAAAAACTATTGTTATGCTAAGTAACTTTATCAGAAGTTATTTAATTTTTTAAAAATCAGACTCAAATTTCACAGGTATAATTGGAGGAACTAACATTTTTACCCTTCCTGATACCACATCAGTAATTCTAAGTGTTTTTAAAGCTGGGAAGTATAAACAAATCCATGTAAATTGATCATAAACATCAGTAACTTTCCTTATGTCTTAAAACTACATCAATGTTTCCTCAATTAATGATTTTTAAAAAGCAAGTATGTACTAGAGTTTAGCATTTAGAAGACTTTTTATCTATTATGACAAAGATGCTCAGGTTGAGAAATATGTTTGTATACTTGATAAGATACTCTGAAAAGAAAACAAAACCTGCTAAACCATTTAGAAGATCTCAATTATCAAACAACTAAAACCAAAGGGTAGCAGATAAATAGAATTTATTAAAATTATTGTTTCCAACAATAAAAAAAACCTTAAATATTAAAGCATCTTTTACTTTATTATGTTGTATACAGGAAAGGGAGTCCTGGTGTGGCACTGTGGGTTAATTCACTGGACTACAAGGTCGGTTTGAACTGCAAGGTTGGCGGTTCAAGCTCACCAGTCACTCCTTGGAAACCCTATACATTCACTATGAGTTAAAACCAACTCAACGGCACTTAGCAACAACAACAATGCAGGAAAGACAAATGGCTCAAAATGTTTTCTAATGTATTTGGCAGATTTTTGTTTATTTAATATTCCACATACTACTGAAAGCTATCATGATTAAACATCTTGACCAAAATCAAGAGAAAAGTATACACATATCTTCATTTATTAACGAGAAGCAGTTCACCCTTGAACTGTAAAAAGGAACTACAAAGAGTATTGAAGTCCTGGTGTGGCTCTGTAGAATAAGCACTGGACTGCTAACCTCAAGGTCAGCAGTTCAAACCCACCAGCTGCTCCTTGGAAACCCTGGTTGCTATGAGTCAGAACTGACTCCATGGCACGCAACAAGAAGAGAGTATTAAGTCCAAATACCGGGACTTAAATTCTTTGAAGCAATTTATTCTTCAGTAATTAAGAGAATTCAGGTATGGTGCTGTGGGATAAGCACTGGCCTGCAAGGTTGGTATGAACCACAAGGTCAGCAGTTCAAACTTATCATTCATTCCTCAGAAACACTATATAGGGTGACTATGAGTCAAAACCAACTCTATGGCTCTTAATAACAACAATGACAATCTAAGAGAAGGAAGAAATGAAGACTTTACTTAAGCTTGTCTAACAGTTCCCTCGGTATTTTGCTTCACTAGGATGAGGGTTTGAAAAGGGCTTCACATTCCTTTAGCACACCCACTAGAATTGTTGTTGATAAGTGCCATCAAGTCAATTCTGACTCATAGTGAGCCTGCATAGGGTTTAAATTGCCGACCTTGGGGTTAGCAGTCCAGTGCTGATCCCAGGACTCTACCCACTAGAATGTTGTTATTGTTAAGTGCTGTCATGTCAGTTCAGACCGATAGTGTCCCTGTACAGGGTTTGCAAGGAATGGTTCATAAGCTTGAATCGCCCACCTTGTGGTTTAAACCAACTTTGCAGCCCAGCTAGTTAACCTACAGTGCCCTACCAGGACTCACCCAATAGAATAAGATCATATAAAGTGTTGTTGTTGTTAAGTGCCATCAAATAAGTTCTGAGTTATAGCGACCCTGCATAGGGCTTCCAAGTTGTAGCTGGTGGGTTTAAATTGCCGACCTTGGAGTTAGCAATCCAGTGTTGATCCTACGGTGCCACGTCAGGACTCCCCATATATACAGCAGGACTCCACCCACTAGAATAAGATGATATAAATTGTTGTTGTTGGTAAGTGCCATTGAGTCGGTTCCCATCCATAGTGACTCTGTATAGGTTTCCAAGGAGCAGTTGGTGAGTTTGAATAGCTGACCTTGCAGTTCAAACAGATCTTGTAGTCCAATGCTTATCCTACAGCACCACACCAGGACTCTGTATATAAATTAACACCAATTATTTACTATTCTCCATATTGGTCCATTTACAATGCTTGACAGGCTATGTAAAGTATACTACACAGAACATTTTCACCTTTTATTAAGGCAAGTTTGTGAAGATAATTTAATATAACTAGATCTCTTCATGAACTTTTAGCTTATATTTTATGTACGAAATATATAAAAATTGTGTTTTATAAAAAGCTATCTCAATACCAGAAAAGAGTAATGGAAGATTTTGAACTTTGTTTTTTTAAAGGATGCTCTTCTCTTGTCTTAAATTCCAAGTATTATTCATCATCTTTAGAACCAGTTTTGCTTCAATGCTTTAACTGCATCAACCCAGTTTCATCCTTGAGAAAGTTCCCTTTGTGATCTGCTTTATCTGTCACTTTTTGTTTCTGGGCTTTTGAAAGTTGTTATTTATTGTCTTTTTTTCTTACTTGATGGGGCTGTATTAGAAGTTCCAGCTGAGATGATACTGCTTAAAGATAGAGTTAATGGGAGGTGATTCTCCATGCACTATTCCTTACTGTTCTTGGCATATTCAAATAATTATAGGTCATAGCAGCTTCAAAATTAATTTAAACTGCTTCCTGTAACTTGTTTAAAATACTCTGCTTTACAACTCATGATACGTTATTGTTAGGTGCCATTGAGTCGGCACTAACTCATAGTGACCCTATGCACAGCAGAACGAAACACTGCC
>NW_006408597.1:3430228-3442440 GCF_000296735.1 Chrysochloris asiatica
TGAGTCTTCCTCCAATCCTGTTGCCATGTTTTTCTTCATATAACCCAGCTTCTCGGATTATTTGCTCAGCATACAAAGTTGAATAAGTATGCTCAAAGAATAAAATTCTGTCACACACCTTTCTTGATTTTAAACCATTCAGTGTTCCCATGTTCTATTCGAACAACTACTTCTTGGTCTATGAACAGGTTCCTCATGAGCACAATTAAGTGTTTCAGAATATTCATACTTCGCAATGTTGTCCATAGCTTGTCAAGAACCACACAATAGAAAGCCTCTGTGTAGTCAATCAAGCACAAGTAAACATCTTTCTGGTATTCTCTGCTTTCAGCCAAGATCCACCAGCATCAGCACTGATATCCCTTGTTCCATGTCCTCTTCTGAAACCAGCCTGAGCCTCTGGAAGTTCTCGGTCAATGTATGATTGCAGCCGTTTCTGTATTACCTTTAGCAAAACTTTACCAGCATGGGATATCAATGATATTGTCCGATGATTTCTGCATTATGTTGGGTCACTGCTCTTTGGAATGGGCACAGATACGGATCTCTTCCAGTCAGTTGGTCAGGTAGTTGTCTTCCAAATTTCTTGGCATAGATGAGTGAGTGCCTCCAGTGCTGCTTAATTTTGTTGAAAGTTTCAATATGTACTCCATCAATTCCCATTGTTCTTTGCCAATGATTTCAATGCACTGTGGACTTCTTCCTTCAGGATCAATGGCTCTTGATCATATGCTAACTCCTGAAATGGCTGAACATCAACTATTTCTTTTTGGTACAGTGATTCAGGGTATTCCTTTCATCTTCTTTTGATGTTTTCTTCATTATTCAGTATTTTGCCCATTGTTGTTCTTATGTGCCATCAAGTCGGTACCAACTCATAGTGACCCTATGCACAACAGAACGAAACACTGCTCGATCCTGGGCCAACCTCATAATTGTTGCCACGCTTGAGCCCACTGATGCTGCCACTTTGCCAATCCATCTTGCTGGGGGTCTTCCTCTTTATCTCTGACCCTCCACCTTACCAAACATGATATCCTTCTCTAGTGACTGGTCCCTCCTGACAATATGTCCTAAGTATGAGAGATGAAGTTTGGTCATCCTGGCCTCCAAGGAGCACTCTGGATGTACTTCTTCCAACACAGATCATTCTGTTCTTTTGGCAGTCCATGGCACTTTCACTATTCTCCTCCAACACCATAACTCAAATGCATCAGTTCTTCTACAGTCTTCCTTATTCACTGTCAGGCTTTCACATGCATATGAGGTTATTAAAAATACCATGGTTTGTGTCAGGCGTACCTTAGTCCTCAAGCTGACATCTTTGCTCTTCAATGCTTTAAAAAGGTCTTGTGCAGCAGATTTGCCTAGTGCAATACATCGTTTGATTTCTTGACTGCTGCTTCCATGAGTGTTGATGATTAATCCAAGAAGAATGAAGTCCTTGACAACTTCTATCTTTTCTCCGTTGGTAAGAATGTTGTTTATTGGCCCACTGGTGAGGATTTTTGTTTTCTTTACATTGAGATGCAATCCATACCAAAGGCTATTCTCTTTGATTTTCATCAGTAAATATTTTAAGTCCTCTTCACTTTCAGCAAGCAAAGTTGTATCATCAGCATATCGCAGGTTGTTAATGAGTCTTCCTCCAATCCTGATGCCACGTTTTTCTTCATATAACCCAGCTTCTCAAATGATTTGCTCAACATACAGGTTGACTAAGTATGGTGAAAGAATACAACCCTGTTGCACACCTTTCTTAATTTGAAACCATTCAGTGTTCCCATGTTCTGTTTGAACAACTGCTTCTTGGTCCATGTACAGATTCCTCACGAGCACGGTTTAAGTGTTCAGGAATACTCATACTTCACAATGTTGTCCATAGCTTGTCAAGATCCACACAATAGAAAGCCTTTGTGTAGTCAATAAAGCACAGGTAAACACCTTTCTGATATTTTCTGCTTTCAGCCAAGATCCATTGATGTCAGCAATGATATCCTTCATTCCACGGTCTCTTAGGAATTCAGCTTGAACCTCTGGAAGTTCTCTGTCAATGTATGATTGTAGCCATTTCTGTATTACCTTTAGCAAAACTTTACTCACATGAGATATCAAAGATATTGTCCTATGATTTCCATATTATGTTGGGTCACCTCTCTTTGGAATGGGCACAAATATGGATCTCTTCCAATCAGTCGGCCAGATAGTTGTCTTCCAAATTTCTTGGCATAGATGAGTGAGTGCCTCCTGTGTCGCCTCATTTTCTTGAAAGATTTCAATTTTTATTCCATCATTTCCTGGAGCCCTGTTCTTTGCCAATTCCTTCAAAGCACCTTGGACTTCTTCCTTCAGTATCATTGGCTCTTGATCATATGCTACTTCTTCATTTGTCATTTGCCCATTGTTGTTGTTAGATGCCATCGAGTCGGTACCAACTCATAGCAACCCTATGCACAACAGAACAAAACACTGCTCGATCCTGGGTCAACCTCATAATTGTTGCCACGGTTGAGCCCATTGATGCTGCCACTTTGCCAATCCATCTCGCTGGGGGTCTTCCTCTTTATCTCTGATCTTCCACCTTACCAAACATGATATCCTTCTCCAGTGACTGGTCCCTTCTGACAATATGTCCTAAGTATGAGAAATGAAGTTTGAATATGAACCATTTCCTTTTGGTACAGTGACTCTGTGTATTCCTTCCATCTTTTTTTGATGCTTTCTGCATCATTCAATAATTTGCCCAGAGAATCCTTCAATAAGAAAGTCAAAGTTTGAAATTTTACTTCAGTTCCCTCAGCTTAAGAAATGCTGAGTGTGTTCTTCCCTTTTGGTTTTCTAACTCCAGGCCTTTGCACATTTTGTTATATTTGACTTAGTCTCCTCGAGCTGACCTTTGAAATTTTCTGTTCAGCTCTTATTGTCTCTTCACTTCTTCCACTTGCTTTAGCATCTCTACACTGGAGAGCAGGTTTCAGAGTCTCTTCTGATACTCACTTTGGTGTTTTCCTTCTCTCTTGTCTTCTCAATGACTTTTTTGTTTTGTTTGTTGTTTTTTCCCTCAATGACCTTTTGCTTTCTTCCTGTACAATGTTCTTTATGTCATCCTACAACTCTTCTGGTGCCTCTTTGAGCTTTACTTACTGGGAATTGATCAGGACATTTGAAAGAACGTAACTGACCATAGGCCATAGGGACTATTATGAAAACATACCTCCCACAACATTCCTTAATAACACCAGTGAATAAAGTAAATGTTATTCACAAGTATGATACAATTGCTCAAATATGTATGAATCACACGATGCACAATGAAATGTGAGATGCAAAGATACAAGCAATATAAAAATAAAATGATCTTTCAACCAAGTCACACAATTCTGATTCTTACCATGTAAGGATCCACAGAAAGATAAAGAGTTCTAACTTGCACTTGTCCTTCCGTGATGTTATCTGGTAAGTTGACCTCTTCCATGCAGAAATTCTCTGCCACTGGATTACCATTTTTTCCTAAAATATTAAGTAAAATAAAAATAATAACTTTCTTGTACAAGTCTTCATTATTCTTTAATAATAAAGTTCATTCTAGAATTCACTCTCTTTTATTACAGGCATGAGTAAATCTACATTATTTTGTAATTTCTCTGTAACTACAGAATTGACTTAGCATAAATACTTCAAGTAGTTCCAGTTGTTCTTGATTTTTTTCCAAAAGGTTCTTAGGGAATATTGCTAATAACCTCAAATTTTCTTACTGAAAAAGTTACAGGTAAATCATCTTATCAGTTTTAAAATTACAGGAGAATTTACAAAATCGTTTTTATTGCTGTCAAGTGCCTTTGAATCTGTTCCGACCCATAGTGACCCTTTATGGGGTTTCCAAGGAGCGGCTGGTGAGCTTGAACTACCAACCTTGTGGTTCAAACCAACTTTGCAGTCCAGTGCATTAAACCCACAGCACCACATCAAAAAATCATAGCCAGCTCTTTGTTTATGATTATTAAAATGTACAAGTAGCAGAAACATCACGTAAGCCAAAGTAAATAGTTAAGGAAACGTCCTCATTTTAAGCAGCAAGAAATCTAAATGAATGTAATAAAAAAGAAATCTTAAAAATAAAGTTTGAGGAGTGAAGCTTTTAATTCTCATGAAATCCTGATTTCTGGATTCCATGCAAGTTGACCCACTCGAGCTATTGCCCTGAGATATAACCTTGAACCTGAAAAACTGGTTTCCAAAAAGTCACCTTTAAGTCCAACAATAATTCAGCTTTTTGCCTTGGGCACTGTGCTCTTTAAAAGAATTAGCTATGTGTAGCACAGAAACTCCAAAGGTCAGATTTGAAACCTGTTTTATAGCAAACTTTGGTATGGTGCCTAGAATGAGCAAGGTCTGGGGTTCAAACTCACCAGCCACTCCAACAACAGTTGTTACGTAAGGAGTCCTGGTATGGTACGGCAGCATAATGTCACAGGGATGGTGGTTCACAGCCACCAGCTGCTCCTCGGAAACCCTCTAAAGGATCACTGTGAGTTGGAACCAACTTCAACAGCACAGCAACAACGTTATTATGTAAACACTCATCTGTCCCATTTTCCAAAGCAATGTATAAGCAGTAAGATAGGACATAAGAATTTTTGAAAGACCTTTCTTTGCAACAGTTTTGACCCTCTAGTCAGAAATGTTGTGGCACTGTGGGTTAATGCGTTGGACTGCACAGTGGGTTTGAACTGCAAAGTGGGCAGTTCAAGCTCATCAGCTGCTCATTAAGCCTATACAAGGACGCTATAAGTTAGAACTGACTTGATGGCACTTAACAACAAGAACAGTCAGAAATGTTACAAGAGCTTTGATAACGTAGTAGGTAAAACAGTGAGCTGCTAACAGCAGTTCTACTGGGAAAAGATGAGGCTTTCTGCTTGTGTAAAGGTTTGTTGTTGTTAAGTGCGATTGAGTTGGTTCCAACTCATACAGATCCTGTATAGTTTTCAAGGGTTTCCAAGGAGTGTCTGGTGGATTTGAACTGCTGACCTTTCGGTTAGCAGTCCAGTGCTACAGCATCGAAAATCCTATTCAGGATCCTGGAGTCAGAATAGATTCTGCAGCAGTCAAACATGTTGCCCTGATTTCTAAATTATATATTAGATAAATTCAATCAATTTCTATTAATGGTTTAATATTTTTGTTATAACAAGCCTTAAAAAATAAGGAAATTTGAAAAATTTGAAGTTTAAAGAAAGAATGTGTAACAATGAAAATGTCATCACTTTCTATTCACAGAATCATCACATTTTCTAAGGTAAGAATAGAATATAAAGATCTGAACACAAATCTTCACTTTATTAAAAACAAGGTTTAGAAAAGTTAAGTGACTTCCCCAGGTCACATACTAGGTGAGCAGCAAAACCAAGGTTGGAGCACAAAAATGGGTCCAACGCTCTCAGGTTATTTGTACATGATGCTTCTTGTGATTAGGTTAGATGTCAGCTGTAGCACAAAGCAGTACTTTTCACATGAAAAAGAAAATTGTAAGAATCAATGAAGGCCACTTAGACTTCAGCTATCAATATGGGGGGCTGTAAAGGCACGAAGCAGCTGGCTTACAAGCTTCTATGGGGGTACTTAGGGTCAGAACGAGGTGGGTAAGATAGAATCCCGACTGAATAATTTTCCTCTTGTACAGATGAGTCTGCCAAGATAGGCACAGGATTTTATGGTTCAGTTGTGAGTAACTGTTATCTGGACTAATGGTGATTGTCACAACTGTAAATGTAGAAGAGGTGTAACTAAAAGGGGAGAGCAGTGAATCCGTCATTTCAGGAACAGAGGACTCTAAGACCACCAAGAAGGAAGAGAATGAGCACGTTGGAGGGGCTGAGCTGCCGCCGGAGTTGCTGTGACCAGAGTGGCTGTGGCCACTACATGATGTGGCTGTACTAAAGCCATACCTCCAGAGCCAGAGCTGCTGCTTCAGTAGCATAACAGGCCCTCAGGCCCTCATCCTGCTAATTTCTGTGCAGGTCCCAACTTTTCATCCAATACGCCGGCAAGCAAACATTGCTGCCCATCTTTAATATTCAGCTCTTTCTAACACCCAATTTGCTGGAGGTATGAAAGGAGGCCAGGGGATACCCTAAGCCCCTTTTGTTTCTGCCCATCACAAGTGACACAGTTGTTAAGGGTCTCACTAACACCTCTCTTTTCTCCCACCTCTTCAGCAAGAAGCAGATGTGTATACTGATGGTTGGATCAGATGTTGCTGGCAAGACGACAATTCAGTATAAACTGAAGTTAGGAGAGATAGTCACCACCATTCCTACTATTGGTTTTAATGTGGAAAATATAAGAACATATGTTTCATAGTATGGGATGTTGGTGGTCAAGATAAAATTAGACCTCTCTGGAAGCATTATTTCCAAAACGCCCAATGTCTTATTTTTATGGTAGATAGCAATGATCATGAAAGAATTCAGGAAGGAGCAGAAGTCCTGCAGAACATGCTTCAGGAAGATGAGTTGCAAGATGCAATATTGCTGCTTTTTGCAAACAAACAGGATTTGCTAAATGCTACGGCCATCAGTGAAATGACAGATAAGTTTAGGTCTTCAATCTCTTTGTAACAGAATATAGTATGTTCAGGCCACTTGTGCTACACAAGGAACTGGTCTGTATGAGGGACTTGACTGGCTGGCTGTCAATGAGCTTTCAAAACGTTAAATGAAACAGGAGTCTAACCAAGGACATATTTGGTAGAATTGGTCCATGCTTGCTATAACAGAATTAGTTTGCATCTTGGTTATTAAACAGTACACGGGACTGGTCTGAGGCAAAATAGTACAGTGTTTAAACTTGTTTTCTTGTCAATTATTGTTTACCAAGTGGAATGTTGCTGTTTAGCAATATGCTTGGTTTCAAAGAAATTCTCCTTAACTAGGGGGAAAAGGTGTCCTCCTAACTTTACTTCCTTTTAGCCTAAATCCCTGGATATAGCTATGTGATATCTTTAAATAAATTCATTTGAATGTTGTTGTTTTTTTAAACAAAATTGTTATAATTTCATAAAATAAGTAATTTCTGTAAAAAAATGGAACTGAGGTTTGAGCTCTATATTATGTTCCAAAAGATATTTAATGTATTTTTTCCCTAAATTTTACTTTGTTGTTGGAAATATACACAGTAAAATGTACGCCAATTCAACAGTTTTCATTTTGAATATTTTTTGAGCCCACGCCAAAAAGATTTTCTAATACCGCTGTGGCAGCCAGGGAAATACTCCAAAACACTAGTCAAATCTCTTGCACTGAGGAACTCCTCCTGCTCTCCCCACCATGACTGCCTCCTGGCTTCTGTCAGCCAAACTTAAATGCTGGTGTGGTTTGAAATTGATAGCTGATTAGTTATGTGCTGGTTGCGAAGAGTTCCTATTGAGGTGGTTTTTAATACTCAGCAGATTGTCTTCTTTTATATTTTTAACTTTTTTTTTTACATTGCATGTTGCTTTTGGCATCAGTCTAACATTTTGTCTAGTATAATAGTACTGATGATATTTTATTGATTATTGGTGAACATATCTTCAATATGAGTTTTTGTAAAACTCATCGAACTCACTAAGTTTCTTCATAACCCATTTGGAATCATTTCTAATAAAATGATAGAACATGTGGGGGAAAAAATAGGGAAGAGCATGAGAGGAGTGACGGGTCCTAACCAGAATAGCGGTGACACCAGAATAGAAGCCGAGCCAGGTAATGGCTCAGAGAGACAGAGCAGCGGAGGACTATAGGCCCATAGACTGTGGAAGGCAGTGTGCCTGCAGGCAGGAGGCTGGCTTGCAAAAAGTGCCCTTTGGACATTTAAACGTGTATACATTTTCAATGTGGCATGTGTACATCAAACAACAACAAAGGGTAATAAAGGTAAACAACGGAAGCCCGGGAGGGCAACGGGGGCCTAAGGGGCAAGCCGCAAAAGTGGTTGAAACAAAAGAAGAAGGGGGTTCAAACCCAACCCCTGCTCCTTGGAAACCCTATACAGGGTTGCCATGGGTCGGACTCAACGGCACTTAACAACAACAACAACTGTTGGCTGATGGTGCATGGAGGGGATTGTAAGCATTGCAATGATTTGTTGAATGTCAAACTGATGATCTGCCCTGTAAACTTTCACTCAATTCACAATAAAAGCTTTAAAAAAAACCAAAAAACAAACAAACAAACAAAAAAATCAATGATACCTAATATAAAGAAAAAGCAAAACCCACAGATTTAAATGTTCTTACTTGAGAATACCTATGCTTTCTTCTGGAGTCCTGACACGGTGCTATAGGATAAGCTCTAGACTGCAAGGTCAATTGGAACCACATGGTTGCAGTTCAAACCCACCAGCTACTTCTTGGAAACCTTATACAGAGTCACTGTGTCCAAACCAACTCAATGGCACTTGACAACAATTATCTCTTCAACAAATGGCTTTAATAAGTTTTCACTTAAAAAACTAAATTGTTTAAAAAAATTTTTCTCATCTCTATACTATGTCAGTGTCTTACCACCTTAATTTATCAGGGGTCCTGGTGGCATAGTGGGTTATGAGTTGGGCTGCTAATCGCAAGGTCAGCAGTTCTAATTCACCAACTGCTCTGAGGGAGAAAGATGAAACTTTTTGTTCCCGTAAAAGTTTACAGCTTCAGCAACCCTATACAAGACAAGGTCACTAAGAGTTGGAGTCAATCCAACAGCACTCCACCACCACCACCTTATTTTACCACACTGACATCATATTATTTTATATTGCTCCACTGTCATTAATAACCATCAAAGATTCACAGTTGTTTATTCATCACGGACACATACCAGGTCGGGAATTCAACACCACTCTTTGTACAATCATCACCCTATTTTCCAAGTGCTCGCACAAGATTTCTTCACCAAATAATTCCTATAAACAGAAAAAAATGAAATCATAAGAAAGTACTGAAATATTCAATAATTTAAAAACAAAAAAGAACCACATTTGTGTTTTCAAATGAAGAAAGGAAAAATCACATTTTTCAGATCCCAAAACAATACATCCTCCTGTCAAAGTTTGCCTCCTGAAGCAATTATACAAAGGAAGACTAAATTTAGTTAGATTTTTTGGCTAATAGGAACAAGTCAGTTGAAAATGACCTGAGGCAAAATGTTCTTTGGCCTCAAATAATTCAAGTACATTAATTTTAGTTTTCTACTGTGGCTTGATTAAAGAAAACAACGTAATATATATACCACAGCTGATAAACTGATCTAGTGGCAAAATGAAAATGCTAGCTGGTTAACTGACAGGTAACCTAATTTTCAAATTCTTTTATTCTTTTATCAAATGGAAACTTCTAATAAGAAAGAAAAGTAAGTACTCAGTTTATTCTTGGTTTCAGCTAAATTAATTAAATGAATTAAGCTAAAATTAAGTTTTAATCTGGCAACATCTGACTTGGGGAAAATCCCTTTGCTTACTTCATCCAGCAGAGAAAATGAGAACAAACCCAGTGAGTGTTGCTATGTACTAAATTCTGTTGTACTTTAGATATAGTCTCTCATTTAATTTCCTAATTCTATTAAATATTATTATTTCTCACATTTTACAGATAACGCTGTGGGCTAATGTGCTGGACTGCAAAGTCTGTTTGAAACTTAAGGTTAGTGGTTCAAACTCATCAACTGCTCCTTGGAAACCCTATACAGGGTCGCTATGGGTCCAACCAACTCAATGGTACTTAACAACAACTATAGATAAGGGTACTGGGCCTTCAGGACTTACGCACTTACTCAAAATAGTAGAGCTAGCTGACAGTTAAACTCAAGCTGACATGAAAGCCAACTGTTATCTACTATACAAAAATGTCCATTCTACAGAGTTTAAGATACTAAGTAAATGTTATATTTTAAATTAATGTATTAAAAGAAGACACGTCTTCTCTCATTAGATATTTTTGCTTATGATCTTTAAAACCTAACATTGAGAAATTCAAACAGAGACAATTATATTGCTTATTTTTATGATATTGCAACATATACTTCATCTTCAACATCATTTCTAAATCTAAAGATGTGACACACCAGGTCACTAATACATTTGACAAACATCTATAAATCATTTGATTCATGAACACATCACTCTTCAACTAGTTTTTAAACTCCAAGGATCCTTTAATCTTCAGATTTCTGTGTTAACCTACCTAGTACTTGAGAATCCTATACAGGCTTGAGATTTATAAATACTCCTAAAAATAGTAACCAATATGGGGTTTTTAAAATATCTTGTTTACTATAATAAGCATTGATCTGTGAACTACAATGTCTGTGATTCAAGCGGCCAACTGCTCTGTGGGAGGAAGATGAGGTTCTCTGCTCCAGTGAAGATTTAAAGCCTTGGAAACCCCATACAGGGTCGCTGAGTCGGAACCCACTCAATGACATTTAACAACAACAACATTTATATGGAGATTATGATAATTCTGACTCATAGCAACCCTATGTGCAACAGAATGGAACACTGCCAGGTGCCAAGCCATCCTCACAAATATTGCTGTTTAAGACCATTGGGGCAGCCACTGTGTAAACCATCTTATTGATGAATACTTGGCACATAGTTAAAACCAAAAAACCAAACCAGTTGCACACGTGGATTCTGACTCACGGCGACCCCATGTTTCCGAGTACAACTGTACTCCATTCTTTCAAGGTGCCTCTGGATGGATGTGAACTGCCAATATTTAGGTTAGTAGTACAGTGCTTAACCGTTTCCACCACCCAAGGACTCCTGGTATATGTGATTATGTTGCTGCTACGTGCCATCGAGTCGATTCCGACTCAGAGAGACTGTCAGTATAGGGTTCCCAAGGAGCGGCTGGTGGTTTGAACTGCCAAACTTGAGGTTAACAGTCCAGTGCTTATCCGACAGCGCCACACCATGACCCTGGGTATATAGCAAGTGCTCAAGAAATGTGTTAAGAGAACGTCCCAATGACGCCTCAAATGCAACAAGTCCAAACTTGGGTTGCTCACTCCAATAATTCGAAACAAACAACACACGCACTTAATTCTCCCTGAGCATTTCCTAACCTAGGATCTAAAGCAACAGCGCCAACGTCTGTCCGCAGAGTTCTCGAAGAATGCCTGGAGGTCACCCTGCGTTCCTAGAGTCCTTCCTCACCACTCAAACGGCTTCACGATAACCAGTTCCAACGGCCTGGCCAGCTATCCCTGCGTGCCTCACTCACCACGGGAGAATTCTGTGGGCAATCTCACGCGGTTTGTTGGGCTGCTCCAGACTTGCCTCACTTTCCCAGCTAGTCACGACACCGCCACTGGCCGACCGCAGTACGCAAGCGCACACCTCGGCCTCTGCTCTTTGCCCCCTCCCCTCTCCAGGGGCGGGATTTTTTAATTTGGAGAGAAGAAAATGGGATAAGTGGCGAAGGATTATAATCACTGACATGAAATGAACTATATAATTTGCTGAATGTAAAATCGATGATCTTCTCTGTAAACCTTCACCCAATCCATAATAAAAAGTTAAGAAGCTTAAATTCGGGGATGACGTCATAGCGTGCCACGTCTCTGTGAGAGGCGGGCCGACTGAAGTGCTCTTGGCTGGGCAAAATGCATGAATAAATTAAGCGGGGGTGCTGCCCTGCAACCGCTCTACTGCCAGGACCCAAAGAACTTATTATTTACCTTTGACCAGTCCACGTTTAGCATTCCTTGAAAGAACTTTATTCTTTTTATAAACTCCGGGAAGCTGCAATTGGTAAAACAGGTTGTTGTTGTTGTAGGAATCTAAAAATCACAGCTACCCCTCCTCAGTGTGCGATTAAAACTCGTCTCTCCAGACTTTTGGCCTAGGGCACTTTCACTTTCTTAAGAAAGGGTTCAGATTTTCCTTTAACAAACAATCCCAAATTCCTAAAAAAAAAGATTACCTGATTCAAGTTGATTCACAATTTCATTAATTACTATTGACTTTTTTGTGCTGGGCTGAATTACACAAGATGTATTCATAGAACAAGAATAAGCCTCCGTGACTTCAATCCCAAAGAGGCACAATTAGATTTACACAGGTTTAAAAATTGCTATTGATAAGGTTTTCAGTGACTAAATATTTAGAAGTAGTTCGTCATGCCTACTTCCTAGTCTGTCTTCATCTGGAAGTTCATCTGAAACCTGTCCACCATGGGT
>NW_006408597.1:3450345-3451820 GCF_000296735.1 Chrysochloris asiatica
CTGACTGCAAAGTCAATGGTTCAAACCTGAGGAGAAAGATGAGGCTGTCTGCTCCTGTAAAGATTTAGCCTCAGAAACCCTATACAGGGTTGCTATGAGTCAGCACTTCAGAAGAACAACAATCGTGAGTCAGAAAAGAGGAAGACCCCCCCAACAAAATGGATGACATAGTGACAGCTACAATGGGCTCAGACATAACAACAGTTTAGAGGATGGAGCAGGACCAGACAGTGTTTTGTTCTGCTGTGCATAGGGTCGACAACAAAAAAAACACGAGTGGGAATCCACTTGATGGAATTGGGTTTGCGTTGGTTCTTTTTATAAATCTCATTATACCTGATTTCTTCAGGTCATTTGCTTTTTCTCGTCTTCCTATATGCATATAGAATAGCTGCTCAGAATAAAACTTACGTTCAAAGTTTGGTAAGTTTTGGTTCCTTTAAAAAAGAAAGAAAGAAAGAGAGAGAGAGAGAAAGAAAGAAAGAAAGGAGTGAAGGCATTAGAGGTATATTTTCATCTTGTTTCACCTCTGCCTCTTAAGTTTTCTCTAGCAATAAGAACAACTATCATTTATGTAAGACTGGCAAAGGAAAAGTGAGTCTAGCTCCAGATGGTGGCTGGTGAAATTTACTGACCCCAAAACCTATCTTTTCCTTTTGAAGCAATTCTCTGACTTGATTAGCTTTGTATGGTCCTTCTCCTTTTTCCTTTTCTAGATGGAATTTTTATTGTGGATCTTCAGGGCTTTTGCTCCACCAGCTGCTCCTCAGAATTCCTAAATAGGGTCTCAATGGGTCAGAACCGACTCAACGGCACTGAACAACAACTGTCAGTTGGGAATACTCATTTCTTTCTTTCTTTTTTAAAGTTGAAGTTAAACTACTCATTTGGTTTGTAGGTTGCCAAATGATGAGGAGTTATCTCAAGACTTCATAGAGAAATGACTGTCACCCAGATTGAGTGGACCAAGTTGCCTGTCTTTTCACTTGGAGATGTCATTTTTGGCTGTCACTTGTGGATAAGAGGATAAACTTTGTGTTTGTATGTTATGGCCATACCTAAAACTAAACCCAGATCCACTGAGCTAATTCTGACTCATAGTAACCAGCAACCAATTAGGACCGAATAGAAGTGCTCTATAGGGTTCCCAAGGCAGTAAATCTTTACAGAAGCAGACGGCCTCATCTTTCTCCCTCTCAGCAACTTGTGGGTTCAAACTGCTGACCTTTTGATTAGCAGTCCAATGCTTAACCCACTGTGCTGCCAGGTGAAGGAGGATAATGTTTTTTTAATACTTTATTATAAACTATGCGATAGTTTACATGGGAGAACATTAGCTTTACAGTCATCCCATCGTACATCATTTCATTGCCATAGTTACAATCCCCTTCATGCATCATCATCCAATCAAAGGGTATACACCACAAGCCTGCCCCCCGGTTGTCAGCACACAGCCCCTCTCCATCTCTGGGTCT
>NW_006408597.1:3452825-3455833 GCF_000296735.1 Chrysochloris asiatica
CTTGTAGTAATCAGTCGGGCTGCTATTTTTGCTTTGTATTTTTCCTGTTGGTCTTTCTTTCAAGAAGTATCCTCTGTTCTTCTAGCCACTCTAGGCTGGTCTGCTTGTCCCTTCAAGTGGAAATTTCCCACCTCAGAAGATTCTGGATGCGGTTCAGGATTCCACCTATGGTCTTATGTAATGCAGAGGTTCTTCAGGAAGCCTCCTTCACTGGGCACGTTGTAGCTCCATTTTAGGTATTCCAATCAGTTATAGGCAGAAGACGGACTTACAAGTTTTCTATGGTGATATTTCTGGCTATCCCTTTTTCTCCCTCTCAAGTGTCTATTTTATAGTGGTACGCCAGGGAAATCAAGATTCAAAAGACAGCCAAGCATCTTAATATTTCCAAATGGGCATAATTTTGACTGTGCATAATTATCTTGCTAAACTTCATTAATTTTATTATTTATAGATTCTTCTGAGTATCTTTCATAGACAATTAAATCATCTGCAAAAAAAAAAAAAAATTCCTTTACTCTTTTTGTTTTCTTGTAGCTTTTAATTCCATTCTTATCCCCTGTGCTGGTTAGGAACTCCAGGATAACATGTAATCATGCATATTCATGTCTTTTCCTAATTTTAAAGGGGTTGCTTCTACAGAATTTTAAAGGGGTTGCTTCTACAGAATCACTATTTAGAATGATTTCTATCCCATTTGTATAGAGATGTCTGAGATTTAATTAAGATTCCTTGATTTTAAAAATGGACATTTCTTTGAAGAATACCAGAGTACTTCAGAACAAGAACAAACTGAGAAATCAAACTCCAGGCAGGAAGCAAGGCAGTCTCAGAAATCACAATAAATCTTGTGGATTTTCTCTCTGATTCAGCTCCAGGAACTCCCAGATGGAAGGGCGGTATCCCAAATTCTAGAAAAGACATTGGCCCAGTTTGGAGTCGGAATCCACTCTTGAAAAGCAAGAAAAAGAATATGGCTGCAGAGGCCCATCCCACTATATCGGAGTTAGTTCTAGAGAAAGACCGTTGTAAGGCCAGTGAAAAACTGCTCAAGTATCTGTGCTTGCCTTGAAAAAGCAGTCTGGAGCTTAGTTGTAGAGATCTTGAAGAAATTGGCTTGGGATTTTTACTTTCTCTTATTGTTGTTTTACTTTCTTCTATTGTTGTTGGTATAGGAGCTCTGGTAGTGTAGTGGTTATGATTTGGGCTGCGAACCACAAGGTCAGCAGTTCGAAACTACCAGCGGCTCCGCGGGAGAAAGATGAGGCTTTCTGCTCCCGTAAAGATTTACAGCCTCGGAAACCCTGCACAGGGTCGCTATGGGTCGGAACCGACTTGACGGCACTTAACAACAACAACAATTGTTGTTGCTAGGTACCATTGAGTCGGTACCGACTCGTAGTGACCCCATGCACAACAGAATGAAACACTGCCTGGTCCTGGGCCAGCCTCACAATCGTTGCAACACCTGAGCCCAGCACTGCTACAACTCTCAGTTCATCTCATTAGGGGTCTTCCCCTTTTTTTCCAACCCTCCCCTTTACCAAGAATGATATCCTTCTTCTGTGACTGGTCCCTCCCGACAATATGTCCAAAGTATGAGGAACAAAGTCTGGTCATCCTGGCTTCCAAAGAGCACTCTGTACTTCTTCCAACACAGATCTGTTTGGTTTTTTGGCAGTCCATGGTAGTTTCACTATTCTTTTTCAACACTGTATTTCAAATGCATCAGTTCTTCTATGGCCTTCCTTATTCACTGTCCAACTTTCACATACATATAAAGTTATTGAAAATACCATGGCTTAAGTCAGGCTCACCTTAGTCCTCAAACTGACGTCTTTGCTCTTCAACACTTTAAAGAGGTCTTGTGCAGCAGACTCCCCTAATGCAATGCTTTCTTCTGTTGTTGTTAAGTGCCGTTGAGTCAGTTCCAACCCATAGCAACCCAGTACAGGGTGTCTGAGGAGTGACTGATGAGATTGAATTGCTGATCTTGTGAATAAAACCAACTTTGCAGTCCAACGCATTAACCCACAGCACCCACCAGGACTCCACTTTCTCCTATATGTCATATCAAAAATCAAACCTATTGCCATCTAGATTATTCTGACTCATAGTGACCCTCTAGGAGAGAGTAGAACTGCCCCATGGTGTTTCTAAGGTTGTAAATCTTTGCAGAAGAAGTCTGTCACATCTTTCTTCTGCAGAGTGATGGATGGGTTTGAACCACTGATCTTCTGGTTAATAGTCAAGTTCTTAACCACTTCCCCATCAAGGCTTCTTATTTAGAGGTCACAGGAAACTGTGAATTGTCTAATTTGTCTTTTCTAGCCATAGACTTTGCAACACCCACCACACAACTTTTTCCCCCCTGATTGGTTGGGGAGAAAGAAGTTACAGGAAAATGCAGAAAGGATTCTATCATTCAGTTGTAAGTGATTGTTAACAGGGTTAATTGTGAACATAAAAACTTGGAAATCTAATGAGAGGATTTGTAAGTCACTCTTGTCCTCCTGTTGGGTATAAAATAAGCCATCATTTTAGGGGAGATCACACTACCATCAAAAGAGAAGAGCCAGGAGGGAGCTCACCCTTTGGGCATTGAACATTTTGATCCAGGGACAGAATGCTGTGACACCAGAGAAATGGCAGAGGAGCAGAGGAACAGCAGCAGCAGAAATAAGAGCTAGGACACAGGAGACAGCAGAGGGATATCTGGCCCACAGAGCTAGTAAATCTGGGTGATTTCAGACAAGAGGTTCATTTGTGGAGTGGGGTGCCTCCAGACATTTAATTGGAGAGCTAGATTTAGTGATCCATGGAGCCAGAGCTGAGTGCCTTCAGACTGAGGCTTATAGCTGAGTCAAGTTCCCTTTAGTCATTTATCAACAGTGCTAAAAGAGCTTTGTAACCTACCCAGGGAAGAGGCCAAGTTGAGGGTGTAAGAGAGACCTGCTTGTGGGTACAGCAGAGAAGAGGCTGTCCTAAACAAAGAACTGTATTTGGAA
>NW_006408597.1:3456383-3462402 GCF_000296735.1 Chrysochloris asiatica
GAGTCTGGAATCCCCAGCTGCTCCATCTTCCACATCATCATCTCTGCCTCCATCTCTGGTGTCATTGCTTTTCTGGGTCCCACACTCCGCTCAGCTCCCTTGATGGTCCCAGGGTCCTCCGTTTCTGGACTGCAAAATCAACCACTCCCCTTTTTTTGTTACAAAATGTCTACCTTTACGTTTGCAACAATTTCATTCAGTCCTGATAAAAATTATTCACTATTGAACTCCAAGAATCTTATTCCCATCTCCTTTCACCAGCCCAGTCTACACAGATTGAAAATCACTCAGTGGAGATTCTACCTTCCCCCGTGCCCTCTAAAACTAAACTCCCTCTTGAAAACTTGTAAGCCGGTCACTTCATGTCTTTATAGTCCCCCATTTTAGGTGTCCAATGTCTAAGTTGCCCATCCCTGTCAACCCTGTGTACAAAGGGGTGGGAATGATCCTTGCTGTGAAGATTTCTTCCCTCTTTTAAGTTATTGCATCCATAAATATAGGTCAAGTTCATCAAATTGTAGCGGATAACACTTTTTTTTCCTCTTCTTCCTCTAGCCGAGTTCTGATCATCCAGCCATTGAAGCTAGGTCAAATGGGTACTATCTACAAGTATGGGCATTCTTATGCGTCTCCCTTACTTCATATCACCCCAAGCTGTTTTTACAGGAACTATATAATATTCTTCATCAAGAAGGTGATACAGTTGAAATGATGATGGTGACTTTTAACTTCTTTCATTATCTGTCAGTAAAATTTGCCCTTTTTTACATTCAACAAACCATACACTTTGCTTCACTATATGGTTGTAATCTCCTCCACATACCAACAGTTAACAGCATTTATCTCTATTCACTTTAACTATTGCATGCCTCTCTGTGTCTTCTGCTACCTTCATCTTTCTTCCACTAACCTCCCTCTTATTGTACATTGCTTGCCCTGTCACCCATGTTAACATGTGTCTAGGAGCTCTGGTAGCGTAGTGGTTACGAATCAGGCTGTGAACGGCAAGGTCAGCAGTTTAAAATTACCAGCTGTTCCATAGGAGAAAGATGAGGCTCTCTGCTCCCGTAAAGATTTACAGCCTCAGAAATTCTGTACAGGGTCACTATGAGTTGGAACTGACTCCACGGCACATAACAACAACCCTCTAACCCATGACTAACTTTCTTTTTTCCTATGCTGCTCTCGGGATTTTTTCCTTGTCTTTCATTTTAGAAATTTTGATTATGATATGTTCTGGTGATTTTCCTTTTGTGGTACATCCTGTTTGGGTTTTGTTCAGCCTCTTGTTTGCTTATCATCTCATCTTTCATGATGTTAGGGAACTTTTCTTCCAATAACTCTTCAACAATATATTCTGTGCTTGTTACTTTCTGTTCTGGAATTCTGATCACCCGTAAGTTGTTCCTTTTCATGGTGTCCCACATAACTCTTAGGCTTTCTTCAGATTTTTTCATTCTTTTTTCTGATTGTTCTTCTAGCATAATAATAGTTTTGAGAGATTTATCTTCAAGATCACTAACTTGAACTTCCATTGCTTTGCATCTACTCCTTTGCCCTTTCACTGTATTATCCTTTTCTGGGATCTTAGTATTAATGGTTTGGATTTCTAATTGCAGGTTTTATATTATTTCAAAATTTGTATTTATTTTGTTTGTTTGTTTCTTGTGTTTTCCAGAATTTTTCTAAAGTTTTTATTGTGTTCTCCTTGTTTTCCCTCAATCTTTCTATCGATCCTTTGAAGTTACCTAATTATCATTCTTTTGAATTCTTTTTCAGTTAGTTCTATTACCTTTAGTCCTCAGAAATGTCTTCTGACTCTCCATCTTGGTCATTTGTTTGAGCTATTCTCTCTTGTTTCTTCATGTGAGCTAAATTGTCTGTTGTCTCTGGGGTATTATGAGGTTGTCGTATTTGAAAAAACAAACAGTGGAGTTGTTGGACTTGGAGGGGAGAAATCTCTTGTAATTCAAGGAGCTCATGAGGTGGTTGTGATAACAGAGTTCCTGGCTCTAGATGGAGTTTCCATTGACTTAGTTATTATCTATGTTCAGGATACTCATTGCTGAAGTAGTTTGTGTGGGCCCTTGGTGGAACTGGTTTCCGTTTATGTCTGTTAAGACCACAGGGAAGCTGGGGACTGGTGACTGATTAAATGCTGGTTTAGTGGCTCTGCAGGCTTTGTAGGTCTGGAGTTGAGTCCACCTGAACCAGGCACCAAAGTGAAGCTGCCAGTCCCCACCTCATGCTGACTTCCAACTATATGGCTCTGAACTCCTAGAGAGCAGGATCTGCACTGGAGGTGAATGAAAATGGGAGCTGGCCACACTTCTGGTCACCAGGGTCGCATGGGGAAAAAGAAGAAATCGTACCTTTTCCATCACTTATGAGAATCTGCTCTGCAAGGCCTTCCTCTGCTGCCAAAGCTGCTCACAGGATGTTGGAATGGTATCTGGTCAGCTGCTGACCTGTCAATCTCCCTCTCTCATGGTTCCTGCTCAGCCTCTCTCCTCCCAGCAAGCACTCCACCCATCTCTCTAACCTTTCTTCTGAAGTTCAGGGTGCCAGAATTTCTATCTCTGTCTTTTTTTTCTATCTTTGTTGTAGAGGGCCCATGTAGTGTGTCTGCCCAGTCCACCATCTTGTCGGAAATGAAGAATTGTTTTTGCTAAATTAAAATATTGATAAATGAGTGTTCAATTTCTAGATTAAAAAAAAAAAAAGCCTTTTGCATGAAAAAGCACCATAAAAAGGTAAAAAGATAAATGACAAATTGGAAGAAAATATTTGTAATATATATCACAGAGAGGGCTAATGTTCTTAATTTATAAAGACTTTTAACAATTAAAGGGACATAACCTAAGGAGCTCTGGTAGCGTCGTGGTTACGAATCAGGCTGCAAGCCACAAGGTCAGCAGTTCGATACTACCAGCTGTTCTGTGGGAGAAAGAAGAGGCTTTCTGCTCTCGTAAAGATTTACAGCCTCGGAAACCCTGTACAGGGTCGCTATGAGTTGGAACTTACTCTATGGCACATAATAACAACAATAACCAAAGATAAAACACAAATCCTATCAAAAAGTTAATAAAACACACAGACAATTTACAAAAATGGATACAAAAATGGCCCTTAAACACATTTAAAAATTCAACGTTTTTCATAATCCGAGAAATGCAAATTTAAACTATGATGAGATCCTTGCAGATTAAAATGACAATTAGATAATTGCATCTAAACCAGTTGCCACTGAGCAGCATATTATTCAACAACTGATCATTCCTCTTTGTTTCTCACCATCTTGTTTCCTTCACCAGTGATCAATACATCTTGATTGTATGTTTGATAAATCTCAGAGTGAAGAAGTTGGTAGAATTCTTCAGTTTCATCATCACTGGCTTTAGTGGTTGGTGCATACATTTAAATAATGGTAGTTTTAACTGGCCTTTCTTTTAAACGTATAGATATTATCCTATCACAATCTGCATTATACTATAAGGTAGATCTTGAAATGTTATGTTTGGTGAAGAATGCTACACTACACCTCTTCAATTTTTAGTTTCCAGCATAGTAAGCTATATGACTGTCTGATTCAAAATGGCCAATGCAAGTCCATTTCAGATCACTAATACCTAGGATACCAATCTTTATGCTTTCAATTTCATTTTTGACAATTTCTAATTTTCCTAGATTCATATTCTGTGCATTCCATGTTCCTATTATTAATGGATATTTGCAACCATTTCTCCTCATTTTGAGTTGTGCTCCATCAGTAAATGAATGTCCTGAAAGCTTTACTCCATTCGAGTTATCACAGTCAATTCTTCTGTGAGAAGTTGGATTTTTTCCAGTCGTATTTCCAGTGCTTCCTACCTTAGGACTCATCTTCTGGCACTATATCTGACAATATTTTTGTGCTATTCATTATTTCATCTTCTGGCACCATATCTGAGAATGCTCCATTGCTGTTCATATTTCCGTGGCTAAGCATTCAGAAGTAGCTACTTCTTCTTCCTAGTCTTAATCTGGAGGCTCCTTTATAACCTAAAAACTCTCCTATCTCCCCTCAGTAAAACTGTTTTGAGCTTTAGTTTTCTGGTCTCTGGAAAAAAAACAAGATGTGCCTAAGCCTTTAGATTAAGCTGAAGACCACTGGAGATAATTGTCTGAGTCAACAGTTATGAAGACCCTGGGAATGAAATGTTCTTCAAGATAAAGAGAAAAGCTTTTGTTAATACTCCCCTCACCATGGAATATAAAGACAAACAGATCAAATGCTTAGCTGATGGACACTGCTTTATATAATATGCTTCTTTTTGTGAGTCAGGAGGACAGTCTTGAAGGATCATCCTCCCTGTCCCTAGAATGCTGTTAATAAAGCTTCAATTGGATCGCTCCCCATCTCTGGGATTGACTAGAGTGACAGGCGGCAAATCCTCATTTTGATTTGGCACCACTTCCAGCCTAGAGATCGTGTCCTGCTTAAAAGGTGGAAAGGCCGGCCTGACTTCCAGTTAGGGAAGTGAACCGGGCCTTGGGAGATCCAGCTGACCACCCCCACCACTCTCAAACTCATGGGCCTCAAGACCCGGACTCACCACACAGGAGTCAAGAAAAGTTCTGGAGCACAATGGGCCATAAATTCTTCCTCCCATCTCAGGCTGTGGTTAAAGCCATGTTAGTCTTTTTTCTCCTGCTAAGGAGCTCTGGTAGCATAGTGGTTATGAATGGGGCTACTAATCTCATGGTCAGCAGTTCGAAACTACCAGCTGTTGTTCTGTGGAACAAAGATGAGGCTTTCTGCTCCTGTAAAGATTTATATTCTCGGAAACCCTGTACAGGGTCGCTATGAGTCGGAACCAACTCCATGGCACAGAACAACAACAACAAATGGGTTAGACAGTCAGATCTAATTCCCTATCGCTGGGATGAAATGTAATGAATGCTGGGCAAGCATGTAATGAATGCTTTTAATTTCTGTTTGAAGGGCGATTGTATGTTGAACAATCCTTTACCTCCTGCTTCCTTGGAGTTGGTGGTGGTGGTGGTGTGTCTTGCAGTCACTTCTGACTCATAGTGACTCTGCACAGGATTTCCCAGGCTGTAAATCTTTATGAGAGCAGAAAGCCTCATCTTTCTACTGTGGAACAGCTGGAAGTTTCAAACTGATGACCTTGAGGTTAGCAGCCCAACTTGTAACCCCTCCACTACCAGAGCATAGTTACAGCATAGTGAGAGTGTAGTTGGAGTTAGTACTTCTGTACCACAGCCCCAGCAGGGTAGTTCTTCCTCTGTAGACTTCTCCTACGTCCCCCCTAATTCTACTGGAGCGGGAATAGGGGTGCAGAGAGGCCCTGTACTTTTAGAAGACTTACCACCTTGCTACCTCAGAGACAGGACCTGACTAATAGACCTCAACATTGAGTCCCCCAGGAACTAGTGCTCCCCCTCCCACTTGACTTCTATATCGATCTACATCTGTTCAGTCCAGCTGAACACGTGACCCTACCCCTTTTTGTAATGCTTGCTTTGGGTGTTGTTGTTGTTAGTGACCCTAAATGTGAAAATCAACAAACTTGCCTGCACAATAGTAAAGACCCTTAATGCCACCTCCCAGACAATGACTGCCCTAAGTGTAAGGGCTTCTTTGGAGCAGATAATGACAGTTAGTTGTCTTGGTTACTTTAGAGTGGCTATGCATGTAAAGTTTTACTAAAGGTAGTACAGAAACGGCTGCAACCATACATTGGCAGAGAACTTCCAGCAGTTCAAGCCGGATTCAGAAGAGGCCGTGAAATGAGGGATATCATTGCTGATGTCCGATGGATCTTGGCTGAAAGTAGAGAATGCCAGAAAGATGTTTACCTGTGCTTTATTGACTACGCAAAAGCTTTCAATTGTGTGGCTCATGACAAACTATGGACAACATTGCAAAGCATGAGTATTACTGAACACTTAAATTGTGCTCATGAGGAATCTGTACCTGGACCAAGAGGCAATTGTTCGAAAAAAACATGGTAAC
>NW_006408597.1:3463997-3479296 GCF_000296735.1 Chrysochloris asiatica
CTAGCCATCTTGGCCTCCAAGGAGCACTCTGGTTGCACTTCTTCCAAAACAGATCTACAGCGCGAGGGCTTCTGTCATGGAGGGCGGTGGTTAAACGATGTGCGACAACTGCGCAGATAGATGAGGACCCTGCAAATGAGGAAGTTAGTTTAAAAACTGGCAACATATGGGTCTATCTGGAGTCCAAGACAGACAACCAGACTAGATACGGGGGAGAAGGGAAAGAGAAACTTCAAAAATTTAGTAGAAAAGTTCTATTATCTTTTCATTCAATTTGTCCAAGAACTTTTTATTTTGAAGTTCCAGAGTGTGACTGAAAAACATATTCATCCACTCTGCAAACATGAAATTTTCTCTTCTTTATTTTTTAAACTTTTTATTGTGAATTGAGTGAAGGTTTACTGATCAGTTTTCTATTCAATAATTCATATACAGTTTTGTTTTCATTTCACTGTTTGCAATCCCTACAATGAAACATGACTTCTCCCACTTTCTCTCTGTGGTTCCTGTTTCTATTCCTCTTTCTTTCCTAACTCTTCTGAACTTTGAACTTTGTCCATGGGTAAATGGTGCTCTTTGGATGCATGGTTGATTATTCTAAGGTATGTAAACCTCACTAGTGTTATTGGGCCTGTTATTGTTATAGTTGTGATTAAATGTCCTTTAGTCAGTTCCAACATAGCAACCCTGTATAGGGCTTCCAAGGAGTGGCTGGTGGGTTTGAGCTGCCAACCTCTGCAGTTAGTAGTACAGTGCTTATCCTACAGTGGCACATCAGGGCTCCATTCTTCTGATAGACCTGTCTATTGTTTGCTTGAAAATTAAGTTCACGAACTTTTTGAAGTCTCCGCATAAAAAGATTGGCAAGTCAGGACCTATAGGATAAGAAGAGATCACTCAGGAAGAAGAGTAGAAAGAATTATAAGAGAGCCCAAGATAGAGCCCTGAAGAATCCAACATGTAGGAAGTGGGTAGAGCAAGAGGAGTCTGCAAAGAAACAAAGAAATAATGACCAGAGAACCAAAATCCAATGCCACTGAGTCAATTCTGCCTCATCATGATCCTATTAGGACAGAGTAGAACTGCCCCTTGGGGTTTCTGAGACTGTAAATCTTTATGTGATTCACAACCTCATATTGCTCCTATGGATTTGAACTGGTGGGCTTGAACTCCTGACCTTGCAGTTAGCAGCCCAATGCCTAATTCACAGTGCCACCAGAATTCCTAATGACCAGAGAGATGGGAGGAAAATCAAGGCAACAGAATTTTATGGAAGCCAAGGGGAGAGATTGCTTCAAAAGTAGAAGGCAAAGTCAACAGGGTCCAAGGCAGTCAAAAGCCCAGGGAAGATGAGAACTGAGATGCAACTTCTCTTATCACTTAGCCACAGGGAAATCGTGACTTAGCTGGCCTGCTGGGTGGTGGTTACATAATGGGTAAAATGCCAGTGCTATTTTTGGACAATGATTTTGTATAATACAAGAAGAAGAAAAAGAATTCAGATATAAAATACCAATATTTAATACATGGTAAGGTTATCTGGCTAAGTTATTTTGTGGGGCAATTCTTAATATCTTAATCTTAATTCTTAGTCTTCTGGTCTTTTTTCTTTTGGGTTTAGAAAAGTCACTTCTGGTCTTCTGTCTGGAGGGTATGAGCAGGATGTCAGTGTTTTGGGGGAAGTGGGCTAGGGGTATAAACATTGGATATGTAAACTTTCATCTAACTCTATGATTTTTTGGTAATGAACTCCTACCTTCCCAGACAAGATGCCTATAGTTTTACCATCTCTTAGAGAATAGCCTCCTATTTTTCCCCCCCACCAATGGTTTATTATGAGTTATGTGATTGTTTACATGAGAGGACATCAGCTTCACATTGATCCCATCGTATATCATTTCCTTGCCATGGTTACAATCCTTTCCATGCATCATCGATCAACCAAAGGGTATATACCCCACAAGCCTGCCCCCCGGTCGTCCACACACCGCCCCTCTCTCTCTCTGGGTCCAAAGTCTCCAGACTCTCCATCTCCCCATGTCATTGTCTCTGTCTCCATTCCTGGCATCACTGCTTCTCTTGGTAGGGTTCCGTTCTCTGCTCTTCTCCTTGGATGGTCCCAGGGACCTCGTTCCTAGACTGTAAGGTTAATCACTCCCCTCCCTTTGCCCCAAAACATCCACCTTTACATTTCCAGCCCTTACAATCAGTCCTGATAACAATTATTCGCTATTGTATCTGCATCTCCTTTTCTCAGCCCTGACTAGGCAGCCTCCTATTCTTTTGCAGTGTTGAAGAAGAGGAAATCATTCATCCCTCTGAGTGTAGTGTTGGGGAGTAGATCTGGAGGAGTCTGTTGTTGTGTTATTAGTGTTATGAATGAGTCTGCCCCTTAATTTTGAGCTGCTTCTGTAGCTTCCAGAAGTCTGGTATCACTAGGTCAGAAGTCATCTGGGGAGCTCTAAGATTCAAATTGAGTAGTTTCTTGGATTTTTCCTCTCTTCCTATTTAAGATTCAAGTCTCTTCCTATTTAAGATTCCGGTTTCTTGGGAACTACTGGTGTGGTGCTGCTGGTTAATGTGCTGGACTGAAAAGTCATTTTGAACCTCAAGGTCAGTGGTTCAAGCTCACCAGTCACTCCTTGGATATCCTACACAGGGTCACTATGAGTCAGAATCGACTCAACGACACTTAACAACAACAACAATTATGTCAGTTACCATTTATTCTTCTGCCTTCCAGATTTAAAATCCCCCCCTGTTATTTTTGTAATTGTGGGCCTATGTCTCTTATATATGGTCTTTTAATGTGCTGGACTGCAAGGTCGGTTTAAATCACAAAATCGACAGTTCAAGCGCACCAGCGGCTCCTTGGAAACCCTATACTGGGTCACTATGAGTTGGAATCAACTCTATGGCACTTAACAACAACAACAATGGTGTTTCCGGAGGAAGTAGAGGTAACTGCTATATTTACTCTGTCTGTACTTACTAAAAGTCAGCTCCTGTTTTTTCTTGCAGTACCATGTCAGAGGCTCCATTTTCAGGTTCCTTTCTCTGTGTTGCCTCTTCATAGTGTCTAATTCATTATGTGGTTGCCCGTGTTTAACAATTATTTGCATACTTTCTCACACTACTACACTTGAGCTTCTTGAGCATAGAGACTGCATTTTATAATCCCCAGTGGCTAGCACAGTCTCTGACATGAGTAAGGGGCCCAACAATTATTTGTAAATTTCATGGAGTACATCCGGTGTGGTGCTGTAGGATAAGCACTGGACTGCTAACCACAAAGTCAGCAGTTCAAACTCACCAGTTGCTCCTTGGAAACCCTATACAGACTCGCTATGAGTTGGAACTCAGCAGCATTAACAACATCTTTGCAGTTTCCAAATTTTGTGGTTAGTGTTTGAAAAGCATTAGATAAACAGTTAAGGACAGGAACATTCTCTATGTGACTTCTTGTTAATATCTTTGGTTTGTCACAGAGCCTCTTTGGTTTCAATTTCCTCATTTATTAAGTGACTGACTAGATATTCACCACCAGAGGTATTGAGAATCTTAACTAACATTTAGGAAATAATTGATAATCCTCATAAAATGAGGCCCATAATTAAAAGATAATCGCCATGGCCCATTTCATTTGCTCTGGATGTTTCCTTAACGGCATTGGTTTCACATTTCGATGTGAATTAGTATGCAGTGCTATCGTTACATTGAGCGCTGAATTCCACTCCCCAGAGAGTTTTATCCTTTAATATTGAAAAAAGGAAGTGAATGGTATTGCAGTAATAACACCCTCACTTGTGATCTTGTCCTTTCGTAAGAATCTTAAAACAAGGATTGGGTTGACTTATTGCTTAGAGGAGAGACCTCCAAAGAAAATCATATATTATTCTATAGAAATAGACTTAAGCACTGCTGTTTGCGTTTTCTCACATTCAGTTTGTGAGAGCCCAAAAGAAGTAAGACCCAGCATCATCTTATTAGTTGCCATCAAGTCAATTCCCACTCATAGAGACCCCTTGTGAACAGAGTAGACCTGCTCTGTAGGGTTTTCAGTAACTGCTAGCCCTTCACTCTGACATTCCCCCAAAACCGGAGAGGGAAACTGCTCACACTGAGATGCTTCACATCATAGTGTTTGATGTGGATACCTGCGACACTTGGGCTCATTCACAGTAGCAACAAAGCAAAGAAATCCATGATGAGTGGGCCTGAGAACTCCAAACCCAAGTTGTTCAAGGGTCACCTGTAACTTTTATGTAGATTTCTGACTGCGTGGGAAGTCAACGCCTCTAACCCCACATTGTTCAAAGGGCAGCTGTACATCCATACAATGATACAGATACAGATTATGAACACTACTCTCCTGCACTTAACTGGGCATGAGTAGCTCAACATAGAAACTTTTACAATAGAGCAAAGTGTGTTGAGATCAGTTAATTATTTTGCCCATGATTATCTGTGGGAAGAAGAAAATGGTGAAAACGTAAAGAAATCAAACTTGACCAAGAACTATAAATCACATATTTGAATGACTTATTAGAGTATTATGTTTTCTAAAACTTAAATGTGAAAACACACAGATTAATCTACTTTAAGAGATGAGGGGAAAAACAAAGGAAAGATTTGGGTAGTGCGTGTAAGCAAGTAGTTAAACTCTAATGAACAACAAGGTAATATGACAGAGTCAAAAATTCTTTATGTCTAAGAATGAAATTTTTTTAAGAACTGTTTCAGATTCTTATATTTGAAAGCAAAGCAGTTACTAAATTTGACCAAAACAATTCACAGGATAGCAGTCAGCATCCTCTCAACTGCTCTGTCTTTTAAAGCTACTTAGAAGTTTCCTTCTCATAAAAAGGGAAACTCTGCATCTGTGTTGGTTGCCCTTGAGTCAGCTCCAAATTGTTATATTCTGTTATTGTCATATATTCTGCAATACATGACAACCTTAGGTATAACAGAATAAAGCACTGCTTGATCCTGTACCATCTTCATAGTCACTGGCATGTTTGAGTTCACTGCTGCAACTCAGGTGTCAATCCATTATATTAAGGGTTTTCCTCACTTTCATTGGTTCTCTACTTTACTCAATGTGATGTCCTTCTCTGAGAGATTGGGCTTTCCTGATGTATGTGCCAAGTAAACGAGTTTAAGTCTTACGATTGGACACAAATTATTCTCACGCTAGATGGATCTCTTTTTACCTGGTCCCAGAGGTTCTATCTCCTGAATTAAACTCAAGGAAACCCTATGCTTATTTCATGTATATAAATATATAGAAACATCAGATTGGAATGAATATTAAAATTACCTAGATGGATGGTAGTTTTAACAAGTCAAAATAAAATATAAAGGGTTTTTATTTAGATAAACGAAACATTGACTTTTTTGGCATTTGAAAATTTATTACTACCACATTTTCATCTTCAAAACTTATGCTAGTGGCCTTTCTTTCTTGCCTTCGTACAAGGCCAAAAGGGAGACGTTGGCTACTTTAACAACCTTAAAGCAGACTCCAGCAATATCACAAACAGCATAACCTTTGTGATCAAATCCAGCTCCAGCAACCAGAACTTCATCATTTTCTTCAGGAAAATTCAAGCAACCATTGTTAGGTATGAAGGTTGTGATTTTCTTGCCATTCTTGGTCAGCGCTGATATACTTCCTAAGGACATAATTTGACTTCAATCCTCACTTTTTCAAACACAGTTCCCTTCATGTGGGGTTGTGCCCAATATATTGTACCCATATTTAAAAAAAAGTATCTAGTGCAAGACTGCAAAGATTGTGGTGTCTGTTCAAAAATGAAAATATCTTAGTTATTAACTCCATATTTATTAATATGATAAAATTTTACAATAAAAACAATAATAATGAAGCATGATATAATTAAACAAATAATAATTATTTACAAAGAGTAGAATTAGAGAGTATCAAATTTTGTGATTTACCTTGCAAAGAACAATCATACAGTATGAGAAAAGGCCAGTTTCCCCGACTAGTTATTTTACAGTATAGGCAATTGTTTAACATGCTGTTTAAGTGCTTAGCATGACAAGAAACGGTCCTTCAGAAGATGCACAATATAGCCTATCCATATTATATGTTGTTGTTAAGTGCTGTCGAGTCAATTCCAACTCATAGCGACCCCATGAGGGCTTCCAAGGAGTAGCTGATGGGTTTGAACTTCCAACCTCATGGTTAGAAGTACAGTACTTATCCTACAGTGCCACACCAGGACTCCCGTCATCATGTAGGAATCAAAATAATTTAAGACTTTATTCAAGGTACCACATAGGTGTCTTTCTTTAGAACTAACCATTCAGATGCTTACAAATATGCATTACCATTCATAAACAACAAACTTAGGTTTTGGGTAGTGTTTAAACATTTTTTTAATGGTAAAATATGTATAATAAAACTTGCCATTATAACCTTTTTAAGTGTATATATTCAGTAGCATTAGTTAAATTCAAAATACTGCACACGATCACCACTGTCTAGTCCCAAAACTTTGTCATTACCCCAAATAAACTCAGCAATAACTTCTTAGCCCATCATCCTCTTAACCATGAATTAACTTTTGTCTTTAGGCATTTACCTATTCTAGATATTTCATATAAGTGGAGTCATGCAATATTTGTCTCTTTGTGTTTGACATATTCACTTAGCACAAAGTTATCAAGGTTCATTCATATAGTAGCGTGCATCAGAACTTTATTTCTCTTTATAGCTACATTATATGATGGGGCTTCAACAAGTTCATGGAAAAATTCCATTATAATTTAAAAAAATTTTTTTATTGTGAATTGAGTGAAGATTAACAGACAAGATTTATAATCCCCTCCTGCAACAACAGTTATCCTGCTTCCTCCCTGTAGCTTCCATTTTACATCTTATTTTTCACAAATCAAGAAAGCAAATATATTTGATGTACACTTACAAAACAAAAAAAGTATATAGTCATTTAAATGTCCAAAGCTAGCCTCCTGCCCACAGGCACACAGCCTTTCTCAATCCATGGGCCTAGAGTTTGCAGCTGCTTTATCTCTCCATGCCATGGCCTCTGCCACAGTCTCGCTGTCACAGCTTTTCTAGGTAGGATCTCATGCTCCACTTACGCTCTTCCCTCTTGATGGTCCTATAGGGTCCTCTGTCCCTGAAATGAAAGATTAACTACTCCCCCCTTTTAGTTACCCATCTTCTACAATTGCAGGTGTGGTAATTGCAATAAATCCTGCTAACAATTACTCACAATTGAATCATAAAATTTTATCACCATCCTCCCCCAACTCCTTTCACCAGATCCATCTGGAAAAGATGAAAACTATTCAGTGGAGATTCTACCTTACCCCTTCATTTAGAAACTAAGCACATTCATGAAAGCTTGTAAACTAGACACTTTGTGCCTTTATAGTCCCTCCATTTTTGATAGCCAATGTCTAGATTGCCCATCCCTATCAACCCAGTGCACTGAGGAAACAAGCTTGATCCTTGATATGAAGAATCCTTCCATTCTGAACAACTGTATTCATAACCAAAGGTCTAATTCATCAAACTGTAGCAATTTATTCTTGCTCACAGTATCAAGCATCTTTAGCTTCATCTGTTTGAGTTCTGATCAGCTAGCCATGTAAATAGGTCAAATGGACACTATCTGCATGTTTGGGAGTTCACACATGCCTCCCCGCATTTCAGACCAGTCAGCAGCTTCACTTTCGGCTCTAGCCCTCAGTGTCTAGGCTAGTACCCACGGCTCAGGAGTTCACACATCTCCCTAAACTTCAGACCAGTCAGCTCTTCCTCTTCTCTCTCTCATGTTAAGGTCAACAGGTGTCAATGAAACATGGTCAAACTCAGCCCACTGCATTCCCCCCACTTTTACTCACAAGTAGACAATGGTAGTCACCAGGGAGCATAATTGGCTGCCCGTGGGTTCCCTTTGAGTTTCAGTCTTCAGGGTGAATTTTCCCAGGTGGACTGACTTTTCTTGTCTTGATGCCTCCAAAGCAAACATTTTACTTAATATTCTAACAGCCAAACAGTCTGCTTGTTTTCTTCTTGTCTTTCAGCAAGAATCTTCCATTCTCCCAATCATCTAGGTTGTTCTACAGGTCTTTTCAAGTGGGAATGTCCCACCTCAGAAGGTTCTGGGTAGGGCTGAAAATTCTATTATCTTTTAAATCTATTCTTCCACAAACTGTTTGAAGCCCCTTGTATGTATATTATGCATTTTATTTATCCATTCATCTGTTAATGGACACGGGCTATTTCCACCTTTTGACTTCTGTGAATACTGCTGCAGAGAACATTGCTGTACATGTATCTGTTTCAGTTCCTGCTTTTAAGGTTTTTGGGTAGATACTTAGACGGGGAATTGCTGGGAAAATTCAAGTTTTTGATCAGTTACCCATTACACAGCCGCCATTCCCAGGAACGTATCTCTTTTAGTTGATTTCACCAACTGGAACATATTAATACCTTTTGTCAGATAGCATAGCACCAGTGAGTAGATGAACTAGTAGTGGTGGGAGAAAGAATCTAGGAAAGGAAGAGGGGAGGGATGGAATAAAAATAAACTGAACCAGGTGGCAAATACACCTAGTTCAAAACACTATGTGTAACCAAATAGGATAAATTACTCTCAGGGAGAAGGAGCTCTGGTAGCATAGTGGTTATGAGTCAGGCTGCTAATCTCATGGCCAGCGGTTTGAAACTACCAGCTGTTCTGCAGGAGAAAGATGAGGCTTTCTGCTCCTGTAAAGATTTCTAGCCTTGGAAACCCTATAGAGGATCACTATGAGTCAGAACCGACTCCACGGCACATAACCACCACCACCACACTCAAGGAGAGCGGTCAATTAAGCCTCTGTTTTCAGACACCATTTGAAAAGGATTGCTAAGTTGCTGATTGCTGCACACCGCCTTGAGAAATAGCTAAGTGAAAGACATATATGAAAGTGACTAGATGAACATATGTTGTTGTTGTTAAGCACAATAAAGTTGGTTCTGACTCATAGTGACCCTGGGTAGGGATTCTGAGGAGCAGCTGGTGGAACTACTTGACCTTATGGTTCAATGCCAGTACTGATCCACACTAGAAGTCCGATGAACAGATGAGTGAAGATATAAACATTTGTGTTCTAAGTAATTTACTAATAATTTTCTTTTTTAATGCTGAGCAAGAAGAAGCTGGTTAAGTAGCTCTTTAAATGACAGAAAGTTTTCATTGTGCTGGTGAATGGAGGTTGGCCAGACCAGAAAAGGCAACTCTGTTTTCTATGCTTGCGATGATGACTTCATGGATGAGAATCATAAAGTCAATTTCCAGAAGGTGGAGATCAGCCACATCCCAGCTTTCTTACTTTTCCTTCATTCCTGACATCAGCCACCTGTACACTGTTCTCTCTCTTTGCTCTTAGTCACCTGGGGTTAGGGCAGACCTTACTTACAAGTTAAGAAGAAAAAGTTTTTGGGTTTAATTTGCTCAAACAACTCATAGAACTCACAGGAGGTACTATACTTATGACTCCTGGTTTTATTAGTAAAAGGAGATAAATCAGGATCTTCATAAGGAATAGACGCCCTATGTAGAGCTGCTGTGTCTTAGAGAAGGCCTCAGTGTTCTGGGATTTTATCGGCCTGCCACCTTGTGCTGTTGAGTCAGTTCCAACTCATAGAGACCCTGTATAGGGTTTCCAAGGTAGTAAATCTCTACAGGAGCAGAAAGCCTCATCTTTCTCCTGTGAAGCAACTGGTGGATTCAAAATGTTGACCTTGTGGTTAGCAGTCCAATGCATAATCCACTAGGTCTGCATGATTTGTCGATGTTGTTAAGTGTCATCGAGTTGGTTCTGACGCATGGTACAGGGCTTCTGAGGAGCATGATGTTGTTGTTGTTAAGTGTTGTTGAGTCGGTTCTGACTCATAGTGAACCTGTATAGGGTTTCCGAGGAGCATGACAGGATAGGCTAAATCATGTCTTCTGGGACTAGATGACATCAGCCTCCCAGGTGTGCATCAAATCACCTTTCCCTCACAATATTCTGTGGTATGTGTCATTCTATAGAACTGACTCCCTGTCCTCGATGTCAGTTCACACACAGTCTACACATAGAATTCATGTATGCATCACCAATGACTATAAAGAATAGTTCAGCTCATTGAATATCAGCATCATTGGAACACCTGAAAACTCGATGTTGTTTTCCTTCAGGCCTCCTTGGACTGACTTCTTAATCCTACTGCTAATGGTCTACCTGAACTGCTCTTAAAACAGCTCTTTTGCCCCCACCTCCACCCCATCCTTAGCATTCCTTGGCATTGTGTCACTATTGTCTCTGCTTCAGTCTTCCTTCTGTGTCTGTACGTGGCCTACTTGCAAGGATACTTGTCATTGGGTTTGGGACACACACTAATCCAGTAAAGGAACACCTGGTGGTGCTCAGTTATTAACCAAAAGGTCAGCAGCAGGTTAACCTACTCAGCAACTCCATAGGAGAAAGACCTGGCGATCTCCTCTCATAAAGATGACAGCCTAGGAAACCCTATGGGCAGTTCCGCTCTGTCCCCTGGGGTTGCTGTGAGTTGAAAGACTGACCAGATGGCACTCAACCACCACATCCAACCCAGCCTGGCCTGCGCTGAACTAACGAAATCTGCAAAGATCCTATTTCCAAATCAGCTCATGATTTGAATTGCGAGCGGATATGGATTTGCCGGAGGTGGGGGTGGGGGTGGAGTGTTCCACATCTCCTCACCCCTCTTGGTCTCCATCTGCCGGCTCAGGCTGGCCCCACCTCTCCTGCCTGCAGGCCTTGAACACTGCTGAGGGAGAGCCACTGTACGGCCCAGAGGGGCCTCAGAGTCCCAAGCTGCATCTTGCCTTTGTTTCCTGCGTCTTTGCTGTATTCCTCTGTCCAGACCCCTGTTCCCAGCCTGCTGACCCTTTGGTCAGCGGTCTGTCCTTTTTGAGGCTGCCTTTGAGTCATCTTGAGTTGTGTGGGGCTGTGGTGCGAGGTGCAGGGGTCCCAGACTGAGGAACATGGCTTCCCAGACAGGGCTTAGGGCTGCTGGAACAAGTGACTAGACACCAGGCGATGTAAACAACAGAGACTGCTCACAGTGACCCTGTGTGTGTCGGAAGAGGGTGTTCAGTGGCTGAGATTTTGAAGCAGCTCACCAGGTCTCCTGAGATCCTCTGGATGGACTTGATCCTCCAATCTTTCGGTTAGTAGCCAAGTATGCTCACAGAAGTCTGGATTCAGGGTTTGAGCAGGGCTATGTACCCGCTGAGGCTTTAGAGGAACCTATCCCAATCTCCTTCAGCCCCTAGGGATAGCCCATACTCCTTACCTTCCAGCTCTGTCACTCTGATCTCTGCCTGTTTTCCCTTGACCCTGCATCTCTTTATGTTTGTGTGTCATCTCAGAAGGAAGGTCCAGTGTGACCTCCTTTTAACTTACATCTGCCAAGACTGAGCCCAAATGAGATCACCTTCTGGGTTGTAAGTGGATGTGCATTTTGGGGAACATTGAGCCAGCCCGCAGGCCTAGGAAGGGCGCAGGCCAGCCTGGGCGTGGTCAGCAATCCAAGGGGCTCCCTCCCTCTTGCACAGCTTTCTGTCTGGTCAGGAGAGGGTGCAGGTGTGGCTGGACTGTGAGGTCCCTGCTGCATGGAGGTGCTGTGTCCCTGAGCCTGCACAAAAGCAAAATAAAAAACACAACAAAAATCCCCATCTCCCCCAGCTGTTTTGGTGGTTCCACCTGTGTGGGTCAAGTACCCATGCAGCGATGCTCATGGGATTGGTTGAAGTTATTTTGTTCTTTAATTTATCTTTGATCTCGATGCTTTTGTTACTTGTAGTCTGCAAGTGTGTTTAGTTTAGTGGCTCTTGCCTCTGTCCAGCCCTGAGTTTGTGGCTGTATTTTCTTTGCTGGGAGGAATATAATCCAAACTGGTCAGCAGTTGTCATGTGTCATCATTAAGGCAGGACGGTTTCCCAGTTCCCAAGTTCCAGTTTGAATACTGCTGCCGACGATGAGACTCATCATATTTTTAACCACATGTGTTTCTCAGCTCCTTGGGATCCCTGGGGTCTACTGTTGACTGGGGGCCTCATACTAGTCTCCATCCCTCACCCAGCCCATTGCCTCCACATACTGAGGAGAAGCATCCAAGGCAGAGAGGGTGTTAGGGAGGAGGTGGAAACTGGCTTCCAATACTAGGGGCTATTGTACCTCTGGGTCCTTGTTTAGACAGAAGAAGAAGCAGCTATCACAGCTCTGGGTCCTTGAATTATATTTTAAGACTAATTTCTGTATTTATCTCCCCGTATTTTCTCTGTCCGAACTCTGGTAGCGTAGTGGTTACGAATCGGGCTGCGAACCTTAATGTCAGCGGTTCGAAACTACCAGCTGCTCCGCGGGAGAAAGATGAGGCTTTCTACTCCCGTAAAGATTTACACCCTCGGAAACCCTGTACAGGGTCGCTATGGGTCGGAACCAACTCGACGGCACTTAACAACAACAACAACAACAATCCTGGTGTGATGCTGTGGGCTAATGCATCAGCCTGCAAAGTCGTTTGAACTGCAAGGTCAGTGGCTCAAGCTCACCAGCTGCTCCTTGGAAACCTTATACAGGGTCGCTATGGGTCGGAATCGACTCTACAGCACTTTAACAACAACAGCAACATCTTTTCTGGAGTCCTGGTGTGGCTCTGTAGGATAAGCACTCAACTGCAACGTTGGTTTGAACCACAAGTTTAGCAGTTCAAATTCATCAGTGCTCCTCAGAAGCCCTATAAAGGGTCAATAAGAGTTGAAACTGACTTGATGGCACTTAACAACAACAGCCTCTTCTTGTTCAAGTAGGAAGGTTTATACTTTATTGCCTCAAGGGAGGCTTATGAAAGGGCAGAGGCAAAAAGAGTCTTTCCGCTTCTGGTGGTGTGGAAACTGCAGGTTGGCAATTCAAACCCACTGTTAGGGTAAGAAAATAGGAGGAAAATTACTGGCCTCCTCCAAATACAAAGGATAGGTGGAGCAGGATATAAGCCAGATAAGAAACTATCTACTTATTTGCATCTGGAACCCAGTGAAGACTGGGAACACTCCCTTCCTATTTAGCTACCCAGTAGGGGGATGTTAACCATTCCCTGCAGGTATTCTTTTTCTATATCTTATTATTATTATTATTGTGAATTGAGTTATAGTTTACATGGGAAAATATCAGTTTTACATTCATTCTTTCATTGCAATGATTACAGTCTCCTCCATGCATCATCATTTAACAGTATGTTTTTTTCTTTTGTTTTTTTTTAGGGGAGGGGGATGTACAAAAACACTCAAGAATATATAATCATTTAAACAACCAAAGGGCACATTCTGCAAGCCTGCCTGCTGGCCACCAGCACACAGCCTTTCTCTTTCCATGAGTCTAGAGTCCTCAGCTGCTCGATCTCTTCATGTTATCCTCTCTGCCTCCATCTCTGGTGTTGCTGCCTCTCTGGATAGGGTCTTCTCCCTTGTTGGTCCTAGGATCCTCTGTTCCTGGACTGTAAGATTAACTACCCCCTCTTTTTGTTACAAAACTTCTACCTTTACAGTTGTGACAGTCACAATTAGTCATGATAACATTCACTATCATAAGAATCTTATCCCCATCTCTTTTCACCAGACCTATCTAGACAAGATGAAAACTATTCAGTAGGGACTCTCCCTTCCCCCAGACACTCTGAAACTAAACTCCCTCTTGACAATGTGTAAGCCAGTCACTTCTTGCCTTCTTTTTCCATATCTTAATAAAACTCTTTTATACGTTATTTCTTGACCTTCTAGTCTTCTGTAGCCCAACCCAGTATCACCACGGTTGTTTGGTGCCATCAAATCGGTACCGATGGCAGTAGGTTTATTTTGTTGGGGCTTAGGAGAAATTAGAAGGTTTGTAGTAGAAATTGAAGGAAAGGTTCAAAGTTTTACAGTGGAACATCTTTAAGGAGTCCTGGTGTGGGTCTGAGCGCTAATGCGCTGGACTGCAAAGTCAGTTTCAACTGCAAGGTCGGTGGTTCTAGCTTATCAGCCACTCCTTAGAAACCCTATACAGGGTTTCTATGGTTCGGAACCAACTTAACGGCACTTAACAACATCTTTAAGAAAGTTGAAGAGAACAGATTCCCTTCAGTTTGAGCTTCCTGGTAGCTCACCAGGGAGGTGACAAGATACCAGCAAGGAATGAGGGCCCTCAGTCTAGCTAACAAGCCTCAGATAGGGCATGGAAGCACTGATGGTGACTTATCTGAAGGAGCTACTGGGAAAAAGACAATCATTCTGTCAACAGTCACAGATGATTCACTGGCAGAGGGCACCCTCAATTTAGCATTGGATAGGGCCTTATCTCAAAGCGAAGAGCACCAGGAATAACCAAAGTCAAAGATTTTGCCAGGCTGTCAGAAGGAGGCTCAGAGGCAGAAACAGAATTGATGTGAGAAACAAAGTCTGAATTTGTGGGCTAAGAATCATATTCTCTGTGCAGCATCAGGAATGTTGTGCGAGGTGCTGTACTGAGTTCATGTAGCTCAGCAGGAACTTCATTTCCCAGAATTCACCTGCCCTGTATCACTGGAATTAGGCTTGCTACAAGAGAAGATTAAGGAGATTCGGAAGGCCAAAAAGAAGCAGCAGCCATGTGATTCTAAACTTGGTTTTAGGCTCCAGGTACCTCTGCGCTTCACACATGACGTTGTTGACTTGTTGGCTCACCTTGCTGGTCTGGGGCAGCAGCTGGTCCTCAAATTTCTTCAACTCCTATTTGTGTTTATTGGGATGCTTCCAAAATAAATGTGTTCTTGTTAGCTGCCATGGAGTCGGTTCCCGCTCATGGTGATCTCGTGCACAACAATATCTGATCATTGTGAATCCGCACGGTTCTCACTGGCTGATTTCCAGTAGATCACAAGACCTTTTTTCTAGTCTGTCTTACTCTAGAAACTTTGTGGAAATGTGTTCAAAATCACAGCAACCAACCTCCACTGACTGATGGCAGCTGCACAGAAAGTGCCTTGACCCAGAATCGAGTTCAGGTCTCCCACACTGTTGTTTTTGTTAAGTGCCATCAAGTCAGTTCTGACCCATAGCAACCCTGTATAGGGTTTCTGAGGAGTGGTTGGTGGGTTTGAACTGCTGACATTGTGGTTGAAACCAACCTTGCAGTCTAGCACATTATCCTGCAGTGCCACACGAGGACTCCTGAATATTGTTGTTGTTGTTAGGTGCCATTAAGTTGGTACC
>NW_006408597.1:3480301-3481275 GCF_000296735.1 Chrysochloris asiatica
AAGAGCTGCTGGTGAGTTTGAACTGCTGACCTTGTGGCGAACATTCCAGTACTTATTCTACAGTGCCACACCAGAGGGCTATAGAATCTTTACCAGGAGTCAGTTCTAACTCACGGTGACTTCCAAGAATGTCAGAATAGAACTGTGCTCCACAGGGTGGTTAGTGGCTGATTTTTCCGAAGCAAATGGCTAGACCTTTCTTTTGAGGTACCTCTGGGTAGACTTGAACTTCTAACTTTTAACCATTGAGCGAATCATCCAGGCACTCCATAAACTCTTTATGTGAATTAGAAAGAGGCACTGCTTCCTGGAAGATAGTCCCAAGGTTCAACAAGTAGCTACAGACTAGGCCTTTGTGTTGGAGAATCAGGGGTCCCTTGCTACGAGAAATTCATCTCTCTGCCATGGCATGGACTTGGGTAAGGAGAATGACAGCTGCCTTTGACCCTACTTGTCATCTCTGTAAGGAGTCCTGGGGGCATGGTGGATTAAGCATTGGACTGTTAGCTGAATCTACCACTGCACCCTGCTGGAGAAAGATGTGACAGCTGGCTTCCACAAAGAATGTCATTATTGTTGCTAAGTGCTGTCAAGTCGGTTCCAACTCATAGTGACCCCGTATAGGGTTTACGAGGAGCTGTTGATAGGTTTGATCTTCTGAACTTGTGGTTGGTAGTTCAGTATTTATCCTACAGAGTCCCATCAGGACTCTTCTGTAAAGATTACAGCCTTGGAAACCCTAAAGGGCAGTTCTACTCTTCCCTATAGAGGTCGCTATGAGTTGGAAGTGACTCACCAGCAATGGGTTTGAATGAGTTTCTCACAGCAGTGGGTTGGAGGGAGTTTATGTGGTAACCCAAAGTGGCTAAACTTTCCATATGGAGGTATAATTGAATGGAGAAGGATGTCATGCTGGGTAGGGTGGAGGGTCAGAGAAAAAGAGGAAGACCCCCAACGAGATGGATCAGCCAGGT
>NW_006408597.1:3481800-3489547 GCF_000296735.1 Chrysochloris asiatica
ATCCACCATCTTGTTCTCTAAAGAAAATATTTAAAACATGCGGCTGATGCAGATAGAGTATAAGTGTGAACCAAATGCATCTGGAGCCTCATTTCCTTCCTTAAAGGCCTACCTCAGTACTGCAGTCTCGTCAAAAGAAACACAAATCCAATTCCAAAAAGCCTGGAAAGTAACAAAGACTTTACTCAAATGATCTTCAAGGAGGTTGTCAGGAAGGAGGTACATTATTCGACAGATAACAAATTCCTTAAATCTTTTTCCTTTTCCCCAAATGTGCTAGCCTTCTGCTGGTTCTTCATCAACACGACCTCCTCATCCCCCAGGTCTGCAATGGTTTACAGAAGTGGGGTTTTCATGGTATACAAAGCAACAGTCTTTCTTAAAAAGATGTGAAAATTAATTTATTTAAATTGACCATAAATTCAGGATCCAGCACAACTCAGAAATTACTAGCATAGAGCAATAGTGCATCTACAACTTGATTGCCCCTCACTTCCTCTGGATGCCAGTTGGAGCACACTCTAGGTTCAGATAGGTATTGTGAGAAATAATAAATTAGAGGGTAACCTCAAAATCAATAGACCTGCACATCAAAATAAAAAAAGGAAAATCAGAAAGATTTAGTAAACATTAACACAACAGAAATGTAAATGAAAAGAAACCCCACAAACAAAATGAACTCAGTGCAGAAAATTATATATTTTCTTATTACTTTTCTCCAAGTTCATTAGTAACTTTCTTTATTTGGCTTCCAAAGCTGTCTTTGATGACTAAGATATACCTGATACAAATCATGATATTTTCAATCATTTCATATGCATGAGAAAACTGGACAATGAATAAGGAAGACCAAAGAAAAATTGATGCCTTTAAATTATGGTATTGGTGAAGAATATTAAATGTATCAGTCTACCAGAAGAACAAACAAATTTGCCTTGGAAGTACAGCCAGATTGCTCCTCAGAAGAGAGAATGGAGAGACTTGGTCTCACATGCTTTGGACATATTATCAGGAAAAGGCTAGTCCTTGAAGAAAGACATCATGGTTGGTAAAGAGTCGGTGTAAAAGAGGAAGACTCTCAATATGATGGTCTTCAACATTGTCCTCACTGTCAGCAATAATTGTGAGGATGGTGTAGGACTGGGCAGTGTTTCATTCTGTTGTAGAGGGTTGTTGTGAGTCAGAATTGGCTCCTTGCCACCTAACAAAGCAACCAAAGCTGATGCAGGTAAGGTGACCCATTGCCCCCTGACAAGATGTGAGCTTCTCTCTGACCTGGTATGGCCACCCTCATGGTAATCTAAGGGTAACCTATGCTATTACTGTCCAGACATTAAAATCTAGGCTACTGAAAAAGGCTTCAAAAAGTGGCTGACCTCTAAGTCCTTTCCCATTTTATTCTTTTCAGCACTGATGTGTGAAAGAAAGATTTATGTGTGTTGGTATGTGTTGGTATCTTGCCAAAACTCCATTTTCTCTGCCAATGGAAGAGAGTAGGAGGGAAGAAAACACAACGCAGGCTTTACTTGCATGACACATACACTGTCACCCTCACAGGGTGCTTGCTTGCTTCTTAAGAGAACGAAAGGGTCATTAGTTGTGGTGCCAGAAACCTCAAGTTGTGTCAAAAAGAGCAGTCATTGCCCATGAAGGCTGAGCAAATTGCCCAAGTCAGCCAAACAGTACGACAAAGAATTCAGAAGTGCCAAATCCTTGCTGTCTCTTTCCTTGTTGTTTGTTGTTAAGTGCCGTTGAGTCGGTTCCGATCCATAGCGACCCTGTACAGGGTTTCCGAGGGTATAAGTGACCCTGTACAGGGTTTCCGAGGGTATAAATCCTTATGGGAGTAGAAAGCCTCATCTTTCTCCCGCGGAGCAGCTGGTAGTTTCGAACCGCTGACCTTTAGGTTCGCAGCCCGATTCGTAACCACTACGCTACCAGAGCTCCTTGTTGTTTAGTGCCATCAAATTGGTCCATCTTGTTGAGGGTTTTCCTCTTTTTCATTGAGCCTCTACTTTTACCAAGAATAATGTCCTTCTTCGGGGATTGGTCCCTCCTGGTAACATGTCCAAAGAACGTGAAACACAGTCTGCTTCTAAGGAGCAGTCTGGTTGTATTTCTTCTAAGACAGGTAAGTGTTCATTCTTCTGGTTGTTGTTGTTGTTATGTGCTGTGGAGGCAGTTCCAACTCACAGTGACCCATGTACAGGGTTTCTGAGGCTGTAAATCTTTACGGGAGCAGAAAGCCTCATCTTTCTCCCACAGAACAGCTGGTAATTTCGAACTGCTGACCGTGAGATTAGCAGCCTGATTCGTAACCATTACGCTACCAGAGCTCCTCTTCTTCTGGTAGCTCATGGTGTATTTAACATTCTTAACCAACACCATAATTCAAAGGCATAAATTTTTCTTTGGTCTTCCTTATTCATTGTCTAGCTTTCTCATGCATATGAAACAATTGAATATATCATGTCCTGGGTCAGGTGTACCTGGCACCTTCGCCTGTTGTCTTGGGTCACTATGAGTTGGAATCGACTTAGCACCTAGCAATAACAATGATACCAAGTGATGGTGAAGATGCGAAACAACAAGAATTCTTACACACATCTGGTGAGAGAAAAAATTGCCTGCTTTCATTTTTTATTTTGGTTATTTGCATACTTTCTCTATCTTTTTTTGTTGTTGTTATCAGTCTAGTTAAAGATTTGTCTACTTCATTGATCTTTTTAAAGAACCAACCTCTGTTTTTATTAATTCTATTTTTCTGTTTTGGTTTTATTTAATTATTTGTGCTCTAATATTTGTTATTTCCTTTATTCAGGTAAGTTTAGGCCTAATTTGCTTCTTTATTTCTAATTTCTGAATTTGTCAAATGAAGCTGTTAATTTGAGATCTTTTTTTATGTAGGTTAGGCATTTGTTACTATAATTTTCCCTCTGCCTTCATTGTATTCCATAAGTTTTGATATACTGTACTTTCATTTTCATTTGACTCTAAGAAATTTATGATTTCTCCTTTGATTTCTTCCTTGACACATTGGTAGTTCAATAGTATGTTGTTTAATTTCCATGTGTGTGTATTTTGTAGGGTGGTTTTTTTCCTGTTATTGATTTTTAACTTCACTCCACTGTGGTCAGAAAACACACTTTGTATAACTTTAATCTTTAAAATATATTAACACTTACTTTGTGACCTAAAATGTGGTCTGTGCTGGAAAATGATCTGTGTGCCCTGGAGTAGAATGTATGTCATGCTGGCTTTGGGTGCAGGGTTCTTAATACATCTAAATCTAGTTGGTTTATAGTATCATTCAAGTCCTCTGTTTCTTTTTCTTTTTTAAACTTTACTGTGAATTGAGTGAAGGTTTACAAAGCATACCATCAGTTTTACATTCAACAAATCATATACTTTGCAATTATAATGATTGCAATCCTCTCCATGTATCAACAGTTAACAGTATTTATTTCTATTCACTTTAACACTTGCATTCCTCCCTGCTACCTTTGTATTTCTGCTGCTAACCACCTTCTTGTCTTGTCACCCATGTAAATATGCAAATACCCTCTAGTCCGTGAAAATTTACTCTCCCCACCATAACCATCATAGATCGTTTCTTTTATCAAGAAAACCTTTTCTTAACTTTTCACAACATTGATGTCATACAATATATATCCTTTAGTGATTGACTAATTTCACTCAGCATAATGTCCTCCAGGTTCATCCATGTTGTGAGGTGTTTAGCAGATTCATTTTTATTCTTCAATGTTGCATACGTTGCACATACCAGAGTTTGTTTAACCATTTTTCTGTTAATGGGCATTTAGTCTGTCTCCATCTTTTTTATGTGTCTTTTGTAGACAGCATATTGAAGGATCCTGTTTTTTGTTTCTCTCTCTCTCTCTATTCTGCTTTCTTTGTCTCTTGACTGGTGCATTTAATCCATTTATATTCAGTGTAATTATTAATAGGTATGAATTGATTGTTGTCATTTTGCTGTATATTTTTGGTTTTGCTGCTGTTCTTGGTACACTGAGACTGTTCTATTTGTGGGTTTTCTTATCATTTTCATTTCTGTTGTGTCAATGTTTACTAAATCTTTCTGATTTTCCTGTCGTTTTTAAAATTTTTTAATCTACAGGTGTATTAATTTTGAGGTTACCCTGTAATTTACTATTATTTTTCCCTGTTTAAAACAGTCTGTTTTGTCTTAAAATCTACTTGGCTTCCTTGTCATTTGGAAGTTCTGTATCTACACTATTCCCTTTTTTGCTTGGTAGTTAATATCATGATAAATTGATAACTCTGGCTCCCTATTTTTAGTCTTTTAGGTTTGTTTTACTTTAAACACTTGTATATCTAGATTGAGGTCTGGGTAGTGTTGTCATGTATCGTAATCTCAAGTTGTTGTCTGCTGTTGTTGTTTCTCAGTCCAAGGAACACACTTTAGCATTTTTTGTAAAGTTGGTCTGGTCATTACTAAGTCCTTTAATTTCTGTTGATCAGGAAATATCCTAATTTCATTATCATATTTGAGCAACAGCTTTGCTGGGTATATGATTCTTGGTTGGCATTTTTTTTCTTCCAGAGTTTAGTATATGCCATCCCATTGCCTTCTTGCCTGAATTGTTTCTACTGAGAAATCAGAGCTTAGTCTTATTGGAGCTCCTTTGTAGGTAACTTTTTTTTTTTTTCTGAGCTGCTCTCAGGATTTTTTCCTTGTTTTTGATTTTGGAAAGTTTGATTATGATGTGTTTTGGTAATTTTCTTTTGGGATCTATCCTGTTTGGGGTTCGTTCAGCTTCTTGTATGATTATTTTCTCACCTTTCATGATGTTAGGGAAGTTTTTTCAGCAATCCTTTGACAATTTTCTCTGTGATTTTTATTGTATCTTCTTGTTCTGGAATTCCAATTACCTGTAAGTTGTTCCTCTTCATGGTGTCCCATATAACTCTTAGTTTTCCTCAGATTTTTTTCTTTCTTTTTTCTGATTGTTCTTCTAGCACACTAGTATTGAGAGATTTTTCTTCAAGCTCACTAATAAGGGCTTCCATTGCTTCAAATCTACTTTCATTGCCCTTTTGATGTATTTTCTAGTTCCGAAATCTTATAGAGACCAGGTAATGGTTTGGGGCTCAGGTTTGTCACACTATGAGACAGATTTTGTCTTAAACTCTACTTTGTCTGATATTAAGACTGCCACTTTAGCTTCCTTTTGGTTATTTGTTGTTGTTGTTAAGTGCTGTCGAGTCAGTTCAGACCCATAGCGACCCTGTATAGGGTTTCCGAGGAGCAGCTAGTGAGCTTGAACTGCCAACCTTGCAGTTCAAACAGCTTTGCTGTCTGGCACATTAACCCACAGTGCCAGGGTTATTAGTAGCATGGAATCGTTCAAGCTCACCAGCCACGCCTCGGAAAACCTATACAGGGTAGCTGTGAGTCAGAATTGACTTGAAGGCACTTAGTAACAACAACAACATAACATAATTTTATCCTTGCCTTTTATATGTATTAAAAAAGCAGGAAAGGCAAAACATTTAGAATTATAAAGCATGGATATCTTATTTCGAACCCTTATATTGTCCATGTATTTCTCTTTATTAGGGATCTTTCTTTTTATATAACTTTGGATTACTTTCTAATGTCTGTTTTCTTCCATTGAATTCCCATTAATATTTTTTGTAGGGGTGATGTGGTAGATATGAACTTTCTCAGCTTCTGTTTGCTTGCCTGGTAATGTTTTAATTTCACTCTCACCCTTGAAGGATAGTTTCACTAGGAATAATATTCTTACTCTTTTTTTCCCCTTCCAGCACTTTAAATATATTATTCTATTGCCTTCTGGCCTCCAATGTTTCTGAGAAGACATTGACAACTTATCTTATACCTTTATACCGTTACTGTTTGCTTCTGTCTCAGTCCTTTCAGGATTTTTTCTTTATCTCTAATTTCTGGTAGCATAGTGGTTACGAATCGGGCTGCGAACCTTAAGATCAGCTGTTCGAAACTACCAGCTGCTCCGCGGGAGAAAGATCAGGCTTTCTACTCCCGTGAAGATTTACACCCTCGGAAACCCTGTACAGGGTTGCTATGGGTCGAAACCGACCCGACGGCACTTAACAACAACAACAATTTCTGAGGGCCTCTGGTGTGTCTTTAAGGAGCCCTGGTGGCATAGTGGGTTACATGTTGGGCTGTTAACTGCAAGGTCAGCAGTTCGAGTCCACCAATCACTCCGTAGGAGAACGATGAAGCTTTCTGCTCCTGTACGGACTTACAGCCTGGGAAGCCCCATACAGGGTCGAGATGAGTCAGAACTGACTTCACACATACAGCAGCAGCATGATGCAACTTTGCCACATCTGCTTGGAGTTCTTTAAGATTCTTAGATTTGTAGATTCATGCCTTTTATTTGATTGGGAGAGTTCCTGTTATAATTTCTTCAAATATTCTTTTACCCCTCTTTCTATCATCTCGTTTGGGGATTCATGTGATGTGGGAATCCCATTAGTTCCCTTGTTGTCCCATAATTCCATTAAACTGTGTTCAGGCTTCTTGGGCCTCAATTCTTATTGTTCTTCAGTGTCTATAATTTTAGCTATCAAATTCGCAGAATCTTTCTTCTGCCCAATTAAATCTTTTGGTAAGTCCTTCTGTAGTATTTCTCATTTCAGTTTTTGTCCCTTTCAGTTGCAATATCTATTTTTTTAGATTCTCTTTTTGTTCTTGCATTGTTTTCCTTAATTCTTTAATGATATTTAATTTGTTGTATTATATTTTTCCATTAAAAAATTATTTGGTCTCTCTTAGATGTAAGTTCACTCCTTTTTTAAAAATTTATTTTAAGTTTTTATTGTGAGATTTACATGGGAGAACATCAGCTTTACACTCTTCCTATCATATTTCGCTTCATTGCAATGATTATAAGCCCCTCCATGTATCATCATATAATCCCAAAGGGGTTATATAACACCATAAAACACCACATAGGCCCACCCCCTCCCCCCACGGGCTGCCAACACACAGCCCCTCTCCCGCCCTGAGGCCAGTGTCCCCAGTCATTCTATCTGTCCACGTCATCTTCTCTGTCTCCATCCCTGGCATCACTGCCTATCTGGGTAGGGTCCCGCTCTCTGCTCTTCTCACTTGATGGTCCCAGGGACCTCCGTTCCTGGGCTGCAAAATCAATCACTCTCCTTCTTTTGTCAAAAAACATTTACCTCTACATTTCCTAACCTCACAGTCAGACCTGATGACAATTATTCACTATTGTACCACAAAAGTCTTATCCCCATTTCCTTTCGCCAGCCCGGTCCCAACAGATTGGAAATAATTCAGTGGTGATTCTACTTTCCCTGGCCCCATCTGGAACTAGGCTCCCTCTGGAAAGCTTGTAAGCCAGTCACTTCTTGCCTTTATAGACCCCATACCCCATTTTGGGTAGCCAATGTCTATGTTGCCCATCCCTGTCAGCCCTGTCTACTGAGGGGGTGGGAGTGATCCTTGTTGTAAAGATTTGTTCCCTTTTTTGAGCTACTACGTCCATAAATATAGGTAAAATTCATCAAATTGTAGTAGGTTACTCTTTTTTTTTTTTCTTTCCCCTCTTCTTTCTTTTTCTAGTCGAGTTCTGATCATTCAGCCATCGAAGCCAGGTCAAGTGGATACTATCTGCAAGTATGGGAGTTCTTGTGCATCTCCCATCACTTCATATCAGCTGGACATTTCACTCTCTACCATAGTCCTCTG
>NW_006408597.1:3492707-3493434 GCF_000296735.1 Chrysochloris asiatica
TGATGACCTGATCAATTTATTCTTTTGTTATGGGTAAGTTCACTCCTTTTATCATATTAATTTGTATGGGCCATCATTCTTGTGCTGTTTATGTATCTTGTGATTATTTTTTGTTGTTGGGGCACTGGAATTTTTTAGGGTGTTAACTTTCTCAGTTTTCTCCAGTATTTGATGTTTTTGCCATCACTACTTATCTGCAAGAAACTCTTGGATGAGCAGAGCCTTCACTCTCTGCTTACTATTTCCTCTTCTTGGCTGTGCTCTTTCTCCCTCCCTGTTTTAATTGGCATCTGAAAGTTCCAGACCTCATTTTTCAACTTTCCATCTCTCCTAGTCTGTCCACCTGAGAGCTTTACACGCAGGTGAACTATTGTGTATTAACCAGTCTGTCCACTAGGAGGCACACTCCCCTTTCCCTGGCTATTACTCCCTTCCCTTCTCTGTTTCTGCAGTCATTTTAAGTCAAAAAACCCATGCCCAGTGAACCTCTGAGCTATGAAGTTTGCTGAGAAGCAAGTGGAGTGTTGACCAAGAAAGTAGACTCCTCTAAATGCCCCATCTGTAGCAAATCTCTGCAGGATTTTAGCTAACAGTGTCTGGGTTGGCAAGGTTCTGGCACATTCTAAGTGGACATCTGTGGAGGTTGGTTTTGTTGATTTTTAAGGTATAAGCTTGTGGTCTTGTTTCTTTGTTCAGGCAGGGGTTGTGGTGGTTAGAAAATCAGGCT
>NW_006408597.1:3495092-3495664 GCF_000296735.1 Chrysochloris asiatica
TTCTTTCAGTTGTACTAAATCCAAATTCTAAGAAACTTAACCAGATGAAAAACAGAGGTAGAGTTTTATAAAATGAATTTGTTGTTGTTTTATTTTAGAAGAGGTTTGAGACCAAATAAGTAGAAATTTGAAGGGTTCACTGAAAAATAAATATGAGAAAAAACACATCACTCGTTCAGGACCAACAACTATATAAGATAAATGTCCAAGGATATAAAAACTAATTTTGCCACCAATTTACCAAGACCAACAAATGAAGTATAGAGAAATATGATATATTTGCACCGAGGCATAATGAAGCATTTACAAACCCAAACATCTTGGCAGACAATGATTTAGCCAATGGCTGAAACAAATAACAAAACCTACAGGGACAATGAAGCACAGATAGAGAAAGGCCTTGCTGGTTGGGTTTCTGGTAAGGTCACAGCTCGCTAAGTAGGAAGGCTCCTTCAGAAGAGTTCTGCAGTTGTATTTCTTCTTCTTCAGGATTGAAGGCATGGGTGGGAGATTATCTGCCCTGCTTTAAACTCAAGTTTTAAACCACCTCTAAAGTTGTCGATTCCTTAAAA
>NW_006408597.1:3495764-3502096 GCF_000296735.1 Chrysochloris asiatica
CAGCTGGTGAGCTTGAACCACCGACCTTGCAGTTCAAACAGCTTTGCAGTCTGGCGCATTAACCGATAGCACCACACCAGGACTCCGTAAGACCATTGGTGGTGGTGGTGGTTATATGCCGTGGAATCGGAACCGACTCATAGCGACATAAGACCATTGTTGTTGTTAAGTGCCATCACGTCAATTTCAACCCATAGCAACCCTGTATAAGGGTTTCCAAGGAGCAGCTGGTGAGCTTGAACCACCAACCTTGCAGTTCAAACGACTTTGACTCATTAGCTCACAGCACCACACATTAGTTCTATAAAAATGGGAGTCCTGGTGTGGCATTATTGGTTCATGCGCTGGACTGCTGTCGGTTTGAACTGCAAGGCTGGTGATTCAAGCTCACCAGTTGCTCCTCGAAAACTCAGTACAGGGTCTCTATGGGTCAGAACTGACTTGAAGGCACTTAACAACAATACTATAAAAAATGAGGGAGGGGTGTTGGCTGTGTGCTATAAGTTGGTTCCAAAGGCTGTAAATCTTTTTGGGAACAGGAAACCTCAACTTTCTCCCATAAAGCGACCAGTAGATTCCAACTGCTGATCTTTCAGCTAGCAGCCCAGGTTTAGAGTCCATTACCCTACCTGGACTCATAAAACTGAGGGTGGAGTGCACAAAAACAAATCTGTTTTTATCTATGCATTCTATACACATGCAAATGTATAGAATGAAATCTGGGAGATTTGAAAAATAAATGTGTCAAAAAAGGGAATGGGTGTGAAAAGGATCGCTGCCAGATTGGTTGCCCTGGGGCAAGACCTTCTAGAATAGTTTTGAGTAACAATAAGGTGAGTTTTTCCAAGAAGTAGTGATTCATCTTTCTAGAGTCATCCCTGGAGAAACTCCTTGGCTAGCCCCTGCTCTTTCCTGAGATATCCAGCAGGGGGCAGGAGCACCACGAGACTAGTACCTTGGCAAACTGCCCTGTGACCTGGAATTTAGGGCTGGGCCTACCCTGGAGGAAAGGCAGACATTTGGCCTGCTTCTCCACCATTAAAGGCTGCTTCGTTTTAAGCAGAGTAGTAGCTTAGACTGTTGCTCTTGGCTGCATATTTTAAAATTTTCTTAAAATGCATTTGAGTTCATTGTTTTCCAAAATAGAATTAAACTATTTTAAAACTTTGGAAGTAAAATATATTCATAACCCCCTACCCTCAAAATTGGGAGTCCTGGTGTGGAGCTGTGGGTTAATGTGCTGGACTGCAAAGTCATTTTAACAGCAGGTCAGCAGTTCTAGCTCACGGGCCACTCTTCAGAAATCCTATACAGGGTCGCTATGGGTCAGAATTAACTCGATGGCACTTAACAACAACCCCCAAACACACCATTCATCTCTCAGTCTGTTGTACTCTGGTGGCTTATGTGTTGCTGTGATTCTGGACGCTATGCCACTGGTATTTTAAATACCAGCAGGCTCACCCATGGTGGACAGGTTTCAGATGAGCTTCCAGATGAAGACCGACTGGGAAGAAAGACAGATGGGCTACTTCTGAATGTTTGGTCACTGAAAACCTTCTGAATAGCAGTAGAACACTGTCAGCACCAGAATACTCACTATTGAAACATGATGAAGAGCACCAGAATGTTGTCAGATACAGTGTGGGAAGATGAGACCCTCAGGTTGAAAGGCACTCAAAATGCAACTGGGGAAGAGTTGACTCCTCAAAGTAGAGTTGACCATGATGATAACACTGGAGTAAAGACCTAGGGACCGTCATTTGATGATGGGGCACAACTTAAAAAGAAGAGAAACAGCTGTAAACATCTATTAATAATCAGAACATGGAATGTACAAAGTATGAATCTAGGAACATTGGAAACTCTCAAAAATGAAATGGAACACATAAACATCTATATCCTAGGCATTAGTGAACTGAAATGGACTGGTATTGGCCATTTTGAATCTGACAATTACATATTTTACTATGCCAGGAATGACAAATTAAAGAGAAATGGCGCCACAGTCATCATCAAAAAGAACATATCAAGATCTGTCTTGAAGTACAACACTGTCAATGATAGGATTATATCCATATGCCTACAAGGAAGATCTATGAATACCACTATTATTCAAATATATGCACCAACCAATAGAACCAGTGATGATGAAACTGAAGAATTCTACCTATTTCTTCAGTCTGAAACTGATCAAACATGCAATCAAGATATATTGATAATTATTGGCGATTGCAATGCAAATTTTCGAAACAAAGAGGAAGGATCAGTAGTTGGAAAATATGGCCTTGGTGATAGAAATAATGCTGGAGTCCTCATGATAGAATTTTGCAAGAACTAATAACTTCTTTGCAAATACCTTTTTTAAACAAACAAAAAAAAAAGATGTTGAACTTCATCAGATGGAATACACAGAAATCAAATTGACTACATATATGGAAAAAGACAGTAGAAAAACCCAAATAAGCCCAGGGGCAGCCTGGAACAGACCATCAATTGCTCATGTGAAAATTCAGGTTGAAGCTGAAGAAAATTAAAACAAGACCACAAGAGACAAACTATGTATCCCACCTGAATTTAGAGATCATCTGACGAACAGATTTGATATATTAAACACTAAAGACCAAAGACCAGAAGAGTTGTGAGATGACATCAAGAACATCATACAGGAAGAAAGCAAAAGGTCATTAAGATGTCAAGAAAGAAGGAGAAGATCAAAATGGATGTCAGAAGAGACTCTGAAACTTGCTCTCCAGCATAGAGATGCCAAAGCAAATGGAAGAAGTGACAAGGTACAAGAACTGAACAGAAAATATCAAAGATCAACTTGAGAAGACCAAGTCAAATATTATAGTGAAGTGTGCAAAGACTTGAAGTTAGAAAACCAAAAGGGAAGAACACGCTCATCATTTCTCAAGCTGAGGAAACTGAAGAAAAAATTCAAGCCTCAGTTGCAATTTTGAAGAATTCTTTGGGCAAAATATTGCATGATGCAAAAAGCATTCAAAGAAGATGGAAGGAATACACGGAGTCACTATACCAAAAAGAAGTGGTCAGTGTTCATCCATTTCAAGAGGTAACATATGACCAACATCCAACGATCCTGAAGGAAGAAGTCCAAGGTGCACTGAAGGCATTGGCAAAGAACTAGGCACTGGGAATCGATGGAATATGAATCAATATCTTTCAACAAACTGATGCGGCACATGAGACACTCATTCATTTATGCTAAGAAATTTGCAAGACAACCACCTGACCAATTGACTAGAAGAGATCCGTATTTGTGCCCATTCCAAACAGAGGTGACCCAACAGAATGTGGAAATCATCTGATAATATCAATATCCAACGTGAGTAAAGTTTTACTAAAGATAATACAAAAATGGATGCAACCATCTATGCCAGGAAATTTGGAAAACAACTGATTGGAAGAGATCCATATTTGTGCTGATTCCAAAGAGAGGTGACCTAATGGAATGCAGAAATCATTGGACATTATCTTTGATATTCCATGCGAATAAAGTTTTACTCAAGGTGATACAGAAACAGCTGCAACTATACATTGACAGATTCAGAAGAGGACATGGAACAAGGGATATCATTGCTGACATCAGATGGATCTTGGCTGAAAGCAGAGAATACCAGAAATATGTTTACCTGTGCTTTATTGGCTACACAAAGGCCTTTGATTTTATAGATCATGACAAGCTATGGACATCATTGCGAAGTACGAGTATTCCAGAACATTTAATTGTGCTCATGAGGAACCTATACAAAGACCAAGAGGCATTTGTTCAAACAGAACATGGGAACACTGAATGGTTTAAAATCAGGAAAGGCATGCAAAAGAGTTGTATTCTTTCACCATACTTATTCAACCTGTATGCTGAGCAAACAATCTGAGAAATCGGGTTATATGAAGAAAAACATGGCATCAGGATAGAAGGAAGACAACCTGCGATATGCAGATGATACAACTTTGCTTGCGGAAAGTGAAGAGGACTTAAAAAACACTTACTGATGAAGATCAAAGACCACAGCCTTCTGTATGGATTACATCTCAAAGTAAAGAAGATAAACAACATCCATATAAATGGAGAAAAGTTTAAAGTTGTCAAAGACTTCATTTTGCTTGGATAAACAACCATCAACACTCATGGAAACAGCACTCAAGAAATCAAAGGACATATTGCATTAGGCAAATCTACACACAATAAGACCTCTTTAAAGTGTTGAAGAACAAAAATGTCAGTTTAAGGACTAAGGTGTGCCTGACTCAAGCCATGGTATTTTTAATAACCTCACATGCATGCGAATGTTGAAGAGTGAATAAGGAAAATTGTAGAATTGATGCATTTGAGTTATGGTGTTGGAGGAGAATATTGAAAGTACCATGGACTGCCAAAAGAACAAACAGATCTGTGTTGGAAGAAATGCAGCCAGAAGTCCATCCTTGGAGGCTAGGATGGCCAGACTTTGTCTCTAATACTTCAGACATGTTATCAAGAGGGACCAGTCACTGGAGCATATTTGGTAAAGTAGAGAGCCAGGAAAAAAGAGGAAGACCCCTAATAAGATGGATTAGTACAGTAGCAGCAGCTATGGGCTCAAACGTAGTAACGATTGTGGGGTTGGCTTAGGACCGGGCAGCATATCGTCGTTCTGTTTTGCATAGGGTCTCTGAGTTGTTACAAACTCAATAGCATCTAACAACAACAACAATCCACAAAACGGAATCCTCGTGTGGCACGGTGGGATAAAGCACTGGAATGAAAAGTTGGATTGATCCATAAGGTCAGTGGTTCAAACTCACCAGTTGCTCCTTGGAAACCCTAATCAGGGTCGTTATGCATCGGAACCACCTTAACGGCACTTAACAACAACAACAACCCCGAAAATGGAGTCTTAGTCTTGGTGTGGCACTGTAGGTTAATGTGCTAGAATGCTAAGTCACTTTGAACTGCAAGGTCTGCGGTTTAAGCTCACCAGCCACTCCTTGGAAACCGTCTACAGGAGTGCTATGAGTTAGAACCAACTTGATGGCACCTAACAGCAATAACAACCCCCAAAATAATAGGAAAATCTTGTACTTCTATTGTTGTTGTTGTTGTTAAGTGCCGTCGAGTCGGTTCCGACCCATAGCGACCCTGTACAGGGTTTCCGAGGCTGTAAATCTTTATGGTAGCAGAACGCCTCATCTTTCTCCCGCAGAGCAGCTGGTAGTTTCGAACTACTGGCTTAAGGTTCGCAGCCCGATTCGTAACCACTACCTAAGACAAATGCATTAGCGTATTTCTTTTCTGGACCTTTGTAAGCATACACAAACACCTTACAAACAGGGACATTATACTACATATACTACTTTTATTGTTAGCTGCCTTTGAGTTGGCTCTTGACTCCCGGCAACAATGCAAAGAAACCCTGCTCAGGCCTGCATCGTCCCACGTGACTGATTGGGCAATCGGATCCATGTGATCCTTAGGGATTTTACTGGCTGATTGGTGTCTGTGGTGAAGTATTTCTGTGGCCAGAAATCAGGCCTGGGTCTCCCTTGGGAAGGTTAGAACGCTACTGCTAAATCACCACTGCCCTCCGACATACTGCTGTATGGGTGAAGCGCTGTAAGATCAGCACTGACTGCGAACCACAAGGTTGGCAGTTCAAACCTACCAGCAGCTCCTCGGAAACCCTATGCAGGGTCACTATGAGTTGAAACTGGCTCAACGGCACTTCACAACATTTTCTCTTAGAATAACAAGATCTCAGGAGCATCTTTTAAGGACTCAATATTAAATGAAAGTTAATACATGCTATTAGCTTAGTTGTTTCCACTATAAAGTATCTTCACATCAAGTGAAACAGGCCAAGACCCCATGTCACAGTTTGGACTTTGGGTCTGTTAATGTTGTCTTGACTAGGAGGGAGGGCCAGACATTCCCAGGAGTAAGTTTACAGAAGAGGAAGCTACATCCCTCCTTGGATCCACACCTCTAAATCATGTGGATTGAGGACAGCTAAGAGCTATGTACTCTGTGGTCTTTTGTGGATTCCTCCACGCAGTGATTGCCTATTTCCATTTACTGGATGGCAGATCAGCTTCAAAAACCTGCCTCGAAACAGTGGCTCAGCTACTCTGGTTATTGTGTGATCTGACTTAGAAAGTGAAGACTTTGAATGGCCAGATTTTAGTTGCTTTTCCCTCAAGGAAAGTGATTATCTCATTATAAAAATTTGTAAATGTAGCTCTTGCTGACTGCATTGTTTGGGGAGGTTAGGTTAATGAAAGAATAAAATAATAGCTTCATGTGCAAAGATGTCTCAGATTTAAACCAT
>NW_006408597.1:3505926-3510414 GCF_000296735.1 Chrysochloris asiatica
TTTTTTTTTTTTTTTTTTCAAATTAAAAAGGAAAACACTTAGAAATGGATCACTTGGCCCTTTTTCTTCTTAGCGCCTCCCAGTTCAAAATGCTTGCATCTCTTAAAGGCCAGGATCCTCTTGGACCTGCAGTTAGGCGCCACACACTCAAGCCTCAGCACAATCTTCTTCGTGGTTATAGCCGCCTTCTGGAAAATTGGCTTTGTCTTCCAGTCATAGCGCCTCTTTCCCTGTGCATACAGAGAATCCGTTCCCTTCTTAGACTGTGTCACTTTGTGAGGCTTTCTTACAGAAAGTCTTTCGGGTTTTAGGGCCATTGGCCATCTTTTCAGTGGCGCCGTCTATGCAGCGTAAACGGGGACTTCAGCGTCCTGACTCTTCGCTCTTCGCCTCTCTCGGTACTTACCTGGAAAAAGAAAAGTTGCTGATTCTTAGAGCAACTCCCATCTTGGTCTGTCACAGAGCGCAACCTGACTGGAGGCTGGAAAACATATTTTGTTACATATGTGTTTGTTTTTGACACGTCAGGAGCTGAGAGTTGTTGAAGGCATTATTGGTTTTTTTCACAGACAAGTAAATATGAAAGTGTCTCATTTCAGTGTAAGGGCAACAGATGGTGCACAAGAAATGACACAAAATGTACTTGCTGTGGAATGCATTTGCCCTTGGGAAATGATAAACCACAACTGAAAGGAGAGGATCATAGTCCTAAATGTAAGAGCTGAATGTATAAAACTGTTAGAAGAAAATATTGGAGTAAGTCTTCATGACCTAGGGTTAGGCAATGAATCCTTAGACATGATATCAAAAGCACAAATGACAAAAGAAAAAGTGGTGTTGAACTTCATCAAAATTCAAGACATATGTGCTTGAAAGGACACTATCAACAAAGTGAAAAGACAATCCACAAATGAGAGAAAATATTTGCAAAACATATATTTGATAAGGGAATTGTATCCTGAGTATATAAACAACTTTTACAATTCAACAATCAAAGCCCAACTCAATTTTTTTTTTTTAATTGTGTGATAGTTTACATGGGGAAACGTTAGCTTTACACTCCTCATTCTACCATACATCGTTTCATTGCCATAGTTACCATCCCACCCATGCATCATCACCCAACCAAAGGTTATACACCACAGGGCCCTCCCTCCCCCACGCTCTTCAGCACACAGCTCCCTTCCCTCCCTGGATCTCAAGTCCTCAGCCACTCCATCTCTTCATGTCATCCTCTCTGTCTTCATCTCAGGCCTCACTCCTTCTCTGGGTGGGGTCCCGATCTCTGCTCTTCTCCAGTGACGTTCCCAGGGGCCTTTACTCCTAGACTGAAAGGTTAATCACAGCCCTCCTTGCTATAAAATATCCACCTTTACCTTTCCAGTCCTCACAGTCTGTCCTGATAACAATTATTCACCCTTGCATCATAAGAGACCCATCTGCATTTCTTTTCATCAGCCCTTCCTAGACAGGTTGGATATCCAACTCAATTTTTAAAATGGGCAAAGCATTTAAATAGACATACAGATAATCAATAAGCACATGAAAAGATCTTGATGATGACATTCAACATCATTAGTCATTGTTGTTAAGTGCCATTGAGTTAGTTCCAACTCATAGTGATAGTGACCTTGTATAGGGTTTCCAAGGAGCAGCTGGTGAGCTTGAACTGCTGACCTTGCTGTTCAAACCAACCTTACAGTCCAGTGCATTAACACTCAGCACTACACCAGGACTCATCACTAGTCACTAGGGAAATGCAAATCAAAACCATAATGAAGTATCACTACTACATACTCCCTGTTAATTTTGTTAGGTGCCGTATAGTCCATTCGGACTCACAGCTACTTTATGTACAACAGAATGAAATGCTTCCCAGTCCTGCACCATCCTCACAAATGTTACTATCTTGGAGCCTATTTATTTATTTATTAATGTTTTATTGTGAATTATGTGATAGTTGACATGGGAAAACATTAGTTTTACATTTATCCTATCATATGTGGTTTCATTGCCATGGTTACAATCCCCTCCATGCATCATCAACCAACAAAAGGGTATACCCTACAAGCCTGCCTCCCGGTCGTCAGCACACAGCCCCTCTCCCTCTCTGGGTCTAAAGTCCCCAGCTGCTTGGAGCCTATTTTTGCAACCACTGTGTTGATCCATCTTGTTGAGGGAATTTCTCTTTTTCACTGATCCTTTACTTTGCCAAGCATTTCTCCAGGGACTGATCCTTCCTGATAACATGTCCAAAGAATATATGATGAAGTCTCACCATGCTAGCTTCTAACTAGGAACATTATCCTCGCAATTCATGGTCTATTTAATATTCTTCACCAACGCTTTAATTCAAAGGCATCAATTCTTCGGTCTGCCTTGTTCATTGTCCAGTTTTTGCGTGCATATGAAGTGATTGAAAGAAGGTCAATAAAATAGCATCTTTGCCTTATAACAATTTAAAGAGGTCTTTTGCAGCAGATGTACCCAATGCAATGTAATTTCTTGTCTGCTGCTTCCATGAGTATTGATTGTAATTCAAGCAAAATAAAATCCTTGACAACTTCAGTCTATTATTCATTTATAATGTTGCTTATTGACCCAGTTGTGAGGATTTTTGTTTTCCTTATGTTTAGGTGTAAACCATACTGAAAGCTGTAGTCTTTGATCTTCATCAGTAAGTGTGTCAAGTCCTCTTCACTTTCAGCAAGCAAGATTGTATCATCTGCATATATTGTTGTTGTGAAGTGCCATCGAGTCAGTTCTGACTCATAGTGACCCTATATAGGATTTCCGAGGAGCTGCTGGTGGGTTTGAACCACCAGCCTTGCAGTTTAATACCAATCTTGCAGCCCAGTGCTTATCCTACAGCGCCACGCCTGTGTATAGCAAGTTGTAATGAGCCTTCCTCCAGTCTTGATGCTTTCTTCTTCTTCATTTAATCCAGCTTCTCAGATTATTTCTCAGCATACAGATTGAATAAGTATGGTGAAAGACTGCAGCCCTAGCACATGCTTTTCCTGGCTTTAAGTCATTCAGTATCCCCTTGTTCTGTTTAAATGACTGCTACTTGGTCTATATTCAGGCCCTGTATGCATACAATTAAGTATTCCAGAATTCCCATTCTTTACAATGTTATCCAAAATGTATTATGATCCACATAGTTGAATACTTTTGCGTAGTCAATAAAACACAGGTAAGCATCTTTCTGGTATTCCCTGTTTTCAGCCAAGATCCATTTGACCTCAACAATGCTGTCCCTCATTCCATGTCCTCGTCTGAACCTGGCTTGAATTGCTGGCAGTTCCCGATTGATACACTATACCACAACCATTTTTTCATTATATTCAGCAAAATTGTACTTGCATGTGATACTAATGAGCCTGTTAAATAATTTCCACATTGTGCTATATCACCTTTCTTGGGAATGGGCACACCACTAGAATGGCTACTAACAATAAGATAGACAATAACAGGTGTTGTTGTTGAGGATGTGAAGAAATTACAAATTTATATACTGCTGCTGGAATTGTAAAATTGTACAACCACTTTGAAAAACAGTCTGGCAATTCATCAAAAGGTTAAACATAGAATTACCATTGTTGTTGTGTTAAGTGCCGTAGAGTCGATTCTGACTCATAGCGACCCTGTATAGGATTTCCAAGGAGCAGCTGGTGGTGGGTTTGAACTGCTGACCTTATGGTTCATAGTCCAGTGCTGATCTTACAGTGCCAAACCAGGAGTCCATATGACCCATATTACTATGTTGTTGTTGTTGTGAAATGCCATCGAGTTGGTTCCAATCGTGTCCCAACAATTCCACTCCTAGGTATATACCCAAGAGAACTGAAAATATATATGTAAGTAAAAGCTTATACATGAAAATTCATAGCAACATTATTTAGAATAGCCCCAAAGTAGTAACAACCCGAATGCCCATTAACTGATGAGTAAGTAATGAGTGGATTAACAAAACTTGTTGTAACCACACAATGGAATATTTTTTTTTGCTAATAAAAAGGAATGAATAACAAGGTACAACATGGACACATTATGAAAGCATGCTAAGTAAAAAGTCGGACACAAACCCCACACATAATATGATTCCATTTATTTGAAATGTCCAGAATAGGTGAATTCATAGAGAAAGAAAATACAATAGTGGCCTCCTAGGACTGGTGGGCTGGAGAGTGACAGTTAATGAATACAGAGTTTCTTTTCAGAGTCATAAAAATATTCTAAAATGAGACAGTAGTGATATTTGCACAACTCAGTGACTATACTACAAACCACTGAATTACACACTTTAAATGTGAGCTGTATCTCAACTTTTGTTGTTATTAAGTGCCGTCAAGTCAGTTCTGACTCAGAGCCACCCTGTATAGGGTTTCCAAGGAGTGGCAGGTGAGTTTGAACTGCCAACCTTGCAATTCAAACCGACCTTGTGGTCCAGTGCATTATCTTGCAGCGCCACACCAGGACTTCCTT
>NW_006408597.1:3510514-3514007 GCF_000296735.1 Chrysochloris asiatica
AAGAAGGTATGAAATTAATCAAAGACATCACCTAAATTATGCTCTATTTCCATGTTTCAGCAGAAAACAGATATATATGTTAAGTGTCATGGAATAAGTTCCGACTGTATGGGGATTCCAGGGAGCAGCTGGTCAGTTTGTGCTGCTGACCTTGTCATTCGTGGTCCAGTGCTTATTCTACAGCACCACACTAGGACTCCATATATGTGTGTGTGTGTGTGTGTGTGTGTACTATATATGTATATGTTCTTGTTAAGTGCTGTGGAATCAGTTCTGACTCATAAAGACCCTGTATAGGGTTTCCCTGGAGCAGCTGGTAAATTTGAACTGCCAACCCTGCAATTAAAACCGACTTTGCAGTCCAGTACTTATACTATAGTACCATACCAGGACTCCATGTATGTGTGTGTATATATATATATATATATATATATATATATATATATATATAGAGTGGCAGGTGAGTTTGAACTGCCAACCTTGCAATTCAAACCGACCTTGTGGTCCAGTGCATTATCTTGCAGCGCCACACCAGGACTTCCTTATCTCAATAAAGCTATTACGATCAATCAGTTAGGAGGGACTGACCTCTCCTCTCAAAATGAAATGAGATCGAAGACAGCCTGACTCCCCTCTCGCCTGCAGTATTGAGTACTGGCGGAAGTGCGGTGACTGGGCCTGGCTGTCACTTCAGCTGCAAAAGGAGAAGTAGGGGTGACCCAAGAGAAGGGCCCTAATTAACACTCATCACAACGTCACTTTACAGTGGGAAAATCCAGGTGGATGACAACCCTGAGGAAACTGGAATTGAGTAACAGGGATTGGCAGGAATGTAGGCGGAGGAACCCAGGTATTTCCTGAGTGAAGGAGCACCTAAAACAAAACTCATTGCTGTGGAGCTGATTCTGACTCAATGACCCTACAGAGACAGGGCAGAATTGCCCCCACAGGGTTCCCAAGGCTTTATGGAAGCCAAGTGCCACATCCTTCTCCTGCAGATGGTTTTGAACTGCTAACCTTTTGGTTAGCAGCCAAGCATTTAACCACCATGCCACCAGGGCTCTTTGTTAAAAAGCACAGTCACTGCCAAGTTTATAGAAATTGGCACCGTCTAGAACCAGGTGTGAACAAGGAGGGAGCTATTAATGGCACCAAGCAGAAATTGTGTGGAGAAATTATAAGGTCGACTTGTGGAAACAGTCATCCACTGTCCTCCAAATGGTTCAGTATACCTGGGTGTCTATTATGTGCTAGAACTAGGCAATACAAAGAAAAGTAAGAGCTAGGAGCTTGCAACCAGTAAGAAAGACAATAAATAACTCTGTAGATGGAACCCTGGCGTGGCACTGTAGGATAAGCACTGAACTGATAATTGTGAGTTTGGCAGTTCAAACCTATCAGCAGCTCCATGGGAGAAACATCAGGCTTTCTGTCTCAGAAACCCTATATGGAGTCCTGGTATGGCCCTGTATGATAAACACTGGACTGCTAACGGACATTGCAGAACTTACACTTCCATCTGCATGATTACCCTTCTCATTCATTTATCTGGCAACCTTCCCGGCACACTAATAGGACAGTCCCGGCCTCTGTCCTCACTGAGCCTCTTGTGTGGAGTGTTCACCCACTACTCCACCAGTGCTGACGCTGTCTCTAAATAGTTATGGGCCTCCTCATCGAGGAACACGTGCCTAACTTATAGTACATCCCCAATGGTAACAAGCCTTCATCTCTGAAGGAGAGTATTTGTACCATCCACAGTCCTTCAGGGTCATGTTATAGTTAAGCTGGTGTGGGGCACAATTAAGTTTTGTCCCCTAAAAGTCTCAGCAGGGGGAACCTTAAAATATTTAATAGCAATGTCATTTGGATAAATTCATAGCTCATAAGATGATGATGTGGAAGAAGAATGTTACTTAGATATAAAAAGTGTCTTATTATATCATGGTCACAATAAGGAGACCCTTCAAATGTGAGTCCTTTCTCCCATCTTTTTTCTTTGTCTTTCCTATTTTCCAGAAAGGACCAGGATGAAGTGAGCAGTATCTCTTTTTCCTTCTTCTTTCTCTCTCTTGGGTAACTAGAGAGAGTCTGGTGCAGGTCTCAGACCCTTCTCAGCTAATGCTTTCCTGGGTGAGACTCTTGATTATTTCTATTATATATGATCTGTCCCGAATTCTCCTTCCAAGGTCATCATCTCATTGTGATGGGCACCTCATCACAGCTCCCATCACATGTCACAAGACACTTCCCCCACAGACACACAGGGCTGAAGTTGCCTGTGAAAATAAGCAGCAGGCTGGTCTTTCCATTTAAAGATGAAAATATTTCAAAATGCCTGGGAAAGCATCTTCAATATTTCTGTCACAGAGAGCTTACAAACTCTTGTCTCGAACTCTGTTATTCCTTCATGGAGTTGTGGAAATGGCAAAGGTTACATTTAGGGTTTCTTGAGACAATCAGGTCATGTTTAACCACCGTGTATTAATTTCCTACTAAGGAGTCCAGGTGATGCATTGTTAAGCACCTGGCTGATAACCAAAAGGTCGGCAGTGTGAACTCACCAGCCACTCCACGTGAGGAAGACCCGACCATCTCTCCCGCAAATATTGCAGTCTACAAGTGAAATAAGTCAATCACAAAAAGACAAATATTGTAGGAAACCACGGTTATAAAAAGTCAAGAAAATGTTTACACACAGAAACAGTAGTAATAATCTATGAATGGATGCATAGACATGCAAACTGAACAGATATGGCAAGGAGAATGGGACTACACTCATGAAAAAGAAATATTTCTCTCTATATATTTATATGTGCTACTGCTTTGAGCATATAGCAGATCACAGAGGGGTCAAGGAGTCCTGGTGTTGTTGTTAAGTGCCATCGAGTCGATTCTGACCCATAGCAACCCTGTATAGGGTTTCTGAGGAGCAGCTGGTGAGTTTGAACCACCAACCTTGCAGTTCAAATGGCTTTGCAGTCCAGCACATTAACCCACAGTGCCACACCATGACTATATGCTGGATCTCAAGGTCCGTTTGAGCTGCAAGGTCAGTGGTTCAAATTCACCAGCCACTCCTTGCAACTCAATGGCACTTGAAAACAAGATAGTTATGAAAAGTTCTTAGCCATAACCAAACACCTATGAGAGACTGAATCATTGGGCTTGAGGACTCAGGACCTTAGTTTTTGAGGACATCTAAGTCAATTGGCATAACATAGTTGTAAATGGTGTGGCAGAGGTGTCATCTGACCTCTAACTTCACAAGAGGGCAGGAGGATCAAGATCAACAGCCCCAAAGCTGATTCCTAAGAGCTGGAGGTCAGACATTGTTGCAGACCGTGTAAGACTAGTCAGAGGTTCGAGGCCCTCTAGGGCTGAGTGTAACAAATGAGGCCACTGGCAGTTAATGGAAAATTGCTTTCATCTTAATATTCAGGTATATATATTAAATTAATACACTGGAGCCTTTGAAAATCCACAGATAAAT
>NW_006408597.1:3514497-3520403 GCF_000296735.1 Chrysochloris asiatica
GCCTCATTGTCTCCCTTCTTCTGTTTGTCTGTGTATTCTTTCGCTATCCCTATCGCCGCTGGATCTCCCCTCCTCGTGAACCAAACACTCGTGACAACTATGTCGAGGGGAACCAAACACTCGTGACAACTATGTCGAGGGAAAACCCCGGCAAGACATGACTCCTCTCTCCAACCATTTGACCACTTCTAACACCAGTTGTCCCTCCCACAGCACTCTCCTTCTCTGTTGGGTTTGATCCTTCATTGCAATGGCCACACAGAACCCACGGACAATTATTCACAATTATGGGGCACATTAAGGAAGTAATAAGTTACAATTCAGAATCAAAAACTACTCAGGATAAAGTTATTTGATAAGGACAGCCTCTTCTCAGCAGCTCCCATAGGTGGGTCTCTCTTTGGCCCTTGGCCTTTCAGTCCCTGCCTTACTCAGGCAAGTATTACAAAGTTCTTTTAGTTTCACCACTAAGTGTCAGAGGCATCCTACTCTGCCAGTAAACCTTGGTCTAAAGGTGCTCAGCTTTAGTTCCATGAGTCAGCAAAGCTGACCAGTGCCCAAAGGCATCCCCTCTGGCAACAAGCCTTCTGGCTGAGGCACTCACCTTCCTCGCTCTGTGGACCCTGAAGCCCACCATGCCAACTCCTGTCAGTCTCCTGCAGGTCTCCTGGCTTTGCTGCCACCATTTCTCTGCTGCTGCGTCTCAAAATCTCAGCAAGGTACTACAGCTTTCTTTCTGTCTTCTCAGTCAAGGAGGTTCTCAGCATGGGGATCCTGGGCCCAAAGCATATACTGTACTCCTGGTCTTCTTTACTGGTGGTTGTCTTGCCTCTGGGATGACTCATTTCAAGACTAGCAGGATGGCAAAACTGACCAATTATCTTATTACAGTTTCATACACTTTATTTGGATTCTTGGTGTGGAGCTGTGGGTTAGTGGGCTGGACTGCAAAGTCGGTTTAAACCTTGAGGTCGGTGCTTCAAGCTCATCAGCTGCTCCTTGGAAGCCTATACAAGGTCTGTATGGGTTGGAACTGACTCTATGGCACTTAACAACAACAAACAGCATCTTATTTACATAGTTCTATCCAGTCATTTGGAATCCTGGTATGGTGCTATAGGATAAGCAATGGACGGTTAGCCACAAGGTCCGTGATTCAAACCCACCAGTTGCTCCTTGGAAATCCTATTCAGGGTCACTATGAGTCAGAAGCAACTCAGTGGCACTTAACAACAACAACCCAGTCATTTGTTGGGAGTTACAAAGACTATCAATAAAAGGGCCATATGATTATACCACAGTAGGCCACAAAGACAATGCTCTATATCTGATTGGGGTCTTAGAAGCTTATGAGGGCCATGTAAGACACAACTATTGGTCTTTCCCTGTCTGGAGCAAAGAAGAGTGGAGAAAATTAAGGATACAAGAAGCAATTAGTACAGAGGACTAATGAAATACTCCACTATCATAAGATCAAAAGAGTTAGATGGTGTCTGGCTATCACTACCAAACACTCTTATTGAGATCACAATAGAAGGTCCTACCCAGGACAAAATGTGAGACAAAACTCAAAATCATATAAAAGGACCAGACTTACTGGTTTCATAGAGACTGGTGGAACCCCAGACTATGGTTCTTAGGTACCCTTTAAGTCTGGAAATGAACTCACCAACATAGATGAACTTTCAGCCCAACAAATAACAGGCATATAAAGTGAACAATAACTCTATAGAGAAACATTCCTTAGAACTACCAACCATACGAGACCAAACCAAACCAAAAGGGCAGCATATCCCCCCAAACAAAGCTCAGACATGAGGAGAGGGCAGCAAAGAAGGGCAAATGGAAATGGGGAACACAGGGAGGAAGTGGGAAGAGCGCTGTTTTTATGTACATTATGGGGATTGGAATCATTGTCATCAAACAAGATGCGTATAACTAGTTGAATGGAAAACCAATGTGTGTGGGTTTTTTTCACTCAAACCACAATAAAATTTTTTTTTTAAATTACAGCCTCGGAAACCCTATGGGGTTGAGTTCTACTCTCTCACCTAGGATCGCTGTGAGTCAGAATTCACAGCACACAGCAGTTTTTTATTGGAGTCTCTGGGTGGTGCAGATGGTTAATGTACTTGGCTGCCAACTGAAAGGTTGGAGGTTTAAGGTCACCCAGAAGCACCTGGATAGAAAGCCTTGGTAGTCGATTTCTGAAGAATCAACCATAGAAAATTCTATGGAGCACAGTACTACTTTGACACCCATGACCAAGTCATGAGTCAGAATTGACTTGATGGTGACTGATTTTTCGTTACCTTTTGCTGCGCTAACAAATCGTGTCAAGTTTGGTGGTTTAAAACAACATCACTTTACTTTCTTACATTTCTAGAGGCCAGAAGTCTGAAATAAGTGTTAAAGAACTAAAATCAAAGTGTTGACAGGCTAGTTTCTTCTGTAAACTCTGAAAGGAGAATTTGTTTCTTTTTCTTTTCCAGTTTCTAGAGGTTGCCTGTTTTGCCTTTCTCACATCATTCCAACATCTTCCTTCTGTGGTTATCACATCCTCTATGATCTCTGATCATCCTGCTCTGAGATTACACTGGGCTGACCCAGCATATCCAGGATAATCTCTCCACCACATGTGAGGTAACACTCACAGGATTGGGACACAGATATCTTTGGGAGGCCATTATTCTGTCTATCACAAACCACATTTTGTATATTAGATAAAACTACCCTCACTCATGTATCTACTAAGTGGCCAGTACTCTAATGTTGCTGTGGTTGTTATGTGCCGTAGAGTCGGTTCTGACTCATAGTGACCCTGTACATGGTTTCCAAGGCTGGGAGCTCTGGTAGCATAGTGGTTATGAATCGGATTGCAAGCCTTAAGGTCAGCAGTTCGAAACTACCAGCTGTTCCACGGGAGAAAGATGAGTACTCTAATAGGCAGTGGAAAACTGGAACCACAGTCTCAGCCCTTGAGGGGGTTACACTGGGGAGTTTGATATAAACAACATCTGGTGTGGCCTGACTGGAACTATGGCTTCTTGAGCTACCCTACTGTACCCTGGAGGTCTAATCCAGCATCCAAATCAGCCCAATCCAAACGATTCTCTTCTCAGAACCTCCAGAAAAAGTCAGCCTGCTGACAACTTGATTTTAGTCCCATAGAATTTATTTCAGATAAATGACCTTCAGAAGTGTAAGATAAGAAATTCATGTTGTTTCAAGCTACTAAATCTGAGGCAATTTGTTACAGCAACAATAGGAAAGTAAAAGCCAGTAAAACCAGTTGCCATCGAGTCAATTCCAATTAATGGCAACCCCATGTATGCCAGAATTATGCTCCATGCGCAGGAAAAGGAGGCTAATGTGTCAAACATCCCACAACGTAACTCCCCACACAGTCTCTTTAAGCATCTCTGCTCTTTCCCCCAGTGCCTCTCACATTCATTTGCAGTTGTGGTATCTCAGTTTGTGTCTCATTCCATCTCAACAGCAGCTTCTTAACTTCTCTCATCCCGCCATCAACCCTCCACTTACAACCCTGCGTAGTAAAGCAAAACTTGACCCAACTGTGTCTCAAGATTACTTCTAAACCATTCTAAAACCAAAAAATGTTGCTGTCAAGCAGATTCTGACACACAGTGATCCTGCAGGGCAGAATAGAACCGCTCTATAGGTACCTAACAGCAAAACATCCATCTTTGTAAACTGTCGCGTCTTTCTCCCAAGGAGCGGCTCGTGAGAAGATGACTTCGAGGAAGTCGCAATTCATCGTGGAGGAATACTTCTCGTAACCTAGTGGGAGCTGTCAAGGGAGTGTGGGAAGATAATCTGAAGGAGTCAGCCAAGCAAACAGGGAGGGGAGGACTATGTTAGGCAAAGTGAGAGAGGCAGAATATCTGAGGATCACAAATGGACTGGTGTTGCTGGACTGGTAAGACTTGAACCACCAGGGCTCCTTGTGGAAGGCAGGAGTCAGTGAGGGAAAGACTGGAGAGAAAGCCTGGAGTCCAAACCATGTGGACATTGAAACCAAGTAAGGTTTAGGAGCTCTGGTAGCGTAGTGGTTGCGAATTGGGCTGCTAACCTCAGGGTCAGCAGTTCGAAACTACCAGCTGTTCCGCGGGAGAAAGATGAGGCTTTCTGCTCCCATAAAGATTTACAGCCTCGGAAACTCCACGGCACATAACAACAACAACAAGGTTTAGGTTTGAGCCCATAGCCCAGAGGTCTCTAAATGTAATCAATCATGTATCTCATCAGGAAGCAATGCCCAAGCACATGTTCTAGGCAGAGGGGACAATACATGCAAAGACTGGAGAATCTCAGTTTTAGGAACAGAGAGGAGGTCAGTGAGCCAGGCAGAGAGTCACCTGAGGTGAGGCTTAGAAGTAGGCAGAGGCAGAGGAAGGGCCCATCAGAGAGAATGGGGATGTTTTACCTATTCAGAAACAAATAACTATAACTTGAAAAAGTAATAAAAAAGGATAAAAATAGCATATTTGTTGTTGTTATTAAGTGCCATCCAGTCGGTTCTGACCCATAGGGACCCTATGTAGGGTTTCCGAGGAGTGGCTGGTGGGTTTGAATCCCGACCTTGCTGTTCAAACTGACCTTGCAGCCCAGTGCATTATCCTATGGTGCCACACAAGTACTCCAAAAATAGTACATGTTGTTGTTGTTAACTGCAGTCGAGTAGGTTCCGACCCATAGCGACCCTGTACAGGGTTTCCGAGGCTGTAAATCTTTACAGGAGCAGAACGCCTCATCTTTCTCCTACGGAACAGCTGGGAGAACTGTTGGCCTTAAGGTTCGCAGCCCGATTCGTAACCACTATGCTACCAGAGCTCCATAGCTTACTTTTATTCTATTTATTGTGGAGTCCTGGTGTGGTGCTGTAGGTACGCTGGACTGCAAGGTCAGTTTGTATCAAAAGGTCAGCAGTTCAAGCTCACCAGCCACTCCTTGGAAACCCTATACAGAGTTGCTATGAGTCAGAACTGACTCGATGGCAGTTAGCAACAACAACAACAGCAACATTATGTTTATTGCCGGTTTCCCATTATTAAGTTCCTTAAGAGTAGAGACATTTGTCTATTTGTTCATGGTCTGGTACATAGTTATTGTTGTTGTTAAGTGTCGTCGAGTCGATTCCAACCCATAGCGACCCTGTGTAGGGTTTCCAAGGAGCAGCTGGTGAACTTGAACCACCGACCTTGCAGTTCAAACAACTTTGCAGTCTGACTCATTAGCCCACAGCACCACACCAGGACTCCATAGTACGCACTCAAAAAATGAAATTATGAATAAAGGTCACTGTCTTAGTTATCAAAAGTTGCTATAACAGAAATACCAGAAGCAGATAGCTTAAATAAACAGGAATTTATTTTTTCACATTTTGTTGTTAAGTGCCTTCAAGTCCATTCCAACCCTGTGCACAACTGAATGAAGCACTGCCAGGTCTTGCAGCATCCTCACAATTGTTGTTACATCTGAACCATTACTGCTGCCACTGCGTCACTCCATCTCCTTAAGGCTTCTTCCTCTTTTTCACTTACCTTCCACTTTCCCAAGCATGATGCCTCTTTCTCCAGGGACTGGTCCCTCCTGATAACATGTCTGAAGTATGTTGTTGTTGTTAAGTGCCATCGAGTCAGTTCCGACCCATAGTGACCCTGTACAGGGTTTCTGAGGGTGTAAATCTTTACAGGAGTAGAAAGCCTCATCTTTCTCCTGTGGAGCAGCTGGTAGTTTCGAACCGCTGACTTTAAGGTCTGAAGTATAAGAGTCAAAATCTCCCCATCCTGGCTTCTAAGGAGCATTCTGCTTATACTTCTTCCAAGACAGATTTGTTTGTTCCTCTGGTAGTCTATATTACTTTTTTTTTTTTAAGGTTTTTA
>NW_006408597.1:3520503-3522626 GCF_000296735.1 Chrysochloris asiatica
GGAGCAAAGCTTTTGGGACCTTCATTTACTAATGGGGAACAACTTAAAATAAGAAGAAAGAGCTGCAAACGTACATTAATAATCAGAACATGGAATGTACAAAGGACAAATCTAGGAAAATTGTAAGTCATCAAAAAGGAAATGGAATACATAAAGATCTCTGCTCTAGGCATCACTGAGTCAAAATGGACTGATATTGGCTATTTTGAATCAGACAATCATATGTTTTACAATGCTGAGAATGATAAATTGAAGCAGAGTGGTGTCCAATTCATTAAAAAAAACAACAACATTTAAAGACCTATCTTGAAGTACAATTCTGTCTGTGATAGGATAATATAGTGCTGTGGGTTAATGCAGGGTTAACTGCAGGGTTGGTGGTTCAAGCTTACCAGCTGCTCCTTGGAAACCCTAAATAGGGTGATAATGAGTCAGAAATGACTCGACAGCACTTAAAAACAACAAACAAGGAAAACCATAAGTCCTGGTGTGGCGCTGTAGGATAAGCACCAGACTGCTAACTGCAAGGTTGGCGGTTCAAACCCACCAATCGCTACTTGGAAACACTATACAGGGTCTCTATGAGTTGGAACCTACTCAATGACACTTAACAAGAATAAAGAAGATCAGTTAATACCACTGTAATTTAAATTTACACACCAACCACTAAAGTCAGTGATGATGAAATTAAAGAATTCTGCCAGCTTCTTCAGTCTAAAACATCAAAGATGCAATCAAGATGCATTAAAAGTTACTGGTGACAAACCCCACTCCAAGACTGAAACTCAAAGGTAACACATGAGCAGGCATATAAGCTTGCTGGCAACTACATTTGTTTACTGGTGAGTGGAAGAGGGGAAAGGACAGCAGAGATGAAATGGGCTGACTTCAACAACGTTCCATAGACCCCTGTTGACTTAGAGATGGGAGAGAGAAGAGGAAGGCCTGGTTGGCCCAAATTGTGGTGAGACCTGGGGACTCCTGAGCCCACGGACAAAAACATAGCCACAGAAGGCTAGAGCTGAGAATGAAGCATCCAGCTGATATGAAGTGAGGGACAACGTACAAGAATGCCCAAACTTGCAGATAGTACCCATTTGAGCTAGCCTCATTGGCTGGATAATCAGAACTCAGCTGTTGTTGTTGTTGTTGTTGTTGTTATTAGTCATTGAGTCGGTACTGACTCATAGCGACCTTATGCACAGTAGAACAAGACACTGCCCAATCCTGGGCCAACCTCACTATTGTTGACACATCAATACTGCCACTTGGCCAATCCATCTCATTGGGGGTCTTCCTCTTTTTCTTTATTGGTTCTTTTGGCAGCCCATGCACTTTCAATATTCTCCTCCAACACCATAACTCAAAAGCATCAATTCTTCTACAGTCTTCCTTATTCACTCAACTAGAGGATGATTAAATAAAATAATTTTTGATAAAGGAAACACAGGTAAATTGCTACAATTTGATGAACTTGACCTATATTCATGGAGGTAGTAACTCAAAATACCAACTGAGAGGGAAGGAGTTGTCACATTAAGTATCAATCCCATCCCCTCTGTATACAGGGTAGGTAGGGATGGGCAACTTAGACATTGGCTACATAAAATGGGGGGGGGGGGCGTGATAAAGGCACAAAGTGATTGGCTTATAAGTTTTCCAGAGGAAGCTTAGTGTAAGAGTGTGCAGGGGAAGGTACAGTCCCCACTGTACCTTAAATAGTTTTCATCTTGTCTAGATGGGTCTGGTGAAAAGAGATGGGGATAAGATTATTATGATTCAACAGTAATTGTTATCATGACTAATTGTGACTGTCACAACTGTAAAGCTAGAAGTTTTATAATAAAAACAGGGGAGTAGTTATTCTTATAGTCCAGAATAAAAGGACCCTTAGGACCATCAAGAGAGAAGAACATGAGTCCTGGGACCCTATCCAGAGAAGCAGAGACACCAGAGGTGGAGGCAGAGAGATGAGGACATAGAGCGAGGGAGTCCATTGGGGACTATGGACTCATGGAAAGAGAGGAACTAGGTGTTCACGGCCAGGAGGCAGGCTTGCAGAATGTGCCCTTTGATTGTTTAAATTATTATATGTTCCTGAGTGTTTTTGTGTACATCCTCCC
>NW_006408597.1:3522726-3530506 GCF_000296735.1 Chrysochloris asiatica
ATTGGTCCAGTGGTGAGGATTTTTGTTTTCTTTACATTGAGGTGTTCAGGCTGTGGTGTTTGCTCTTCACCAGTAAGTATTTTAAGTCCTGTTCATTTTTAGCAAGCAAGATTGTGTCATCTGTATATTGCAGCAGGTTTTTGATGAATTTTCCTTCAATCCTTATGCCATGCTCTTCTTCATGTAATCCAGCTTCTTAGATTATTTGCTCAGTAAACAGATTGAATAAGTGTGGTGGAAGAATAAAACTCTGGCACACACCTTTCCTGATTTTAAGCCATTCAGTACCCTCTTGTATTGTTCTAACAGCTGTCTCCTTCCTCTTGGTCTGTATACAGGTTCTTCATGAACATAATTAACGTTTCTGGAATACCCAATTCTTCACATGTTATCCATAGTTTGTTATGACCCACACAGAGAAAACATTTGCATCATCAATATGACACAAATAAACATCTTTCTGGTATTCTCTGCTTCCAGCTAAGATCCATCTGATGTCAGCAATAACATCCCTAGTTCCACATCCTCTTCTGAATAAGGCTTGAAAATGGAAGCTCCCTGTCAATGTACTGTTGCAACCATTTTGAATCAACTTAAGCAAAAAAAAAAAGGTGTTTTTTGTTGTTGTTGTTGTTGTTGTTGTTTATTTTTACTTTCAACCAATCATATGTTTTGTTTCATCTAAATGATTACTATCCCCTCCTGTAACAACAGTTATCCTGCTTCCTCCCTGTGGCTTCCATTTTACATCTTATTTTTCACAAATCAACAAAGCAAAAATATTTGATATACACATACAAAGTGAAAAATATATATATGGATTTAAATATCCAAAGGGCACATTTTATCCTAAGCAAAATTTTAGTTGCATGTGATAGTAATGATATTGTTCAATGGTTTCCACACTCCATTGGGTCACCTCTATTTGGAATGGTCACAAATATCTCTTCTAATCGGTCGGCCTGGTAACTTGGCATAGATGAATGAGTGCCTCCAGTGCTGCATCAGTTTGTTGAAAGATTTCAATTTGCATTCCAAAAAGTCCTGGAGCCTTGTTTTTTGGCCAGTGCCTTTAGGGCAGGTTGGACTTCTTCCTTCAGTATCATCAGTTCTCGATCCTCTATGCTACCTTTTGAAATGGTTGACCATTTTATTTTGATACAATGGCTATGTGCATATTTTCCATCTTCTTTTAATGCTTTCCACGCCATTCAATATTTTGCAGATGTTGTTGTTGTTAAGTGCCATGGAATCAGTTCCAACTCATAGTGACCCTGCATAGGGTTTTCAAGGAGTGGCTGGTAGGTTTGAACTGCCTGCCTTGCAATCCAAACTGACCTTGTGGTCCAGTGCTTAACCTACAGTGCCACACCAGGACTCACAGAATGCTTCAATATTGTAATCTGAGACTTGAATTTTTTTCTTCAGTTATTTCAACTTGAGAAATTCTGAGTGTGTTTGTACCTTTTGGTGTTCTAACTCCAGGTTTTTTCACATTTCATTATACTGCTTGACTGTCTTCTTCAGCTGCCCTTTGAAATTTTCTGTTTTGCCTCATTTCTCAGTTTGCCTTAGCTTCTCTATGCTCAAGGGCAAACATTAAAGTCTCTTATGACATCCATTATGGCCTTTCCCTTTTTTCCTGTCATTTTAATGACCTTTTACTTTCTTCCTGTATGATGCTCTTGATGTCATTTCACAACTCTTCTGGTCTTCATTCATTAGTGTCTAATGTATTTTAAGTCATATTTTGGCACTCATGGACTTGTTTTCATTTTCTTCAGCTTCAGTCTGAACTTGCATATGAGCAATGAACTTACATATGAACAGTCAGCACCCGGCCTTGTTTTGGCTGATGATATTGAACTTTTCCATTGTCTCTTCTCACAAATGTTGTCAATCTGATTCTCGTGTATTCCATTTGGTGAAGTCCATGTGTATATTTGCCTTTTATGCTGTTTAAAAAAAGTGTTTACAATGAACAAGTCATTGGTCTTTCAAAATTCTATCATGCCATCTCCAGCATCATTTCTGTGACCAAACTACTCTTTTTTCCAACCTTTGCATTCCAGTAATCAATACATCTTAAATTGTATGTTAAATCAATTTCAGACTAAAGAAGTTGGTAGAATTCTTAAATTTCTCCATCACTGGCTTTAGTAGTTGGCGGATAGAAATGGTTAGGAGGATAGAAGTCTAAATTCAGGGTGCCAGTTCTAGGGAAAATCTTCCCCTTTCTCTATTCGCTCATGGGATGGTCCCTGTCTTTTCAGCTCTGTTTTCTGGTAGCTTGGAGTTTTCCATGTGGCTTGGCATCTATCTTCCCCATTTCTGCTTGTTTGCTTGCTTGTTGAACTGCAAGGTTGGCACTTCAAACTCACCAGCCACTCCTTGAAAACCCTATACAGGGTCACTATGAGTCAGAAACCATGGCACTGAACAACAACAGCCAATAGATACTGACTTAAGACACAGCCTGCGTTTGTACTGTCTCATTAGCATAGCAAAGAGAATCATTCCAAATGGGATTACAATTACAGAAAGAGAAGTTAGGGTTTATAGCACATACATTTTGGAGACATAATTCAATCCGTAATAGTCACCAAATTACATTTTGAACTATTCATTTTCACTGTGGTGGAGAATGAATTTGAGAAGGAACACTACGAAGCAGTGGGGCTGGTCAAGAAGCTATGTTACTTGTTGAGGTGAAATATGATGGTGAGTTGGAAAAGGAAGGTGCCAGTGAATGGAGAGAAAGTGAGGTAGAGATAAAGTGTATTGGAAGTAGACTGAACCTGGTGATAGATTGGATGAAGGGGATAAGGAAAAAGGAAGAACAAAAGATAACTTTAGAATTCCATTCTGAACGCACAGGTGAATAAAGAAAGATACTATTTACTAAGAGCAGGGAAAGGGATTAGAAGAGGAAGATAATTTAAGGGTAAAGAGAATCCAAAGCTTCATTTGAAAACATACAATGTGATGTGCCTGCTAGACAACCAAGTGGGAACAGAAAGCAGACAATTGGATGGATGAGTCGGCACAGGGATGGATGGAGATGTAAAATCGGGACTCATCTGTATTCAGGTGGTATTTGGAGATGTGGGACTAGATGAAATCATCTTGGGAGTTGTAAACACAGACTAGAAGCTATTTCAGGAGCAAGTCCTAAGCTTCCCCAACATGTAGTGGCCATCTATAGAAGGAGAAGCTTGGCAATGAGACTGAAAAGAGGAAGTTGAGGACCTAGAAGGAGACACAGAAGAGAATGTCAGCACAAAAGCCAAGAAAGCAGAGTGCTGCAAGAGAAAGGAAGTGACCAAGTCAAAATGCTACGGAAGAACAAAGTCTGATGACTTTGCAACATAAGAGTTGCTAGTAATCTTGAAAAGAGAAGTTTCAGTGGAACAGTAGGGACGGATGAGTGAATAACAAGTGAAGGATGACTTCAGGGAGGCAGATTACTATTTCAAAAAATTTTGTGGTGAAGGGGAGAAATGGAAGCAGTACCTGGAGAGGTATGAGGAGGCCCAGAATTGAATCCAGGTCTCCCAATTGTGGTTGTTGTTAAGTGCCATTGAGTCAGTTCTGATTCATAGTGACCCTGTATAGGGTTTCTGAGGAGTGCCTGATGAATTTGAACCACCAACCTTATGGGTCAAACCAACCTTGCGGTCCAGTGCTTTATCCCACAGCACCACACCAGAACTCCGTATTCAAGATGGGAGAGGCTTATAAATGCCTTGAATACTATAATTGAAATGACCCTGAGTAACAGGAGAGCTTAATGACAGAACTGTTGGCATAATGTAGGCAAGAAGTAAGAAAAGCCTGAACCACAACAGGGAAATAGAATTGACTGAATTTATGAAGTAGGTTGGCCTCAAGGTCTTCCAATTCCAGAGCAGGAGGCAAATTCCAGAATGTATGTTTTCAGTACCCAAACTTACCTAAATAAACACACATACCCAATCACCTCATGCATCCCCAAAGTATGGAAAGCAGGATGAGGTCCTGAACAAATATTCAACTGCCCCAGGATGGCATGATCTAGGCTCAATGCTGCGAAAGCACACAGGGTTTTCTTGTTCCCCTCACTGGATTTAAATGGGCTTTTAAAGCTCCCTTTTCTAGCTACCCAAGGATTAGCCATGTGTTTCAGCAAGTGATTTAAAATCATTACTTGTCTCTTTGGGTTGAATCTCAAATGTTTGAAATATACACAGTTTGGCAGGCTGGACAGGCAGCTGAGCATAAAGAAGACATGTCTCAGCCATCTGTTGCCCAGCTTAATACCAGCCTTCTGCCCTTCCCGCTGTTTAGGAGTCCTGGACTTGACAGGCAAATGCAGGACAAAGACAACTGCAGCCTCAAACAGTTGCTCACTGAGTGCTCAGGGCTGGGGGAGGGGAACAGGGAGCTGAGGTAACTGAGATGTTTGTGTTGCCTTGAGGTAAGGAGTTTTTCCTCCATCTTTGAGACCCAGAGTATGTTGTTGTTATGTGCCATCCAGTCGGTTGCGACTCATAGAGACCCAGTATAGGGTTTCTGTGGAGTGGCTGATGGGTTTGAACCATCGACCTTATAGTGCAGGACAGAAATTAAGAATATTTCATTTGACTTTCCTTCCATCAGAGCAGTTCTATGGATTTCAAAGTATGCTCGGCTATTCTGGCGTGATTCAGGTTTGCTAATAATGAAGACTGGAATTTCATACTAAGATGTGTTTAAATATTTTAAAAACTACTATTAAAAAGAATTTCATTAACGGTTAGTGGTAATAGTTGGACAAGATGATTAACATCACTAATGTCACTGAATTATATATGTGAAGAATGCTGAAATGGCAATACTTGCTCCATATAGATTAAGTACAAAGAAAGCATTTGATCTCTAACAGTGTGAACGCATCGCTGTTGTTGTTGGGGCCAATGAATCCCTTCTGACTCGCACTGATTCCATGTGACAGAGTAGAACTGCCCCATGGGGTTTTTTTGGCTGTTGTCTTTATGGAAACATTGCACTGGTTCGTTTCCCTCCTACACAGCTGCTAGCTGGGTTTGGACCACCAACCTCTAAGTTACAGCCTGTGCCAAACAGAGCTCCTTGTGTGAATGTATTAGATACATATTTGTAGCGTACAAAGACCCCAGTGATTTAACTGGCATCAGCAGGTAACCTAATTGGGGTGGGGGAGGGTGATTTAGTCAGTTTTATTATAATTATTATTTTCTTACTAATAAACTTAATTTTTTAGAACAGTTTTAGATGTACAGAGAAATTGAACAGATACAGAGTATTCCCATGTACCTCCTTTCTACCCAAGTCCCCTATTAGTAACATCTTGCATTGGCAAATCAATGAACCATTACTGATATATTATAACTAAAACCCCAAACAAGTCCATTCTAAAGGTTTCCAAGACTATAAATCTTTGTGGGAGCAGACAGACTCGGAGCAGCTGGTGGATTTGAACAACAGATCTTGTCATTAGCAGGCCAATGCCTAACCCACAGCACCACCAGGGTACCTCTTACTAACCTAAATCCATTCTTTGTTTATATTTCCTTAGTATTTTACTTAGTGGCCTTTATGGACCTTGTAGTCCATCAGGATATCATAGACCACTTAGGTTACTTGTGTTTGTGACAGTTTCTCAGTCTTCCTTTGGTTTTGTTTTTAATAATATTTTATTGTGTTTTAGTAGTTTTACCTAAACTTTTTTCAAATTAGCTTCCCATTTAATAACTGTTAGTATTAAGAGATTTATCTTCAAGTTCAGTAGTTCTGCTTCTATTGATTCAATTCTACTCCTTCGCCCTCTCAGTGTATTGTCCATTTCTGATATTTTAATATTGACCACATGGACCTCTGTTTGGAGATTTTGTATTGTCTCTAATGCTGTATCCATTTTGTTTGATTGTTCCTGTAGCGCTATTCTGTATTCTTCCTTGTTTTCCTCCACCTTTTTATGAAACAGTATCATTCTCCTGAATTCTTTTTCAGGTAATTCCATTGCATTTTCTCCTCAAAAGCATTTTCTAGCTTTTCCTTTTAGTCATTTGTTTGAGCTACTCTGTCTTGTTTCTGCATTTGAACGGAAATTTCCTGCTGCTTTTTAAGCATTGTGGTTTTGTTATATTTGTATTAAGTTGATGAATATATGCTGGTATATTCTTAGGCACTCACCAAGAGTGGTTTTAGCAGATTCTGGTTGTCATCACTGCTCTGGTGTATAGCAGCTGGTATTGGCTCTTGCCCAATTGGTGGAGTTGTAGAGGGTATGAATGTGGTTTGGCTATATGGACACAGTTGCTATCTTCTGTCATGTGATACAGGAATAAAAACACTCCCAGAAGAGAAAAGGAGGACAAAGAAACAAAGCCAAAACAAAAATAAAAACTAGCATAAAGACAATAAAACTGGGAAAAGAAAAAAATAAAATAAGATAAAAAGAACCAGGCAACAATAGCAAGAAATTAAGAATAAAGAATAATTCTAATTCTGTGCTCTGCCACCTACTGGCCTCTTGCCTTCACAGTAGCCTGGGAAAGTTCAAATTGACCATGGAGTGCCCAGAGGGCCCACACAGCCTGCCTCCTTTATTCCTTTTTTTTTTTTTCCCCCTCTCTCTACCCTTCATATCTGTGTAGCCTCCTCTCCTAGTGAGAACTAGTCCAGGTTTGGATCAGAACCTGCCCTCATGAGGTTAGTGTATATAGTTCCTCCGTGGGCTGGAACCACAATCTCTAAGTGGTTCCAACTGCCTGAAAAGTGGGAGATTCCTTGGGGTTGTGTCCTGGTCAGAAATAAAAGGAAGAAAGGAATAAATTAAAAAAAAAGAATTGTACCTTTGTCTCCATGAGTCTCAGGTAGGTTTCTGCAATGCAAACATGCTCCCTCATCTCTAAAGCCATCCACAAACTTTCAAATAGCTGCAGCAGGTTCCATTGGCTGCTGCTGCTCATTGGTCACCTCATCTCTTGCTGCGTCCATTCAATTCTGTCTCCCAGTAAGCAACGATCCACTTTTCTATCCGCTCCTCTGGACCACAAAGTTCCAGGACCATTCTCTGTATCTGTCTTGTCTGGTTTTCTATATCTCTGCTGCAGAGAGCCAGCACAGCCTTTCTGCCTAGGCCACCATCTTTTTCCTCCCTGGGGTTATATGTTTTTGAGAGGAAGATCACTGAGGTACTGAGCCATTCTCATTCTATCAAGGGTAGATAATAATAATGTGACTTATCACTATTTCTGTTAACCCTGATGGCCTTACTTCCTGAGGTACAGTTTATCACATTTCTCTACTGTGAAGTTATTATTAAAAATACATACACCAACATATATCATGACCCAGCAATCCCACTCCTAGGTATATATATACCAAAGGGACTTGAAAGCAGTGATGCAAACAGACTCATGTACATCAGTGTTCATTATAGCACTACCCAATAGCCTACACATGGAAATGACCTGAATGTCCATCAACAGATGAATAGGTAAACAAAATGTGAAACACACAAACACACATACAATGGAATAGTGGTGGTGGTGGTTATGTGCTGTGGAATTGGTTCTGACTCACAGAGATACTGTATAGGGTTTCCGAGGCAATAATTCTTTTTTTGTTTTGTTTAATATCTTCAATTATGTAAAGATTTGTTCATTCACATCACCTTGAGAATATTTCACCCACTGCTCTGCTTGGCAGCCAGTCTCTTATCTCTCTCTTCCGCGGGGAAGAGAAATCCATGGTTTGTCGCCTTTGCCAGTAATGA
>NW_006408597.1:3530606-3531658 GCF_000296735.1 Chrysochloris asiatica
TTATCCTGGAATATTTTGATTACACCATTGTATTTGATTGACAGCTTTGCTGAGTAGAGGATTCTAGGTTGGCAATTTTTTTCTTTCAGAGTTTTATATATGTCTCCCCATTGCCTTCTTGCCTGCATGGTTAATTTGATTTGCTTGGCGTTGTATGTTTTCCTAGATGCTTCCAGGATTCTGTCCTTACCTTTTAATTTGAAGAGCTTGATTATTATATGTCTTCGTGATTTTCTTTTAGGCCCATCCTTCCTGGGGTTCATTAAGCTTCTTGAATGCTTATCTTTTCGCTTTTCTGTTAGGAGCATTGTCTTCCAGAAGCTCTTCAACTATCTCCTCTGTGGACTTGTGTGATACTTCCTGTCCCAGAATGCCAATAATTCTTAAGTTATTCCTCTTCATGTTGCCCAACATGAATCTTAGGACTTCGATTTTTTAATCCTTTTTTTGTGTTTGCTCTTCTATCATAGTAGTGTTGAGAGATTTATCTTCTAGCTCACTAGTTCTGGCTTCTATCTCCTTAATTCTACTCCTTTGCCCTTTCAGTATATTGTCCATTTCTGATATTCTGTTATTAATTGTTTGGACCTCTTTCTGTAGGTTTTGAATTGCTTCCAATGCTGTATTTATTTTATTTGATTGTTCCTGTAGTGCTTTTCTGACTTCTTCCTTATTTTTCTCAACTCCATTATATAGTGTTTTGATACATTTTAAAATCATTTTTCTGAATTGCTTCTCAGGCATCTCCAAAGCCTATCTTCCAGTATGGAGTGTAGGTCTACTTCCTGCTCATTTTCTTCAGTCACTTTATCTCGTTTCTGTACATGTCCTGATATGGTCATCTGTTTCTGTTTTTTGGACATGTTCAGGAGTTATCTGTAGCCTTAATACTTAGATGAGTGTGTATTTTAGTATTTTTTATGCTTTCTTATTGCCTCCAGGTAGATGTGATCAGGAGCTGAGCTTCCCTTTTCATTCTTCTTCCTGAGAAATTTCAAGATGCCACTACTGGTCTTTTTGACGTAATTCAGGATTTAATATTCAGTCTATTT
>NW_006408597.1:3531758-3536603 GCF_000296735.1 Chrysochloris asiatica
CCATGTAAACTATCACTCAGTTCACAATAAAAACTTAAAAAAAAAAAAGTCACTGGTGAGTGGGATGTGAAAGTTGCAAACAAGGAAGAAGGATCCATTATTAGAAAATATGGCCTTGGTGATAGAAACAATGCTGGAGATCTCATGATAAAATTTAGCAAGGTCAAAGACTTATTCATTGCAAATACCGTTTTCAACGTAAAGAGCAACTTGGTCATTTGTTTAAGCTATTCTCTCTTGTTTCTTTGTGTGATATAAATTTTCTGTTGTCTCTGGGACATTGTGGTATTGTCACATTTGTATTTAATTGATGATTGTATGTTGGTGTGTTCTTAGGCTCTCACAAACTGTCTCCTATGGGTATAGTTCAAGAATGAAAGTTTGTGCACTGTCCTCTGCCATTTGCACACCTCAATTGAGGGTGGGTTTGGCTGATGTTGGCTGCTGTCTATCACTGATCAGTTGGTATGTTGTTGTTATGTGCCGTGGAGTTGGTTCTGACTCATAGCGACCCTGTACAGGGTTTCTGAGGCTGTAAATCTTTACGGGAGCAGAAAGCCTCCTCTTTCTCCCGGGGAAAAGCTGGTAGTTTCGAACTGCTGACCTTGTGGTTCACAGCCCAATTCGTAACCACTATGCTACCAGAGCTCCTTTGATCAGTTGGTATAGGGGCTGGTATTGGCTCTTACCCAGTGGGTATTGCTGCAGAGGGTATGGTTGTGGCTGGGCTATATGGGTGCAGTTGCTGTCTCCTGTTGGGTAGGAAAGAGGAGAAAACACCCCACAGACACACACATGAGAAAACAAAACAGAATAAACCAACAAGTAATCAACAATGAAAAGAGAAAATAATAAAGGATAAAAAAGAAATACAAAGAGGCAGCAACCAGAAAATAAGAATATAATAGCTACAAAGAGAAAAGAGAGGCAGAGAATGGAGCTCTAAGAGAGAAAGTAAAAGGAAGAAATTAAACAACAAAACAAAACCACTTAGTAAAACCAAGGAGGAGGAAGATGAAAGGAGAGATTAGAGAGTAATAAAGAAAGATCATAAGGAACAAAGAAGAGGGGGAAATGAGAAACAAAAGAAAAGAAGGAAAAACAAAAGTGGAGATGGGATAAAATTCAAGAGAATGAAAAGAGAAGAAAGAATAAATAAACAAAAACAACAAAATAACAGTAGGAAAAAAATAAAACCCTAAACAAACAAAAACTGGTACAGTTGTTGAACTGAAGAAAAAACTCTGGGGGAGGGGGTTCCTGCCAGCAAAGGAGTCACAAGGTGGGTGTGAGAGGGATGTGACAGCAGAATTCCTGGCCCTAGATGGCGTTCAGAGTACACAATCTGGAAGGCCAGTGATGGAGCTGTTTCTGTGTTTGTTAGGACAACAGGGTAGCTAGTTATGGGGGTTTCTGCTACACTAATGCTGGTTTTATGACTCTGTGGGTTCTGCAAATCTGAAGCTTAGCCACCTGAACCCATGCTCCAAAGCATCTCAGCTAACCCACACTCCCTCACTGGCGTGTTTACAACTATGTGGCTCAGAACTCTCAGAGAGCAGGTTCTTGCTGAGGGTGGAAGACGGTAGTGCTGCCACATCTCTTGTCACCAGGGGAGTGTGGGGGCCCATGAAATCATTTGGTCTGGCCCTGCCAAGACAAATGCAGTTCAGTCGCCATTGTTGTTGTTGTTAAGTGCTGTTAAGTTGGTTACAACCCATAGTGACCCTGTATAGGGTTTCCAAGGAGTGACTGGTGAGCTTGAACCACCAACCTTGTAGTTCAAATGGCTTTGAAGTCTGACGCATTAACCAACAGTGCCACACCAGGACATCAGTCACCATTGGTGGTGGTGGTTATGTGCCATGGAGTCAGTTCCGACTCATAGTGAGTTAATTAAATGTTTAACCAAATTCCAAAGAAAGGTGACCCAACAGAATGTAGAAATATCAAACAATATTATTCATATCACATGCAAGTAAAATTTTACTGAAGATAATTTAAAAATGGTTGTAGCAGTACATCAAGAGAGAGCTGCCAGAAATTCAGGCTAATTTTTAAGATGACAATTTTGTATGGCCCGCAAATACTATTATAAATTTTAGTAGAAAAAAGGGTCCCCACTGATGTTGTAGAAGGTCCATGTAGTGTATCTGCCTAGTCTACCATCTTGCCAGAAGTCTGAAACTTTCTTTTGAGCACAGAGAATCTAAAGCAACAGGAAGGTATGAGGAAGTAAAAGAGCTGAACAGAAAATTTCAAAGGGCAGCTTTGGAAGACAAAGTCAAGTATTACAATGAAATGTGCAAAGACCTGGAGTTAGAAAACCAAAGGGAAGAACATATCAGCATTTCTTAAGCTGAAAAACCTACAGAAACATTTCAAGCCTAGACTTGCATATTGAAAGATTCTATGGGCAAAATTTTGAATGATTCAGGAAGCATCAAAAGAAAATGGAAGGAATATTCAGAGTCACTGTACTAAAAAATGGTTGATGTTCAACCATTTCAAGAAGTAGTATATGATCAAGAACCAGTGGTACTGAGGAAGAAGGCCAAGCTGCACTGAAGGCATTGGTGAAAAACAAGACTCCAGGAATTGATGGAATACAAAATGAAATCTTTCAACAAATTGATGCAGCATTGCAGGTGCTCATTTGTCTGTGGCAAGAAATTTAGAAGACAGCTATCAACCTGGTCAATTGATTAGAAAAGATCCATATTTGTGACCATTCCAAAGAAAGGTGACCCAACAGAATGTAGAAATTATCAAACAATATCATTAATATCACATGCAAGTAAAATTTTGCTGAAGTTAATTCAAAAATGGTGGTAGCAGTACATCAACAGGGAGCTGTCAGAAATTCAAACTGGGTTCAGAAGAGGATGTAGAACTAGGGATATTATTGCTGACATCAGATGGACCTTGGCTAAAAAAGCAGAAAATACCAGAAAGAAGTTTGCTTTTACTTTATTGACTATGCAAAGGCATTAGACTGTGTGGACTTTGAGGATTTAGGTGCACCTGACCCAAGCCTTGGTATTTTCAATTATCTGTGAAAGCTGGACAGTGAATAAGGAAGACTGTAGAAGAATTTATTTCCTTAGACTTGAGTATGGTGACACTTGGTCTTTCATACTTTAGACATGTTGTTAGGAGGGACCAGTTCCTGGAGAAGGACATCACTTTTTTCAAAGAAGTGGAGAGTCAACGAAAAGGAGAAAGACGCTTCATAAGATGAATTGAAACAGTGGCAGCAAAAAATGAGCTCAAACATTACAACAGTTGTGTGGATGGCACAAAACCAGGCAGTGCTTCATTCTGTTGTACACCGGGTTACTATGAGTTGGAACTGACTCAACAGCACCTAACAACAAGATAATGGCTTCTATCATTATTATTTATAATACTCCATCTATAGGACCTACATTTTCCCAGAACTGTATAATCAAAGTAAAATTTAAAAATAAGTCAGATGTGAAGATTGACTGACACAAGACTGAATCAGTCTGGGTTCTGATGTAAAAACATAGCAAGAACTGGATGATTTAGACAAAAGAGGAATTTGTGGGAAGGATGTTGGGTAACCCACAAAATCACTAGGAATGCTGGAAAGCCAGGCTCAGGGTTTAAACAAGAACAAAGGATGCCGGGTGTCTTAGGCTGGGTTTTCAGAGAAGAAAAACCAGTGAAACATATGTATTTTTTTTTCTCTCTAGAAAACCCAGCCTAAGACACCCGGCATCCTTTGTTGTTGTTCATACCCTGAGCCTGGTGTGGCACTGTAGGGTAAGCACTGGACCACAAGGGAAACCCTATACAGGGTTGCTGTGACTTGGAACTGACTTTATGAACTGACTCTACAACACACATATGGATATGTTGTTGTTGTATATAAAGAGAAATTTGTATCAAGGAAATGACTCACAATTGTTATGGTGGAGAATGAAGTCCAGATTCACTGAAAAAGAGTGAGTTTTTCCTGCGTGTCCACTATATTGGGAGAAGGCCACACCCCCAAGGAAACATCTTTTCAATTGATTGGCTGCTCGTAGCCAATCATCAGAGAGTTAATTTGCCTGTATTAAGGGATACCCACATCTCAACTGACTCCTGGTGTGGCATTAGAGTAAACACTCGACTGCAATATCGGTTTGAACTGTAAGGTCAGCGGTTCAAATCCACCAGCCTCTCCTCAGAAACCCAAGACAGGATTGCTATATATAATAACAACAACATCTCAACTTCCAAACCACTGAGAAACCTGGTCCAATCAAGTGAATACAAACCCCTGATTATCACACCAGGCATAGCCAAATTTGTAGCCCCAGAAATGTCCTACTGCCCTTTTCTCAGAACCTTGGACAGCTTGTTCTATTGACAGGGCCAGCATGGGAATGATGAAGTTGGAATGGACACGGAGGCCCCTGCTGCTACACCTCCACCAGAAGAGGCTGTCTGCTGGCTTCTGTGTACTCAGATCCTGGTTCAGAGTTCAGGAGGGTGCACTGATCAGCAGAGCCTGCATCACGTATCAGAGTCCTAGCAACAAGGAAGGTTGGGAAGCAAGTGTTTGGCATTTTCAGTTTCTATGGTAAGAAGTTGATCCAAGAAGAATGAAGTCCTTGACAACTTCAATCTTTTCTCCATCAATGAGAATGTTGTTTATTGGTCCAGTGGTGAGGATTTTTGTTTTCTTGACATTGAGATGTAATCCATACCAAAGGCTGTGCTTTTTGATCTTCATAAGTAAATGTTTCAAGTCCTCTTCGCTTTCAGCAAGCAAGGTTGTATCATCGGCATATCGTAGGTTGTTAATGAGTCTTCCTCCAATCCTGACGCCAC
>NW_006408597.1:3536703-3539972 GCF_000296735.1 Chrysochloris asiatica
TCTTGCCTTCACAGTAGCCTGGGAAAGTTCAAATTGACCATGGAGTGCCCAGAGGGCCCACACAGCCTGCCTCCTTTATTCCTTTTTTTTTTTTTCCCCCTCTCTCTACCCTTCATATCTGTGTAGCCTCCTCTCCTAGTGAGAACTAGTCCAGGTTTGGATCAGAACCTGCCCTCATGAGGTTAGTGTATATAGTTCCTCCGTGGGCTGGAACCACAATCTCTAAGTGGTTCCAACTGCCTGAAAAGTGGGAGATTCCTTGGGGTTGTGTCCTGGTCAGAAATAAAAGGAAGAAAGGAATAAATTAAAAAAAAAGAATTGTACCTTTGTCTCCATGAGTCTCAGGTAGGTTTCTGCAATGCAAACATGCTCCCTCATCTCTAAAGCCATCCACAAACTTTCAAATAGCTGCAGCAGGTTCCATTGGCTGCTGCTGCTCATTGGTCACCTCATCTCTTGCTGCGTCCATTCAATTCTGTCTCCCAGTAAGCAACGATCCACTTTTCTATCCGCTCCTCTGGACCACAAAGTTCCAGGACCATTCTCTGTATCTGTCTTGTCTGGTTTTCTATATCTCTGCTGCAGAGAGCCAGCACAGCCTTTCTGCCTAGGCCACCATCTTTTTCCTCCCTGGGGTTATATGTTTTTGAGAGGAAGATCACTGAGGTACTGAGCCATTCTCATTCTGTCAAGGGTAGATAATAATAATGTGACTTATCACTATTTCTGTTAACCCTGATGGCCTTACTTCCTGAGGTACAGTTTATCACATTTCTCTACTGTGAAGTTATTATTAAAAATACATACACCAACATATATCATGACCCAGCAATCCCACTCCTAGGTATATATATACCAAAGGGACTTGAAAGCAGTGATGCAAACAGACTCATGTACATCAGTGTTCATTATAGCACTACCCAATAGCCTACACATGGAAATGACCTGAATGTCCATCAACAGATGAATAGGTAAACAAAATGTGAAACACACAAACACACATACAATGGAATAGTGGTGGTGGTGGTTATGTGCTGTGGAATTGGTTCTGACTCACAGAGATACTGTATAGGGTTTCCGAGGCAATAATTCTTTTTTTGTTTTGTTTAATATCTTCAATTATGTAAAGATTTGTTCATTCACATCACCTTGAGAATATTTCACCCACTGCTCTGCTTGGCAGCCAGTCTCTTATCTCTCTCTTCCGCGGGGAAGAGAAATCCATGGTTTGTCGCCTTTGCCAGTAATGAAAATGTTGGAAAGCTGGGTGGCAAAGCTGTTGCCATTGGCACCTTTCACATTAACCACATCAAAAGTGCCAGGATGTCTCTCTCTTTTAGTGATAACACCAATTCTTCCCAAGTTGGCACCTCCAGTCACCATACACAGGTTACCAGTGTCACACTTGATGAAATCAGTCATCTTTCCAGTCTCCAAATCAATCTGAATGGTTTCATTCACCTTGATGAGGGGAATCAGGGTAGCGTATGGTACGAGCATCATGGGTCACCAGATCAGGGAATTCCTTTTGTGCCCACAAAGATCTTTCTTACTTTGCACAACTTGTACTTGGCCTACTCAGGTATAATGCGATGAACAGCAAATCGACCCTTAGTGTCAAGACCAGACGGAAATGTTCTCCGGTTTTGTCAATGCTGATGACATCCACAAAACCAGCAGGGTATGTTATATCAGTTCGGACCTTGCCATCAATCTTAATGAACTGCTGCATACAGATCTTTTTAACTTCATCTCCTCTCAGGGCATACTTAAGTCTGTTCCTTAAAAAAATAATCAGTGGGAGGCATTCTCTCATCTTGTGACGGCCAGTGGATGGGCATGGAGCAAACACACCAGTCAGTTTGTCCAGCATCCAATGCTTTGGGGCAGCCACACGTTTAAGATGCTTCTTGGGACAATGACCCATGGAGGCGCTGAGCAGGAAAGAGGAGGCTGTAATTCTTTATGGGAGCAGAAAGCCTCATTTTTCTCCTGTGGACCCACTGGTAGTTTCGAACTGCTGACCTTGAGGTTAGCAGCCCGACTTGTAAGCACTATGCTACCAGAGCTCCTAATGGAATAGTACTCAGCTATAAAGAGAAATGAAGTCCTGATATATGCTATAATAAAAATGAACTTTGAAAATATTATGCTAAGTAAAATAAGTCAATCACAAAGTGACAAATATATGATCTTACTTATATGAAATGACAAGAACAGGCAAATACATAGGGACCGAAGTTTATTAGTGGGTACCAGGAGCAGGAGGAGGGGAAGAGGAGCCACTATTATTTGGGAAGCAGTGAATTTATGTTTAAGGTCATGGGAAATTTGGCATTGATTAAGGGTAGTGATTACACAACATGATTACTGTAATTGGTATCACTAGTGTGTATACCTGGAAAATGTTGACTTGGCAAATGTGTTTCGTATATGCATATGTGTGCGTGTGTGTGTGTGTGTGTATGGAGTCCTGGTGTGGCACTGTGGGATAAAGCACTGGGCCACAAAGGCGGTTTGAGTCACAAAGTTGGTGGTTCAAACTCACCATCCGCTCCTTGGAACCCCTATATAGGGTCATTATGAGTCAGAATTGACTCAATAGCTGTTAACAACAACAACAATACACACACACACACACTCCTAATATCACAGGAGTGATGGATGAATGAGATGATGAGGCCTGGTCCAATCCTATTGTCCCTTCAAAGAATTGGTAGGGCGTAAGCACAACACGTAGTGATTCCGAATGGGGCTGCAAACTGCAAGGTCAGCAGTTCGAAACTACCAGCTGCTCTGCGGGAGAAAGATGAGGCTTTCTGCTCCTGTAAAGATTCACAACCTTGGAAACCCTGTACAGGGTCACCCTGGGCCAGAACCGACTCAACATCACATAACAAAAACAACAAAGCACAATACACATACAAAAAGAGCCAGAGTGATAGGGGTATAAGAAAGCAAGACAATTTAATAAAGAGAACATAGATAAAGCACAGACATTCTTACAGAGTGGAGAACAGCTTCCACCTCGCAAGTGAGGAGGAGCTGTGAGTGAGTTCCTGGTTTCACTTTTTATGCTGTCCTCCTTCGGGGAGCCCTCTGGATCTCCTGGTTCTTGCATTTTCCCATCATAATTTAGAGTCCATAGTTGGTCATTTCTTCCTGGGTCTGATGTACTTCTTTCCCATTACATCAGTCTATTATAATTGTGTTCCTAAGCTAGTCATAATGCTGATTTATTCTAGTGGTATTATGATTAGTTCCTTGGT
>NW_006408597.1:3540072-3542936 GCF_000296735.1 Chrysochloris asiatica
CAGGATCAGACATTGTTTCGTTCTGCTGTGCATGGGGTCGCTATGAGTCGGTTCCGACTCGATGGCACCTGACAACAACAACAACAACAATGGTAAGAAGTGGAGTCCTGGTGTGCCGCTGTAGGATAAGCACTCAACCACAGCTACTCCTTGGAAGCCCTATGCAGGGTCACTATGGGTCTGAAATGATTCAACAGCACTTAACAAGTTTAGAGATTATTTTAAGAATAAATCTGATGCACTGAACATTAATGACTGAAGACCAAAATAGTGGGAAAGCTAAGGATGTTAAGAGGTATAGGCCACTAATTTCTGAGAGTTCTCAGGAAGCTCAAATCCTTACTGGGGGGATTTGGGTAGGAGCTTTTCACAGAAGCCGTGTGCCTGCACCTTAAAAGATATTATGTTGTTGTTTTGTGCTGTGGAGTTGGTTCTGACTCCTAGTGACCCTGTACAGGGTTTCCCAGGCCATAAATCTTTATGGGAGTAGAAAGCCTCATTTTTCTCCTGCAGAACAGCTGGTAGTTTTGAACTACTGACGTTGCGATTCGCAACCACTACGCTACCAGAGCTCCTTAAAAGAGATATTATAGCCTTTGTTTATTATGCCACTGTGATTCATAAAATGTCCATTTCTTTTAAAACTACAGCGGTTATATTGCCTTTTATAATTTTGTATTTTTTAATCAAGAGATACTGAACTTGCCATCACGTGAAGTACCTGAAATTTTTTGCTTTAAACAGATCTTTATTCGCCTCTTTCTTGAAGCATTTTCTAAATAGTCCAGCTGGGAATCTCTACTTCCTGAAGTAAGTGTGGGTGGGAAGGTCTTCATAATGAGAGGGTTGGAAATGGTTCATATTTGGTTCAAACCCTCCTTTTCTAAATGTGGAAATGGCATCCCACAAGGTGGGGTGACTGATTTAATACAAGGTCATGCAGCAGACTCCAGGGCCCAGTCCTGTGTGTTCTCCTGATGCCGAGCTTCCAGCGGTCCAGGGTCAGGCTGGCCATCCAGCTACACAGTCACTGCTTCCCGGGGCACGTCTGGACAGGAAACCCAAAGCTGCATCTGAATATTGGCCTGTTGCTGAAGCTGCTGCTTTAGGCACCCTCATTTTCTATAATGGGAATTCCTAAGTGAAGTTTCCTTTGCTGCCAGGGCTCCTCCCACAGAGAGGAAGAATCAAGAAGAGTGAGTTAGACCAACACGCTCTCCTCTAGTCATCATCACCACCACCACCATCCTCACTAGGACCAGGCTTCTTTAAAAGCTTTTGCTGCCGGGCTGGATCTTTGGAGGACCTCACCTGCTGGACTTCAACCTTTCTCAGCCTTGACTCTACCTCCTCTACTGTTGCTAACCCCCTGCCTTAACCTTTGAGTTGCTCCAAGTTCTGGGAACCAGATTCCCTGGTCCTGCCTTAAGACCATGGTTCCTAGTCCTGTAGATCAGTCAGATTCTGATGTCTGCTCTGTGCATCCTCTGCTGTAACTGGCTGTCTCCTGGCCTGGTCAGATAGGTCTGGATCCAGACAACCTCCAGGAGGCTCCCTAGAAGCAGAATTCAGGCCCTCACCTCCCTGGCAATTTCAGCAGGGCCTGGCCTGTTGAAAGAATGAATGCTGTTTGGATGCTGCCCACACCTCCTCATGACTAACTGGAGCAAGGAAGGTGGACGGAGATACAGAGAGGACATTCCTAAGGAGCTATATGAGTGTGAGAGAGAGATTGCCCTTTTACACTGCCTGGAAATATGTCTGTCTGGAATTGAGATCATTATTCAGGTGTGGCACTATAAGAACAGCATTGGACAGTGAACACCAGGTCAGCAGTTCAAACCCACCAGCACTTATCAACAATTTAGATCTGAAATCAGAATGTCATATGTAAGATTTGGGCTATGGCCTGTTCAGATCAGGGCAGGGAAAACTAGTCTTGGGAATCCAGAGAAAACTTCTGGGTCAGGCAGTCTGCTAAAATAAACCAGGAAGCAAGATATGCATTCATTCATTCTACAAATATGTTTGGTATGCAAAGATTCAGTGGTGAGTGAGACAGAGTCCTTGCCCTCAAGGAGCTTAGAGTGGGGAAGACAACCCAGGAAACTAGAGTTTACATTAGAGTATGATGTGTACTGAAATCAACAATCATGAAGGTGTTACAGGACCAGGCAACATCTCACTCTCGTATACATAAGATCACTAGGAGGCAGAGCCAACTCAGTGCCAACTAACAACAGCCATAGTAGTTACTGAGTTGCTTACTCTGTAGAGTTGCCAGACTCTATGCTAAACCATTGATCAACAACTGTTTCATATAATTCTCATAAGAACCCTATGAAGTAAGTAGTATTATTAGCTGCATCTTACAAATGAGAAAATGGAGACATAGAGTAATTAAGGAACTTACCCAAGATCATACAGCTGGGACAAGTAGAATGCCTAAAATTTATATTCAAACAGTTTGACTTCAGGGTCTATGCGCCTAGCTACTCTGCCATGTTGTTATTGTTAGGTGCATAGCGACCTTATGCACAGCAGAACGAAACACTGCCTGATCCTGGGCCAACCTCACTATCGTTGCCATGGGATATCAAAGATATTGTCCGATGATTTCCGCATTCTGTTGGGTCACCTCTCTTTGGAATGGGCACGAATATGGATCTCTTCCAATCAGTCAGCCAGATAGTTGTCTTCAAACTTACTTGGCATAGTTGAGTGAGTGCCTCCTGTGCCACCTCACTTTCTTGAAAGATTTCAATTTTTATTCCATCAATTCCCGGTGCCTTGTTCTTTGCCAATTCCTTCAATGCACTTTGAACTTCTTCCTTCAGTATCATTGGCTCTTGATCATATGCTAC
>NW_006408597.1:3543036-3544732 GCF_000296735.1 Chrysochloris asiatica
GAAACCCTATACAGGGTTGCTATGGGTCGGAACTGACTTGACAGCACTTAACAACATATAAATTATATCAGTATGGACTCATGAATATTTTATATTTGGGTTATAATCCAATACTATTTATTAATTTTCTTGCTTAAATTGTTCCAGTGTTGACCATTGGAATCTCTTTCAGGTGACTTCTGTGCTCCTTTGGCCCCCTTCCCCCCATCAGTGTAGAGCTTTGTGTGGATTGTGGCATAAGCTCCTCCTGGCATCTTTGAGGCTGGCTGGCACCAGTGGTGGATGTGTCATGGAGAGGGTGCAGTGCCACACCAGCCTGGGCACGTCCACTTAGGATGAGCTGAGTGCCTTCCTGCACAGGCTCAATAAACCACCAGCCCTACAACAATGAATATGACCAGCAGGCTGAAAAAGGTGCATTTTTCAAAATTATTTGTTAAAAGTTTTAGGTGCTTATTGCCTGATTTTTATGTTTAAATTGAAGGGAAAGGATGTTAGAGATTTTGAATAATCATAGTTGGAAACAAAAATTATCTCTTTTTTTCCTTTTAGGTTATATAGATTGGTTTAATTGAAGACGATTATAATCTCAAAAGGCAAAGCATGGTGGGAAAAGCTATCATTAGCATTACAGTTTGGAGTTAAACCCTGGAGCAAGACGACCTTGATTTAATTTCTTGATCTTGGAATGTAACCCATGCAACCTAATTGTACATGTAGAAATTGTCAAAGTGGTTGTCTTAGTTCTCTAATGCTGCGATAACAGAAACCCTACGAGGGTGTGGCTTTAACAAGCAGAAATGTATTCCCTCACCGATTAGCAGGCTAGAAGTCCAAATTCAGAGCGCCAGCTTTTGGGGAAGGCTTTCTCTCTGTCGCTCTGGAGCATGGCCCTGGTCTCTTTTTAGCATCTATAGGCCCAATATTTCTTGGAGCTCTCCATACATCTTGGCATTAATCTTCCTGTGGATCCAGGAGTTTTACAGTGCCAGGACCCCAGGTCCAAAGGACACATTCTACTCCTGACTCTTCAATCTTGGTTGTAGTAAGTCCTTTCCACTCTGCTCAAATCTTTATCCTTTTGTCTCTTATAAGACAGAAGATGTTACATGCCACCCCCTTGGGAGTCTCCCATAAATCAGACCAAGGTGGTGGTGGTATAAGGGTTATGTATCACACCCCGAATCCTCTTATTGGTCTATCAAATAACACCATGGGGGAAAACACATCTTAACTACCAAGCCACTGAGAATCCTGGCCCAGTCAAGTTGACACAAAACCTTAACTATCACAATGGTGAAGGTTTTGTGGCATTTGTTTTCAATTAAACAACTACAACAAAACAACAGCAACAACAAAACTTTATTAACCTTGATATGATAAGTGCAGGACTGCAGCCACAAGGTCCATGTTTCAGGCTCACCAGTCACTCCATGGGAGAAAGATGAGGCTTTCTGCTCCCACAATGATATAAAAAGCCTCAGAAATCCTATACAAGGTCACTGTGAATCAGACCAACTTAACGGCACTTGACAACAACAACATACTTTAGTTGCCTCAGCTCTAAAAGGGGGATGTTAACAATGTTGTGGTTGTTTAAGTGCTGTCCAACAGTTAGCAATCTGGTGCTTATCCTACAGTGCCACACTAAGGCTTCTGGTTTTTCTTGTTTGTTGTTGTCAAGAGCCATTGAGTT
>NW_006408597.1:3544832-3545517 GCF_000296735.1 Chrysochloris asiatica
CCCTCTGGATCTATGTTCCCTCTTGAAAGCTTGTAAGTCAGTCACTTCTTGCCTTTGTAGCTCCCCCTCCCCCCATTTAGGGTAGCCAATGTCCAAGTTGCCCATCCCTGTCTACTCTGTGTATGGAGGGGGTGGTGATGATCCTTGCTGTAAAGATTTGTTCCCTCTTTTAAGCTACTGCACCCATAGGTGTAGGCCAAGTTCATCAAATTGTATCAGATTACTCTTTTTTTTTTCCTCTTCTTTCGTCTTCTAGTTGAGCTCTGATCATCCAGTCATTGAAGCCAGGTCAGGTGGGTATTATCTGCAAGTGTGGGTGTTCTTGTGCATATGTCCTCTCTTATCAGCTAGATGCTTCACTCTCCATTCTAGTCCTCTGTGGCTATGTCACTGACTCTGAGCCCAAGAGTCCCAAGGTCTTGCCACACTGCTGGCCAACCAGGTCTCCACCCAGACTCACAGGAGTCTATTGAACGTTGTAGGTCTTAGCTTGCAGTTTCATTGCTGTTTTTCCCTCACTTCCCCTTATTGGTAACAAATGTGGTCACCAATCAGAGCATGTATTCCCATTGAGTCTTAGTCTTGGAAGGGGGTTTGCTCTGAGGGGGCCCAACCACTTGCCTTGATGTCTCCTGGGCAAGCAGCTTGCTTGTTCTTGTAGTAATCAGTCAGTCTGTCTATATTG
>NW_006408597.1:3546245-3563182 GCF_000296735.1 Chrysochloris asiatica
CAGCCCGATTTGTAACCACTACGCTACCAGAGCTCCTTGTAGGCTCATGGATATTATCCTATCACAGACAGTGTCTCATGACTGATCTGGATATGCTCTTTTTGACAATGAATGCAACACCATAGTTCTGCCTAATTTTTTTTCTTTAATTTTTATTGTGAATTGAGTGAAAGTTTACAGAGCAGATCATCAGTTTTACATTCAACAAAGGATACACTTTGCTTCACGACATGGTTCCAATCCCCACCATGTACCAACAGTTAACAGTACTTACCTCTATTCACTTAACCATTGCATTCCTCTGTGCCTCCCACTACCTTCATCTTTCCTCTCCTAACCTCCCTCTTGTTGTTTATTGCCTGCCAGGTCACCCATTTTAACATGTGTATACCCTGTAGTCCATAAATAATTTTCCCTCCCCCAGTAACCATGATAGATTGTTTATTTTATCAAGAAAATCTTTTATTAAAAAACTTTTTACAACACTGGTTACAAACATAGTTTGTCCTTTTGTGATTGACTATTTCACTCAGCATAATGTCCTCCAGGTTCAACTATGTTGTGAGGTGTTTCACAGATTCATCATTCTTCAAAGTTTTGTGTTACTCAGTTTTCCGTGCTGACTTCATTTTGTTTGTGGATTTTCTTATCATTTTCATTTCTTTTGTGTTAATGTTTACTAAATCTTTCTGATTTTTCTCTTTTTTTTAATTTTGATATGCAGGTGTATGTTCTTTTGAGGTTACCCTGTAATTTTTTTTTTTTTTTCTTGCTTAAAACAGTACTTTATCTTGAAATCTACTTCACTTCCTTGCCATTTGGAAGTTTTGCATCTACACTATTCCCTCTTTTTACTTTGTAGTTGACTTCATTATACATTGATATTTCTGGTTCCCTATTTTCAGTCTTATAGGTCGATTTTACTTTGTTGTTGTTGTTAGGTGCTGTCATGTCGGTACTGATTCATGACAACCTTATGCACAACACAATGAAACCCTGCCTGGTCCTGTGCCAACCTCACAACCATTACTACGCTTGAACCCATTGCTGCTGACACAGTGCCAATCCATCTTGATGGAGGTCTTCTTTTTTGTGATGCTCCAATTTGCCAAACATGATACCCTTCTCCTAAGACTGGTCCCTCTTGACAGTATGTCCGAAGAATGGGAGATGAAGTCTGGCCATCTGACTGCCAAGGAGTGTTCTTCTGTACTTTGTCAAACACAAATTTGTTTGTTCTTTTTTTTTTTTTTTAATTTTTATGGTGAATTATATGATAGTTTACATGAGAGAACTGTAGTTTTACATTCATTCCATCGTATATCATTTTTGTTTGTTCTTTTGACAGTCCATAATACTTTAACTATTCTCCTCCAACACCATAGCTCAAATGCATCAATTTTGATGTGGTCTTCTTTATTCACTGTCTAACTCTCACAAGTATATGAGATTATTAAAAATACCATGACTTTGGTCAGGTGCACCTTAGTCCTCAAACTTACATATATGCTCTTAAATACTTTATTGAAGACCAGGTGCAACTTTTAAATCATTGAAAAGGCTTTGAGCCTTTTCTTGGACTAAAACTCACCAAGCTCACTGCCATCAAGGCAGGTTTGATTCACAGTGACCCGACATCTGGTTTCTGAGAGTGTAAATTCTCTACAGGAGCAGACAGCCTCAGCTTTCTCCCATGGAGCAGCTACAAGTTTAAACCAACAACCTCTTGGTTAGCAGTCCTAACTCACAGAACTGTGTACATAGATAGGGAAACTAGTGATGCCTGGTCAGCACTACTGACTGTTCTGAGCGGGACCACAGAAGGTCCTGGATGGAATAGGAGAAAGATGTAGAACAAAATTTTAAATCATAAAACAAAGACAAGAATTACCAATCTGACAGAGATTGGTGGATTCCCCAAGACTGTGGCCCTTAGACACTCTTCAAACTTGTATCTGAACCCACTCTTGAGGGATAACCTTGCAGTCAAACAACAGATAGGCCTAGAAAGTGAGCAATGACACTTTGGGGGATCATATGCCACAGAGCAATTAACCATCTGATACCAAAAGAGCAGCATTTGTCCCAAAGCTCAGAAGGCAGGGGAAGGGACAGGAAAGAAGGATGAGTAGATATGGGGGGGATCCAGGAAGGAAGTGGGAAGAATGCTGCTAAATTGAGAGATATAGTGATATAAAACAAAATGTTCAGAAATTGTTGAGTGGGAAACTAATTTGCTCTATAAATGTCCACACACATGCGTACATGCACACACACACGCACACTCAAATGAACTGTGTGCACCTGTTCTGACTTACTTACAAAGTCCACTTAAAGACACACTTAGGAACAGATCTGATTCAAAATCTAGGAATTGCCTGTAAATACTAGTTTGTGAGCACCAAGTATGTATCACCACTACTTGTCTGTTAGTTTGTCGTACTGTGGTAGCTTGTGTGTTGCTGTGATGCTAGATACTATGCTCCTGATATTTTAAACACCAACAGGGTCAGTCATAGTGGACAGGTTTCAGTAGAGCTTTCAGATTAAAAGAGACTAAGAGAAGAAAAGATATAACACTTCTGAATGATTAGTCAATGAACACTTCATGAATAGCTGCAGAACATTGACATAGTCTCGGAAGATGAGCCCTTCAGGTTGGAAGGCACTCAAAATACTACTAGGGAAGAGCTGCCTCCTCAAAGTAGAATTGACCTTAATGACGTGGATGAAGTAAAGCTTTCAGGACTTGCATTTGCTGATGGGGTGAAACTCAAAATGAGAAGAAGCAGCTGCAAACATCCATTAATAATCAGAATCTGGAATGTACCAATATGAATCAAGGAAAATTGGAAGTTGTCAAAAGTGAAACCGCACCCACAAAGGTCAATACCCTAGGCATTAGTGAGCTGAAATAGACTTGGCTATACTGAATCAGATAATCTTTTGATTTACTATACCAGGGAAAACAAATTGAAGAGGAATGGCATCCTATTCAGCATCCAAAAGAACATCTCAATATCTACCTTGAAGTACAATGCCATCTGTGATAGGATATAATATCCATATGCCTACAAGAAAGGCCAGTAAATATCACTATTATTTAAATTTACACACCAACCACGAAAGTCAGTTATGAAAAGTTAAAAGCAATCTACCAACTTTCTTGTGGCACTGTGGGCTATTGCGCTGGACTGCAAAGTTGCTTTGAACTGCAAAGTCAGCGGTTCAAACTCACCAGCTGCTACTTGGAAACAGGGTCGTTATGGGTCGGAAATGACTTGACAACATTTAACAACAGCAACCAACTTCTTCAATCTAAAATTGATCAAACCTGCAATCAAGGTATATTGATAATTATTAGTGATTGGAAAATGCAAAAGTTAGAAACAAAGAAGAAAGATGAGTAATTGTAAAATATGGCCTTGGTGATAGAAATGATGCTGGAGGTCATATGATAAATTTCTGTAAGACCAAAGACTTATTCATTGCAAATACCTTTTTTAAAAACATAAAAGGCAAACTATACATGTGGACCTCACCAAATGGAAAACACAGGAATCAAATTGACTACATTTGTGGGAAGAAACAATGGAGAAGCTCCATATCATCAGCCAAAACAAGGGCAGGGACTGACTCTGGAAACAAACCATCAACTGCTCATATGTAAGGTCAGGCTGAAGCTGACAAAAATGAAAACAAGTCCAAGAAAGTCAAAATATGACCTTGAACATATCCCACCTGAATTTAGAGACCATCTCAAGAACTGATTTGATGCACTAATAATCAAAGACCAGAAAAGTTGTGGGATAACATCATAAATGAAGAAAGCAAAAGGTCATTTAAAAAAACAGGAAAAAAAGAAAAGACCAAAATGAATGTCAGACAAGACTCTCAAACTTGCTTTTGAATATAGAGAAATTAAAGTAAATGGAAGAACTAATGTAGTAAGACATCTGAACAGAAAAATTTCAAAGGACAGCTTGAGAAGACAAAGTAATGTTTTATAATGAAATGTGCAAGGACCTGAAGTTAGAAAACCGAAAGGGAAGAACATGCTCAGCATTACTCAAGCTGAAAGAACTGAAGAAAAACTTCAAGCCTCGACTTGCAATATGGGAAGCATGGTAGCTCTATACAATAAACACTGGACTGCAAACCACAAGGTTGGCAATTCTAGTTTACCAGGCACCCCGCAGGAGAAAGATGAGGCTTTCAGCTCCCACAAAGATTTACAGCTTTGGAAACCCTATAAAGCGTAGCTATGATTCAGACCCAATTAGATGGCACTTAACAATGACAATGTGCAAAATATTGAATGATACAGAAAACATCAAAAGATAAAAGGAATACACAGACAGAGTCACTGTACCAAAAAAAATTGATTGATGTTCAACCATTTCAGGAGGTACCATCTGATCAATAGCCAGTGATATTGAAGGAAGAAGCCCCGCTGTGTGGAAGATGTTAGGAGAAAACAAGACTCCAGAAATTGATGGAATACCAATTGAAATGTTTCAACGAAGGGATGGCAGTGCTGGAAGCTCTCTCTAGTCTTTTCCAAGAAATTGGCAAAACAGCTACCTGACTAACCAGCTGGAAGAGATTCATATTTGTGTCCATTCCAAAGAAAGGTGACCCAACAGAATGTGAAAATCAATGAACAATATTATTAATGGCACATGTAAGAAAAATTTTACTGAAGATAATTAAAAAATGGAGTCCTGGTGTGGCACTGTGGGTTAATGTACCAGACTGCAAAGCCGTTTGAACGGCAAGGTCAGTGGTTCAAGCTCACCAGCTGCTCCTCGGAAACCCAATACTGGGTCACTATGGGTCGGAATCGACTTGACGGCACTTAATAACAACAATTAAAAAATGATTGCAGCAGTACATTGGCAGAAAGCTGCCAGAAATTTAAGCCAGATTTAGAAGAAGTGGCACTAGAGATATTATTGCTGACATCAGATGGATCTTGGTTGAAAGCAAAGAATACCAAAAAGATGTTTACTTGTGCTTTAGTGACTATGCAAAAGCGTGTGAATCTCAACAAACTATGGATAACATTGCAAAGAATGGGAATTCCAAAACACTTAACTGTGCTTGTGTGGAACCTGTACATACACTAAGAAGAGGTAATGGTTCAAACAGAAAAAGAGGAAACTGTGGTTTAAAATGAGGAAAAGTATGTGCCAGGTTTATATTCTTTCAGCATAATTATTCAATCTATATGCCGACTACATGAAGAATGTGGCATCAGGATTGGAGGAAGAATCATTAACAACTTGTGATATGCAGATGACTCACCCTTGCTTGCTGAAAGCAAAGAGGATTTGAAGCCTTTGCTGAAGCTCAAAGAATACAGCCTTCATTATGGATTTACAGCTCAATGTAAAGAAAACAAATATCTTCACAACGGAACCAGTAAACAACACCATGGTAAGTGGAGAAAGATTGAATTTGTCAAAGATTTAATTTTATTTGGATCCACAATCGATGCTCACAGAAGCAACAGTCAAGAAATCAAATGATATGTTACACTGGGCAAGTTTGTTGTACAATATCTCTTTAAATATTTAAACAGCAAAGAAGTCACTTTGAGGACTAAGGTGCACCTGGCCCAAGTCATGGTATTTTCAATAGCCTCATATGCATGTGAAAGTTGGACGATGAATAAGAAACAACTGAAGAGGAATTTGATACCTTTAAATTATGGTGTTGGAGAAGAATAATGAAAGCACCATGGACTTCCAAAAGAACAAACAAATCTGTCTTGGAAGAAACATAGCCAGAATGTGCTCCTCAGAAGTGAGGATAGCAAGACTTATTTCATATATTTGGGACACGGCATGAGGAGGTACCAGCCCCTGGAAAAGGACATCAGACTTGGTGGCTGCTGCGGCTGAGTGCCATAGAGTCGTTTCTAACCCATAATGGCCTAGTATATGACTTCCTGAGTTACAAACCTTTAAAGGTACAGAAAGTCTCATTTTTTTCCCACCAAGAGGCTGGTGGACTCAAACTGCTGACCTTGCAGTTAGCAGTCCAACCTGTAACGTATCCACTACCAGGGCTCCTTATGCTTGGTAGTTGTTGTTGTTAAGTGCCGTCGAGTCGGTTTCGACCCATAGCGACCCTGAACAGGGTTTCCGAGGCTGTAAATCTTTACGGGAGCAGATCGCCTCATCTTTCTCCCGTGGAGCAGCTGGTAGTTTCGAACTGCTGACCTTCCGGTTCGCAGCCCGATTCGTAACCACTACGCTACCAGAGCTGCCTCATATGCTTGGTAGAGGGCCATTGAAATAGAGACACGCCCTCAATGAGATGGTGGCTGCAGCCAATGGGCTCAAACATAACAGCGAGTGTGAGGACGGCACAGCAACAGGCAGTGTTTCCTTCTGTTGTGCATAGGGTTGCTGAAAGTCGGAATCACGTTGACAGCCCCTAACAGTTAGTGCCACAGCTCACTTGTCTGTAACACAGGGATAACTGCACGTGCTAACCATTGGGATACTAACCACAAAGTCAGCAGTTGGAATCTACCAGCCGCTCCAAGGGAGAAAGGCGAGACTGTCTGCTCTTGTAAAGATTTACAGTCTTAAAAACCCTACGGAGCAGTTCTACTCCGTCCTATAGCATTGCCATGAGTCCAAATCGACTAGATGGGAGTTTAGTTCTTTGGTATAGCCCTGCTACTTGGGGTTATTATGTGATTATGGAAGCTAAAATTGAAAGCTGAGGGAAGACCATCAAGGGAGACCAGCACAACCGGGGAGCCCTTAATCCAGAGAAGCAGCGACACCAGAGATGGAGGCAGAGATGGGGATGTGAAGAGAGGGAGCAGCTGAGGATTCTAGACTCATGGGAAGAGAGGGACTGAGAGATGGCGGCCAGGAGGCCGACTTGCAGAATGTGCCCTTTGGTGGTTTTTAAATTATTATATATGCTTGAGTGATTAAAAAAGAAAACAGAGCTAAAATGAATGGAGAGAAATACTGTTAACTGATGGTACATGGAGGGGATTATAGTCATTGTAATGAAACAAGGTGTGTGATTTGTCGAATGTAAAACTGATGATCTGCCCTGTAAACTTTCACTCAATCCACAATAAAAACCTTAAAAAAAGATAAGAAAGCTGAGGAACTGGTACCAGGATAAGTGGTGACTTTGTCAGAAGGCCCTGCACCAATGTTTCATGACCTCGGTTATCCCCACTCTTAATAAATAAAGGGAGGTATCCTCATTTCTATTTTGTAGGTGAGAAAACAGGTGCAGAGAGGTTAAGAAACTTGCCCAAGATCACATTGCTACCAAATGTGTTTTTTCTCTGAAACCCACCACTGTTTGCTCTCCATCCTGTGCATAGCTCTTTTCATGTCCAACTGACTGCCTCTACTATTTTTGCTTAATATTTTATTTCAATTAGTCCCTCTTTTTGCTTTAATTAACTTTTAGAAAAACTTTACTGAGATATAATTCACATAGCTATGAATTCACAAATTGAAACTTTTCAACAAACTGATGCAGCACTGGAGGTGGTCACTCATCTGTAACAAGAAATTTTTAAAAATAGCAATCTGGCCAACTAATTGGAAGAGATACATACTTGTGTCAAAGAGAGATGACGCAGCTGGATGCAGAATTCATCCAACAATATCAGTAATATCACATGCAAGTAAAATTTTACTGACGATAATTCAAAAACAGCTGCAACAGAGTATCTAGAGAAAATTGCCAGAAATTCAAACTGGATTCAGAAGAGGACATGGAACTACAGATAGCATTGCTGACGTCAGATTGATCATGGCTGAAAGCAGAGAATAACAGAAAGATGTTTACCTGTGCTTTATTGACTATACAAAGGCTTTCGACTGTGTAGATCACAACAAACTATGGATAACATTCAAAGAATGGGTGCTCATAAGGAGCAGCACATAGACCAAGAGGCAGTCGTTCGAACAGAACAAGGGAACACTGACTGGTTTAAAATCAGGAAATATGCGTACCTGAATTGTATCCTTTCACCATACTTATTCAATCTGTACACTGAGAATATAATATTAAAAAACTGGATTATGTGAAGAAGACCATGGTGTCTTGTTTCTAGTCTTCACATTCCAATCACCAGTAATTATCAATACATATTGATTGCATTTTGGATTTCAGACTAAAGAAGTTGGTAGAATTCTTCAATTTCATCATCACTGTATGTAAAGTTGGTATGTAAATTTACATAGCAGTGGTGTTTACTGGTCTTATTGTTGTTGTTCAGTGCCGTTGAGTCAGTTCCAACCCATAGCGACTCTGTATAGGGTTTCCGAGGAGCAGCTGGTGAGCTTGAACCGCCGCCCTTGCAGTTCAAACAGCTTTGCAGTCTGGCGCATTAACCCACAGCGCCACACCAGGTCTCCTTACTGGTCTTACTTGTTGGTATATGGATATTATTATCCTATCACAGTGTTGTACTTTCAGATAGATCTTGAAATGTTCTTTTTGGCGATGAATGATACACCATTCTTGAATTTGTCATTCCTGGCATAGTAAACAATAATGATTGTCTGATTAAAACAGGCTAATACCAGTCTATTTCAGCTCAGGAATACCCAGGATATCAATTTTTATGTGTCTTATTTCATTTTTGACAGCTTCCAATTTACTTAGACCCATATTTCCTACATTCATTGTTCCAATTATTTATGGATATTTACAACTGTTCCCCCTCATTTTTAGTTGTGCCCCATTATCAAATGAAGGTCTTGAAAGCTTTACTCCCTTCCTGTCGTCATGAACTCTGCTTTGATGAGGTAGTTCTTATCTTGTCCTATTTTGACTGCCTTCCAGCCTGTGAGGCTCATCTTCTAGCATAATATTTGACAATATTCAGGTGCTATTCATAATGTTCTAATCTTCCAGTATTATGTCTAAGAATGTCATACTGTTATTCATAAGGTTTTCAGTGGCTAAATATTCAGAGGTAGACAGTCTCTCCTTCTTCTTAATTTTTCTTAGTATGGAAACTTCTGAAACGTGTCCATTCTGCTGGTATTTAAAATACTGGTGGCATACTTTCAGGCATCACAGCAATATGCAAGCCCCTGCACTATGACAAACTAAAGGATGAGAGGTGATATAATTGTTGTTGTTAGGTGCCATGGAGTCACCTAACAACAGACTCATAGTGACTCTATGCACAACTGAACAAAACACTGTCTGGTCCCAGGCCAACCTCACAATCATTGCTAAGCCTGAGTCCATTGCTGCCACCACTGTGCTAACCCATCTCACTGGGTGTGTGTGTGGGTGGGGGGTCTTCTTTTTCTCTGACTTTCCACTTTACTAAACATGGTATCCTTCTCCAGGGACTGGTCCCTCTTGATAATAATATGCCCAAAGTCTGGACATCCTGGCTGTCAAGGAACATTCTAGCTGTACTTCTTCCAACATATATTTGTTTGTTCTTTTGGCAGTCCATTGTACTTTAATATTCTCCTCCAACATCATAACTCAAATGCATCAATTTTTCTACGGTCTTCCTTATTCACTGTCCAGCTTTCACATACATATGAGGTTATTGAAAATAGAATGGCTTGGATTAGATGCATCTTAGTCTTCAAACTGACATCTTTGCTTTTTCAACACTTTAAAGAGATCGTGTGCAGTAAATTTGCCTAATGCGATACGTTGTTTGATTTCTTGACTGCTGTTTCCATGAGTATTGATGATTGATGTAAACAAAATGAAGTCTTTGACAACTTCAATCTTTTCTCCACTGATATGGATGTTGTTTATTGGTCCAGTGGTGAGGATTTTTGTTTTCTTTACATTGAGATGCAACCCATACTGAAGGCTGTGGTCCTTGATCTTTATCAGTAAGTATTTTAAGTCCTCTTCACTTTAGGCAAGCAAGGTTGTATCATGTGCATATTGTAGGTTGTTAATGAGTCTTCCTCCAATCCTAATGTCACATTTTTCTTCAGATAAACCATCTTCTCAAATTATTTGCTTAGCATACAGATTACATAAATATGGTGAAAGAATACAACCCTGGGGCACACCTTTCCTGATTTTAAACCCTTGTTTTGTTTGAACAGCTCCCTCTTAATCTATGTACAGGTTCCTCATGAGCACAATTAAGTGTTCTGGAAAACTCATTCTCCGCAATGTTGTCCAGAGCTTGTCATGATCCATACAATTGAAAGCCTTTGTATAGTCAATAAAGCGCAGGTATTCTCGGCTTTCGGCCAAGATCCATCTGACGTCAGCAATGATATCTGATGATATGGAGCTTTTCCACTGATGTAGTCAATTTGATTTTGTGTATTCCACCTGATGAGGTCCATGTGTTTTTTTTAAAAAGGTATTTGCAATGAAGAAGTCATTGGTCTTGCAAAATTCTATCATGAGGTCTCCAGCATTGTTTCTATCACCAAGGCCCATATTTTCCAACTACTGAGCTTCCTGTTTGATTCCTATCTTTGCCCTCTAATTACCAGTAATTATCAATACATCTTGAGTGCATGTTTCAGACTGAAGAAGTTGGTAGAATTCTTCAATTTCATCATCACTGGCTATATTGGTTGGTGGGTAAATTTGAATAGTGGTATTATTTGTCTTCCTTATAGGCAGCATTGTGCTTCAAGACAGATTTTGATATATTCTTTTTGATGATGAATGTGACGCCGTTCCGCTTCAATTTGTCATTCCTAGCATAACAAACCATGTGATTGCCAGGTTCAAAATGGCCAATACCAGTCCATTTCAGCTTGCTAATGCCTAGAATACCTGTGTTTATGTGTTCCATTTTATTTTTGACAATTTCCAATTTTCCTAGACTCATACTTCATGCATTCCATGTTCCAATTATTAGTGGATATTTACAGCTGTTTCTCTTCATTTTGACTTGTACTTCATAAGCAAATGAAGGTCCAGAGGACTTTACTCCATTTGTGTCATTAAGGTCAACTCTACTTTAAGGAGGCAGCTCTTCCCCAGTTGCATTTTGAGTGCCTTCCAACCTGAGGGGCTCATTTTCCAGCTCTATACTTGACAGCCATCTGGTGCTTTTCATCATGTTTCAATATTCAATATTTTGTTGCTAACAGTGTTCCACTGCTATTCGTAAGGTTTTCAGTGACTAAATATTCAGAAGTAGTCTCTTTCTCCTTGCTAGTCTGTCTTCATCTGGAAGCTCAGCTGAAACCTGTCCATCATGGGTGACCCTGCTGGTATTTAAATGACCAGTGGCATAGCTTTCAGAATCACAGCAACATGCAAGCCACCACAGTGCAACAAATTGACAGACAAGTGGTGGGGTGATTAATTAGAAGATGAAAAAAAGAAAGGAAAAGAAAATTGTTTTTTCATTACCCATAACTCAATGCCACGTCCCAAGCCATCTGAAATCATCTTGTGTATACATTCCACACTTAACAACTCAAAGTAGATTAAGTGACTTACTGAAGATCACACAGCTAGATAGTTGGCCTGGAATTCATGCTTTTTACCTTGTAAGCTACGGTCTTTTAAAAAATACATTTAGTTATTTTGCAATCATTTTTAATTAGATTAAGTGCATCATTGTGTGTTCTAGGCAGACCTGTTAAGATTTTATAAAGTTTAGATTTTAGAAGGAACTTCAGAAATAATCTAATCCAACTGATCTCATTTTACAGATGAGGAAACTAATTCATTTGTTTATGTAAGCATGTTCAGAATTGCCTTTCAGCCTGTTGAATGCAACATATAACCAACAATACAGCAATAAACAGTGCAGAATTACAATGATCCTTTACTGGTCTCAGGCTTAAACCCAGGTTTATGATTTCTCAATCCTGTCATCGTGTCTTATGCTAGCTCCAGTATTTTGCTCTTTAATTGGATACTACGGATAAGCACTGGACCACAAGGCTGGTTTAAACCACAAGGCTGACAGTTCAAACCTACCAGCCGCTCCTCAGAAACCCTGTCATTATAAATTGGAAGCAATTCGACCGACGGCATTTAACAACAACAACGGTCTGTTTCCACTACTGTATGAGTAGTTTCCCCATGGCCCAAACTACCATGGAGGCTTTAATTATCATAGCGCTGAGAGGAATTTGTTGGTGCAGTGAGTATGTGTACTATATGAGATAAAAATGAGAGGTTGTCAGGAACTATGAAGGTTATGGAATTTGACCCTACATGCAAGCTGTAAAAATATAAGGCATCAACCATTCCTCCCACAACCTCTCTACTTCTCATTTGGGTGATAATCCACTGCAGTAGGCACACAGAACTCAGACATATTCATAGCTAAGGAGCTTATTGGGAGTCCTGGTGAGGCGCTGTGGGTTAATGCACCAGACTGCAAAGCCTTTTGAACTGCAAGTTTGGTGGTTCAAGCTTACCAACTGCTACTTGGAAACCCTATACAGGGTCACTATGGGTCGGAACCGACTCGACAGCACATAAAAACAACAACAAAGGGACTTATTAGGGAAAGTAACAGATTACAAGTCTGGTCAGAAATGTTCAGGGCACAGTTGTTCCAGTCAGCTGCTGATAAATACCCATAGGACACACCACTCCACCATAAGCCTCGGCCTGAAGGCACTGTGTTCATCAAACCTAGTTCTCCCATTTAAGAGCCTGGAGGCACCCGACTCTACAAACAAGCTTCCTGACCAAAGTCACTCAGCTTTACTTGTTTTGTGGGCTGGGAAGTCCACTGCTCTGTCTTATGGATCTTGGTTCTGCTATTGCAGCATCTCTGCCACTCCTCTAGTGTCCCCAGGTCAAGGAGGTTCAATGCACAGGGATTTCAGGATCTTCTTTGATGGCAGTGAGATTCCCCCCTCCTATTTCTGAGCTGGTTCATTTTAAAGCCATTCTAGAGTTTCAAGGTTTTCCAATCACAATAAACTCTGCTAACATCCACAGCTGAAGCATGTCATCCTATCCGTCTGTTCTCCCACTTTCTTCTACCTAGACCCAGCAGAGAGGAAACATCGTTTGGTGGAACAATGGCTAGCAGAGATGCTAGATAACTTCACTATACCATACAAGCTAACAAATTAGTCTGCCACGGCTTCTTGGATACAGGAAGAAGACACAAGACTCCTAAGTCACAGACAAAGGATTTCATTGCTTATAGCAATAACAGTAACAGGAGTGTTGGCAGCTTTTTGTCTTGGTTTCCTGAACCCCAGTTCCCTAAGGCAATTCAAAGAGGATGAGGTGACACCTGCATACATTGTGGTACATCCTAGGAAAAGAACCCTGAACTTAGGAAACCAGAACCTTAAATAATGGACAGTAAACATTCCAGACTAAGGCAGACTAGGAAGAAAGCCCTGGCAACCTACTTCCAAAAATTAGCCAACGAAAACCCTATGGATCACTCAGAATATTTTCCAATGTGGTGTAGAAGAGACGCACCCTAGGTTGGAAGGCATTATCATAGCTACAACAGTGAATTCAAACATACTGGTAATCATGAGGATGGCATGGGGCCGGGCAACATTTTATTCTGTTGGACATGAGGTCACTATGAGTCAGAGCTGACAACAGCAAGCATGACTGCATTTTGCTCCGGAGAGAGACAGTATCTTAAAAAGATAGTCTGGAACAGGGCTATCAGTGACTGCTCACAAGGCATGCAGCAATTTGAGAGATCCATGGAGAATTAGCTCTCAACAAGTGGTAAATTCATATGTGTAAAGTGAGTTCACAGTCTTCTGCAAGGAAAAGGATAGCTGAGGAAGTTGACTAGCGCTAACCTTTCTATCATCATTCTTACTAGTTTCAGTTATGGAAAGAGTGACTTGTTTGAGGATTTCAGCATGTAGCTTACTTTTTGGTGTATGTAGCCTTTAATTTTTTGCCTTGACAGGGTTTCAATCATTCCAACCATTCTTCTGCATAATTCTTAGAAATTCCTAGAAGCACCATAACTCTGCAGAAGGGAGAAGAATATTGCTTTCCACATGTTATCTCCTTACTGGGAATAGAGCATGCTGGAAGAACCATGGTGGCCACACCCAGTGCAGTGTTGTGGGATGTACACCCACCTCTTGCATCATGCCTGTAACAGATGTGTTAAGGTTTGCCAATCAGCATGCCACAGTCAACTTGGTGTAGTCTCTCATCTGCAACCAGGACTAGATTCCTCAGGAAGTAAAGCTTCTTGTGTGAGGTAGATCTTTTGTAACTAAAACCCAAATCCAGACTCCTGGTCTCTGGTGGCTTAGTTTTGTTTCTCTGTCTGGAAAAGGATGAATTCCTAGGCTAAAGGAAGGCCAAGTTAATTCAAGACAGGAGCTCATAGATATGTAGGAACCATACCAGGACACGGGTATTGTCCACAGAGGAATTCTGTGGCATTCCACAGCTCCTCAGACTCTGCAACCACTTGGGATGGGAGTGAACCAACTGACAGGATACAGGGTGTGAGATTCTGGCAGGTGAGTCAGTGATCACACCCTTTAACCAGAGGCAAAGGGCAAAAATTATGTCAGGAGCCCTAGCAAAGCCCCACATTGCAGGGTAAAGGCCATTCGAGTGGGATAACCTTAGATCATGATTCTAAAGGAGTAATATTGTTGTTGTTGTTGTTAAATGCCTTTAAGTCAATTCTGACTCATAGTGACCCTGTCTAGGATTTCTGAGGAGCAGCTGGTGAGTTTGAACCGCCGATCTTGTGGTTCAAACTGACCTGCAGTTCAGGGCTTCTCCTACAGCACCACACCAGGACTCCAAAAGAGTAATATGGGGCCACAAATGATCCAGCTAACGTAGCTGACTGCTCTCTTAACAGAAATATAACCTAGTGTTGGCCATCCGTCGCATTGTCTTCTGGGAATTCTAAGGTAAACAAATTAACCTAAATTCCTTCTACACCCTTAATTTCCAATTTGAAAGGAAAAGATAAATTAGGGTGTCCATGGGTTCTTTCCCTTATTTAAGCAATCCATAGACCACATCTTTAATACATAGCTCTTTGGAGCAACTGTGAAGAATTGAGTTCACAAAGATTTCCTTATGAATTTTCTATATTGCTACAGACCTGGTCACTTGTGTAATACTCACAAGTTGCCACATCCAGAATAGGAGAAGGGCATTCTTCATTCCAAAAGAAGCCATGAGCCCTAAGCTATTGCCAGGAATGTTTATCATCATCTTGGTCTATGAACCTAAATAATGCCTCCCAGATTATGTTAAGACTGATGTTACAGGACCAACATTTGTTACTGGAAGATGGTTGTGAAAATACTTCCTTCCCACTGTGCAATGAGCTCTGACCTTGAGCTGTGCATGCCAATAAATATATTCACCTGTCTTGAGCAGAAAAAAACAACCTGTGCAGAGTAATTGAAGGAGACGCCAGCATTGCTGACCAGCCTGGATCTCAAGACCACTGTGCAGATTGCCTTGATTCATGAATTTGAATTTTTCTATTCATTATGCCAAGAAAGATTTATTTACAAGCTCTGGACAGACTTGCTGGGGACCTGCAGCCATTGAACACACAGAATTTGCACAGCATTTTGGATGGTTAACTCTGGTTTACTTTTATTAACCATCTCTACACTTGGCCTCTACATTGTGGCCTGAAAACACCAACAGTTATCAAGTCTGCAGAAGCTCCAAGAAATAGTGTATGAAATAGTTCCTCCCTAAACCGAGAAACTATGGATAGGTTGTAACTTTCAACTTTCAAAGTGTAGTCTCCTCCTGCTTGACCTGGCACCGTGGGAATGTGTTCGCCCATCTTGTATCACTGAAGCCAGCCCTCTTGCTCCTAATCTGAAACTAGGTCTTCTGGTATGTGATATAAACACTTCCCAAAAAACAATGCATTTAGAAAAATATATCTATTCAGTTTCTATGGTTAATATAGCAAATTATCACAAACTTGGTGGCTAAAAAGAACCCCAAGTTTTTTATCTTACCGTTTCATAGGTGAAAGTTTCCACACTGTTTTTGTTGGGCTAAAATCAAGGTATTGGTAAGGCTGTATTCCTTTTGGAGGCACTAAGGGAAAATTTGTTTCCTTGCCTTTTCCAGCTTCTAGAGGTCATCCGTGTTCCTTGGCTCCCAACTCTTTTCTCCATATTCAAAGCCAGCAACCACTTTCCTGGTGTTCTGGTGTGGCGCTGTCGGATATGCACTAAACCACAAGGTTAGTGTGAACTGCAAGGATGGCAGTTCAAGCTCACCAACAGCTCCTTGGAAACCCTACAGAGGGTGGCTATGAGTCAGAACCGACTTAACAACAACAGTTAACAACAACAGCAACCTTATAGCAATTCTTCTATATCAGTCTTCTGACCACTCTCCTTTAGTCACATTGCCTGCTGACTCTAACTCCCCCTTCTGCTTTTAAGGACCCTTGTGATTATGTTGAGCCCTTCCTGATAATCCAAGATAATCCCCTTATTTTAAAGTCAGCTAATTAGCCTTCATTCCATCTACAACCTTAATTCCTTAATTCCATCAACAACCTTTATTGCCCTTAACCATTTAACCTAACACATTCACAGGCTCCAGGGATTAGGACATAGACATCTTTGAGAGGCCCACTAATCTGCCTATCACAATCTTCCTCCTGAACAAGAGTTAAACACACAGTGGTAAGTAAATGCTCAATATCTGTCTTCCCAGTTGGACTGTGTTAAGGAGTCAAACTTTCCAGTTTGTACGACATCTTAAGAGTACCACTGAGGATTCTGGAAACATGAAGGCAGATGAGTAGACATTGGAGAGGGAGAGAAAGGAATAGAAACACCACACTAGAAGACTTGTAAGTCCGTCTTCTGCCTATGATACCTAAAATGGGGCTACAGCGTACCCAGTGAACGAGGCTTCTTGCGGAGCCTTTGCAATACATAAAACTATAGAGAGAAACCGGAACCACATCCAGATCTCCAGAGATGAGAAATCTCCACTTGAAAGGA